>NW_026694662.1:0-310749 GCF_021218885.2 Marmota monax | reverse complement strand
CCTAATCCTAAACCAGAACTTAAATCTAACCATAACTCTATTCCTAACATGAACCTTTACTCTAATCCTAATGGGACCACAACGCTAATACTAACCCTCTCTCTAACACTTACCATAACCATGACCCTAATCCTAACCTTAAACTAAACACTAACCTTAACCTAACCATAACCCTAACCACAACCCTGATCCTATCCCAAAGCTAACCCTCATCCTGAAACAAACCCTAAGCCTCCCTGTAAGCCTTAATCTAAACCGAATACTAACCCTAACCCAAACATTAACCTAACCCTAACACTTATCCTAACCCTAACCATTACACTAAATATAACTCCATCAAACACTAATCCTAAAAATAACCCTAACCCTAAACCTAGTCCTAAACATAACACTAATCCTAACCCTAATCATATCAATGACCCTAACCCTAAACCTAACACTAAATATAACCCTAAACCTAAACCTAACCATAACACTAACCCTAACCCTAACCCTTACCCTAAACTTAAACCTAACAAAAACCTTAACATTAATCCTAACACAAACCATTTTTCTAATGCTAACCCTAACTTAACCCAAACCCTAACCCTAACCCTAACACTAATCTTTACCCTAACCCTCTAACCGTAAATATAGGGTTACCAAACCCTAACCCTAAACCTAACCATAAAACTAATCTTCACCATAATCCTTATCCTAAACCTAACACTAACCGTAATCCTAAATCTAACCCTAACCCTAACCCTAACATTAACACTAACCCTATCCCTAACACTAAATATAACCCTAAACTTAAAACTAACCCTAACACTAACCGTGATTGTAAACCTATACCTAAACCTATCATGAACCCTAATTTTAATCCTAACATGAATGATAAATCTAACGCTAAATCTACTTTAACGAAAAACCCTAACCAAAACACTAACTGTAATTTTAACCCTAACCCTAACCTAAACCTAACACTAAACCTAACTCTAACCCTAATTCTAAACTTTATCTTAATTCTAAAAATAACCCTAACTGCAACCCCAACCTAACTTTAAAGCTAATAGTAACTTTATCTTAATTCTAACAATAACCCTAACTGCAACCCTAAACTCTAACTTTAAAGCTAACAGTAACCTCAACACTAACCCTTTCACTAACCCTAACCGTCACCCTAATACTAAACATAACCCTAAACCTAACATAATCCATAACACTAACCATAACTCTAAACCTAACAGCAACCGTAACCCTAACAATACACTAACCCTAACACTAACACTAACCCTAAATTTAACTGTAACCCTAACCGTAACCCTAAAACTAACCCTAACTAATCCTACCATGAACCCTAAAAATAATCTTAAACTTAAGCCTAACTAAAACCCTCACACTAATTCTAACAGTAAGCTAACACTAAACCTAACCCTAATCGTACCACTATCCCTAAACCTAACTATAACCCTAACCATAACCTTAACACAAACTCTAACCCTAACCCGAACCTTAAAATGAAAGCTAACACTAACCCTAACCTAACTTAACATGAACCATAAACCTAACCCTAACACTAATATAAACCTAATTTTAAACCTAACCATAACACTAACACTAACCCTAATCCTATCTTGAACCCTAACTAACCTAACCCTATTTCTAACTGCAACTGGAACCTTAAACATAATTCTAACCATAACCCTAAGACAAATTTTAAACCTAACACTAACCCTAACCCTAACACTAACCCTAATCCTAAACCTACACTAACACTAATTTTATCCCTAAACCTAACCCCAAACCTTACCCTAACCCTTACCCTAAACCTTACATTAACCCTTAACATAATCCAAAACCTAACAGTAACCCTAACCCTAATCCTAACCCTAAACCTAATCCTAACCATAACACTAACCCTAACACTAAACCTAACCCTAATCCTAACCCTATCATTAACGCTAACTTTAACCCTATCCCAAACGTATCACTAACACAAACCCTAACTCTATCCCTAAATTAAACTCAACTCTGAACCTAACCCTAATAATAACCCTAACTTTAACTTAACCCTAACCCTAAACCTAACAGTAACACTAAATTTAGCCCTAACCCTAAAACTAACCCTAATCCTAACCCTAACACAAACCATTAAACTAACCATAACACCAACCTTAACCCTAACAGTAACTTTAAATCAAACACTGATGCTAATTCTAAACGAAAACCTAAACCTAATTATAACAATAACCTTAAACCTAACTCTATCACTAACCCTAATACTTATGCTAACCCTAACACTCACACTAACCTAAAACTAACCCTAAAACTCACAAAACCCTAACCCTAAATGTAAAAATAACCCTAGCTCTAACCCTACACTAACCCAAAATCTAACCCTAATACTAACACAAAGACTAATCCAAACCTAACCATAACCCTAAACGTAACACAAACACTAAACATAACCCTAACCCTGAACCTAAACCTAATACTATCCCTAACTGTAACCCTAACATGAATCATAACCATAATCATAAACCTAACACTAACTTTAACCCTAAACCTAACCCTAACACTAACCTTAATACTAACACTAACTCTAACCCTAACACTAACCCTAAAACTAACCAGAACCTTAACACTAAAATTAAAGGTAACCGTAACACTAACACTAAAACTAACCCTAATGCTAACCCTAAACCTAACCCTAACCCTAATCCTAACCCTAACCCTAACGTTACCCTAACCCTAATCCTAACCATAAACCTAACACAAACCCTATAGCAAAACACAACCCTAACTATAACCTAACATTAACCCTAACCCTTACCTAACCCTAACCCTAACCCTAATACAAACACTAACCCTAACACTAACCCTAACCCTAATCTAACACTAACCATATCCCCAACGTTAACTTTGTCACTAACCCTAATCCCAACCCTAACACTAAAACTAACATTAACACTAAACATAACAATAACACTATACCTAACCTATGCATAATTAAGCCACACCATAACCATAACCTAAATCTAACTCTAATCCTATCCTTAACACGGACCCTAAACCCAAACCTAACCCAACCCTAACACCTACCCAAACACTTACTCTAAACCTAACTTAACTCTAATCCTAATACTAAGCCTAACCCTATCCTTATCACTAACACTAACTCTAAATATAACCTTAAACCTAAACTTATTCCTTATCCTAATGTTGAACATAATCCTAACACTAACACTAATTCTCACCCTAACACTGTCCCTAACACTAACACAAACCATAATCCTAACCGACACCCTACCCTAATCTGAAAACTAACACAAACAATAACATAAATTATAAACTTAAACATAAACCTAACCCTAACCTAACCCTAATCCTAACCCTAAATTTACACTAAACCTAATTCTAACACTAACCCTAATCCTAAACTTAACCCAAATACTAATACTAACTTTAACACTAACCCAAACACTAACCCTAAATTTAACGCTTATACAAACTCTAACCCGAACCCTAAATCTAACCTAAACCCTAATATTCACCCAAATTTCAAACCTAAAATTAACCATAAACATAACTCTAACCCTATCACTAACTCTAACCCTAACTGTAAACCTAACACTAAGTCTAAACCTAACCCTAAACCTAAACCTAACACTAACCCTAACCCTACCATAATATGAACCCCAAACTTACCCTAACACTAAACTAACCCTAACCGTAACACAAACCCTAAAACTAACCCTAATCTTAACCCTAATCTTATTATAACCATAACACTAACACTAACCCTAACACTAACACTAATCCTAAATCAAACCCTAAACCAAACACTAATTCTAAACCTAACCCTAACCCTAAACTTAACACTAACCCTAACCCTTACCCTTACACTAACACTAACCGTAAACCTAACACAAACCCTAACCCTAACACTAAACTTAACGCTAATTCTAACCAAAACCCTGTCCCTAATCCTAACTGTAACCCTAACACAAACTCTTCCAAAACCATAATCTTAACCCCAACCTAACCCTAACCATAATCCTTACCTAATTCTAACCCTAACTTTAACTAACCCAAACACTAAACCTAAACCTAATCTTAATGGTAAACATAAACATAATCCTAACCCTATCACTAATCCTAACAATAAACCTAACACTAACCCTAATTTTAAAATTAACCCTAACCCTAAAACTAACACTAAAGCTAACCCTAACCCTAACACTAACCCTACCCTTAACCCTAACACTAAACCTATCCCTAACTGTAACTCTAATGATAATCCAACGACAACCCGAAACCTAACCCTAACACAAATCCTAACCCTAACCCTAATGCTACAAAAACCATAACCCTAACCCTAAAACTAACAGTAAAACTATCTCTAAACCTAACCCTGAACCTAACTCTGACACTAACCCAAAGGTTAACTGGAAAACTAACCCTAATGCAAACCCTAACACTAACCCTAAACCTAATACTAAAACTTACTCTAACCCTAACCCTAAACCTAACACTAACCCTAACCCTAAACCTAACACTAAATCTAAGCCTAACCCTAACCCTAAGCTTAACTCTAACACTCACACTAACCCCTAACATATACCTAATCCTAACCCTCACACTAACACTAACCCTAACCCTAACTATAACCCTAACCAAGAAGCTAATCCTAACCAAAACACTAACAATAACCCAAATCTTAACCCTAAACCTAACACTAACCCTAACCATAACCGTAACCATAAAGCTAAACTAAATTGTAACCCTAAACCTAACCCTTTCTCTAAACTTCACCCTAAACCTAACATTATCCCTAACACTATCTCTAAAACTAACCCTATCACAAACCCTAAACCTAACTCTAACTCTAAGCAAAACTCTAATCCTAATTCTAACCCTAAACCTAACCAAACTTACACCTAACCCTAACACTTAACCTAGCCCTCACCATAAACTGAACCCAAGCCCCTAACCCTAACAGTCACCCTAACACAACCGACAACATAAACCTAAACCTAACACAAACCCTAACCCTAACCCTAAACTTAACACTAATCATAATCCAAACCATAGCTCTAACCCAACCTAACCTTAAACTTAACCCTTACCTAACCCTAACCCTAACCCTTACTCTAACACTTACCTAACCCTAACCCTAAACCAAACAATAACCCTAATCTTAATCCAAACCCAAACCATAACACTAACTCTAAACTTATCCATAACCCTAAACCTAACACTATCACTAACCCTAACTCCAACACTAACACTAACCCTAACTCTAACACTCACACTAACCCTAATACTAACCGTAACACAGATTCTAACACTAACATTAACCCTAAACCTAAACCTAAACCTAATAGTCACCCTAACACTAACCTAACCCTAACCGTAACTGTAACACTAAAACTAACTTTAACGCGAACCCTGAATCTAAAACAAACCATAATTCTATATCTATCCCTATTCCTAACAGAAACCCTAACCCAAAACCTACAACAAACCCTAAATCTTACACGAAACCTAACCCTATAACTAATGGTAAACCTAACCCTAACCTTAAACCTAACACTAAAACTAAAACTAACCCTAATCCTAGCACTAAACTTAATCCTAACCCTATCACTAACACTAATCCTAACCTTAGTTCTAACCCTAACCCTAACCCTAACACTTACTCTTATCCTATTCTTAACCCTAAATAACCCTAACACTAATCTTAACCTAAATCTAAATCTAATCCAACTATAACTCTAACACTAATGCTAACCCAAACCCTAACCAAAACGCTCAACTTAACTAAAACCATAACCCTAACACTAACCGTAACACTAACCCTATCACTAAAGTTAGAACTAACACTAATCTTAACTCTTAACCTAATCCTAACCCTAAACCTATCTTTATCCCTGAACCTCACCCTAATTCTAAAACTAACCCTAAACCTAACCCTAACTAGTACTCTAACAATAATGCTAAACCTCACCTAATACTAAACCTAACCCTAAACCTAAACTTATAATTAAACATAACCATAACCCTAACCTTAAACCTAACACTAACCCTAACTTTAACACTAACCCTAACCCTATTCCAAAACCTAACACTAACCCTAATCCTAACCCTAATCTTAACACTAACCCTAACGCTACCCTTAACTCTAAGACTAACCCTAATAATAAACCCTAACACTAACCCTAATCCAAATGTAACCCTTACCCTAACCATAACCCAAACCATAACCCTAAATCTCAACCTAACACAAACTCTAACCCTAAACCTAACACTGACCCTAACACTAACCCTGATCCTAACCCTAATCCTAACTCTCAAACTAACCTTTACCCTAACCCAATCCCTAATCCTGATCCTCACCCTAATTTTAAATCTAACCCTTAACCTAACCCTAATTACTACTCTAGCAATAATCCAAACCCTATGTAACTCTGAACCTAAAACTAACCATAACCCTATCACTAACCATAACTGTAACCTTAAACCTCAACCTAACACTAACCCTAACCCTAACACTAACACTAACCCTAACCCTAGCCCTAACCATAACTCTAAACCTAACCCTACCCTTAACCCTAACACTAACCCTAATCCTAAACCTAACCTTAACTCAAATCATAATCCAACTATAACCCTAAACCTTACCCTAACACAAATCCTATCCCTAACCCTAAACCTAACACATAACCTAACACGAACCATAACCCTAACCCAATCACTAACACAAACCTTAACCCTAAACCTAATCCTTAACTTAACACTAAACTTAACCCTAACCCTAAACCTAACACTAACTATAACACTAACCCTATAACAAGCCTAACCCTATCCCTAACTCTAACCCTAATCTAACCTTAATCCTATCCCTTAAACTAACCCTATCCCTAACACTAACCCTAACACTAATTCTAACCGTAAATCTAACCCTAACCCTAACGCTTACCCTAACAACAAGCCTAACCATAAAACTTACATTAACCCTAACCTTAACTTTAACCCTAACCATATGCCTAATACTGAACCTAACCCTAACTTTAGCTCTTAACCCTAACACAAACCCTAACCCTAAGTCTAAATCTAACAAAAACATTAACCCTAACACTACAACTAACCCTAAAACTAACCCTAACCATATACTTAACTCTAAAACTCACCCTAAATCTAAACCTAATATTTACTTTAGCCTTAATTCTAACACTAATTCTAAAACTTACCGTAACACTAACCCTAAACCTAACCCTCACCCTAAGACTAACCCTAACCCTAACACTTACCCGAAAACTATCCCTAACATATCGCTAATGCTAACCTTAAAACTATCCCTAACCCTATCACTAACCCTAACCCTAACCCTAACAATAACACAAATCCTAACCTTAACCCCAATATTGACACTAACCCTAAACCTAAAGCTAACACTAAACCTAACGCTCATCCTATGTGTAACCCTAAACCTAACACTAAACATAATCCTAAGGAAAACTCTGATACTAAACCTAACACTAACCCCTACACAAAACCTAACCTTAATGCCAATCCTCACCATAATCCTATCCCTAACCCTAACACTAAAAATAACGCTAACCCTAACCCAAACACTAACACTAACCCTTAACCTATTTCTAACCGTAAACCTAACCCTAAAATGACCCTAACCATAACCTTCACCCTAACCTTCACCCTAAACCTAACTCTAAATCTAACACAAACCCTAACCCCAATCCTAACCCTAACACAAACACTAACCCTAACCCTAACCTAACCTGAACCCTAAACCTAGCTCTAATTCTAGACCTAATTTAGACCTAACCCTAAACCTAATCTTATCCCTAGCCCTAAGACTAACTCTAAATCTTGCCATAGTTCTATCCCTAGTTCTAACCCTGTCCCTTACCGTAACCCAAAGCCTAGCACTAACCTTAGCCTGATACATAGCCCTAGCCCTTAATATAGATCTATCCCTAACTCTGAATCTAACCCTAAACTTAAAGCTATACCTCACTCAAAAACTAGCTCTAACCCTATGCTAATTTGAAAAGTAGCCATAACCCTAGCCTTAGCATTCAACCAAAGCTCTAATTGGAACACTTAACCTAAACCCTTACACTAGACCGAGTCATAAACCTAACCATAACACTAACCCTAAATGTAACCCTAGATGTGACATTACACATAGCCCTAATTCTTTCCATAACTCTTACACAAAACCTAACCCTACACCTACCCTTAACCCTAGCCCTAATTCGAGATTTATCTCTAACCCTAAAATGATCACTGACCCAGACTCTCACCATAACATTATGCCTATCTAAAATCATCATTTTAATACTAAACCTAACCCGAAAACCAGACCTAGTCCTTACCATAACCCTAAAACTAGCTCTAATCTTACCCTAGTTCTCATGTTAGCCATAGATTTACCCTAGCCCTAACCTAATCTAAAACCTAGCAGTAACCCTAACCCTAATACTAGCTTTGAACGTAACTCTAACACTAAACCCAATCCTAAACCTAACCTTAATTTTAGCCATAACCCTAACCCTAACTCTGGCTCTAATCCTATTCATTACCTTAACACTAAACCTAACCCTAATACTAATACTAGGATTACCCTAACTCTATCCATAACCCTAATCCTATCCATTACCCTAAACCTAACTTTAGCCCTAAACCTAACCATATCCATTACCCTAAACCCAAATATAATCCTAATGCTAATTTGAGCCATAACCCTAAACCAGAACTTAAGAAACCCTAATCATGACTTTGACCCTAATAAATAATACCCCTATTTCTATAAGTTATCCTAACCCTCAACCTAACCCTTACAGTATAAATAGCCATAAGCCTAACCCTGGAACTATCCCTAACCATAACCCCATTCCTGACATAAGCCCCAGCACTAATGCTAGACTTTAGGCTAAAAACAAACAAACAAACAACAACAACAACAACAAAAAAAAACATAGCCCTAATCCTGACCCTAAACCTAGCCTTAATCCTAAACCTAACCCTAACACTAGACCTAACTCTAAAGTGAACCATCGACCTAGCCCTTAACCAAGATATAATATCATACTGTACCCTAACTCTAATCCTAAACCAAGCCCTAAATCAAGGCCTAGCCCTAATACTAACCCTAGATCTAATTCTAGATCTAATTTAGATCCAACCCTTAACCTAATCATATCCCTAGCCCTAAGACTAACTATAACTATCGCTGTAGCCCTATCCCTAGTTCCAACCCTATCCCTTAACATAACCCAAAGCCCAGCCCTAACCCTAGCCCTAAACTTAGACCTAGCCCTAAACCTAGATCTAATGCTAACTATAAATCTAACCCTAACCTTAAACCTATACCTCACTCTAACACTAGCCCTAACCTCAATGCTATTTTGAATACTAGCCATAACCCTCACTTTAGCATTCAAGCAAATCTAACCTACAGCTCTAATTCGAAACCTTAACCTAAACTAAATAATTATGATATGCCTAGCACTTAACCTAGTAATAATTCGAGTTCTAAACCTAACCATGCAACTAATAATGACCCAGACACTGAACCTAAAACTAACCCTAGCTCTAAACATCACTCTAACCATAAACCTAACAAGAACACTAAACCTAGCCCTAACCCTAATCCTAAAACTAGCCCTAATCATAATGCCAGGTCTTACATTAGCAATAGCCCTAATCCTAAACAGAACCTAGGCTTAATCTGAACCCTAATCTAGATTTAACCAAAGCCCTAACCCTAACCCTAACCCTAAACCCAACCCAAGCTCTAACCCTATACCTTACCCTAAGCCAAACCCTCACCCTAATGCTATCCTAGTCCTAAATCTAATCCTTAGCCTACCCAAAATCCTAACTATATTACTAGTATTAATCCTAGGCCTCATTTAATCTCTAACCCTAACCCAAAGTCTAAACCTATCCCTGACCCTTATTCTGACCCTAACACTAACCCTAGGTCTAAGCCTGACCCTAACACTAAACCAATCACTAACACTAGCTTTATCAGTAAACCTATATCTAAACCTAAGAGTAACATTAGCACTAGACCTAAACTTAATCATAAATGTAGCCATAATTCTAGCCCTAGCACTAAAAAAACCTAGCCCTAGCACTAATAATAACTATTAGCCTTACACAGAGACTAACAATACCCTTAGAACTAACCTTAGTAAAATTGTGGCCCTGACCATAAATCCGAAGCTAACCCAAACACTGACTCTTACCCTAACACAAACCCTAGCTCTAAACCTTATCCTAACCCAAAACCTATCCCTAGCACTAGACCTATCCATAACCCTAACCTTAAAACTAGCCATAACCATAATTCTCTTACATTACCCATAGTCTTAACACTAGCCTTCAATCTCCCCCATAACCTAACTCTAAATGTAGCATTAAAACTAGCTGTAAGCCTAACCATAACCATAACCCTAGCCCTAGTGCTAATGCTCATGCTTTCCCTAGCCCTAACCCTACATCAAACTCTAACTCTTACCCTAAACGAAACCCTAACCCTAACCCATTCCCTAATCCTAACTGTAACCATAGCAAAAATCCTACCTCAATTTCTATCCATTAGAATAAATAGAATCTTACACTAATGCTAAAACTTGCCCTAACTCTAACACTAATTATAACCACAGCCCTAACTCTAACCCTAAACTTCACACTAGATCTAACCATAAACACTTAACCTAAACCTAACCCTAACACTAACCCTAGGCTTAATCCTAACCCTAGTCCTAATGCTAACCTTGACCCAATCCAAAACACTAGCACTAACTCTATCCATTACCCTACACATAAGCCTATCCTAAATGCTAAACCTAGGCCTAAACCTAATACTATCCATAAAACTAACCCTATAAATTACTTGATAACTAACCTGAACCCTAAACCTAACCATATTCATTACCCTAACCCTAAACCTAATGCTAATTTGAGCCCTAAACCTAATGCTTAACCTAAAGCAAACCCTAACCTGGACTCTGACCCTAATAATACACCAAGCTCTAAAACTGACCCTTACACTAGACCAAATACTTACAATAAACCTCGCCATAAACCTAACCATAACCATAACCCTAGACCTGACTTTAGTCCTAGCCCTAATTCTAGTCCTTACCCTAACACAAAACCTAGCCCTCAACTCACCCTAAACCTATCCTTAAACCTAATCCAAACCCTCACCATAGCTCTATCCCTAACTTTAAACCTCGACCTTTCCCTGAACCTAGTGATCACCCCAGCACATCTCCTAAAACTAAACGTAATCTTAACAATTACACAAACACTAACCCTAGCCTTAACCTTAAAACTAACACTAACACTAACCTAGGGCTAATCCTAGCCCTAATTTAGCCTTAACTCTAACCCTACCAATAACCTAGTCCTAAGACTAACTCATATTCACCCTAGCCCTATTTCTATTTCTAACTCTATCTGTTACCTTAGCCATAAGTTAGCCCTCATCCTACCCATCCTATCCATAGCCCTAACCCTAGATCTAACCATAACTCTAAATCTAACCCTAAACTTAACCCTAAACCTCACCCTACTACTATACCTAACAAAATTGCTAATCCTAAAACTAGCCCTAAACATAGTCATAGCCCTAAAACAAAACAGAATCATTGCTCTAAGCCTAAACCTTAACCTAAACACAACCTTAACCCTACAACTAGCCAAAACCCTAGCTCTAATTCAAGCTCTAGGCCTAAAACTAATCCTGATCCTGACTCATATCCAAACACCAACCCTAGCTCTAAATATCACCCTAATCCTAAAGATAATGCTAACACTAGACCTAGCCCAAATCTTGACCCTAAAACTAATCCTAATCGTAACTCCAGTTCTTACATTGGACATAGGACTAACTCTAGCCCTAATCCTAACACAAAAATAGCCCTAATCCGAGCCTTAACACTACAACACTACATTTAACCCTAACCCAAGTCCTAAACATAACCCTAAAACTAGCCCTAACACTATCCCTTACCCTAAGACAAACCCTATCCAAAATGCTAACCCTAGTCCTAATCCTAATTCTTAGACTAATCCAAACCTTAATTCTATTTCTATTCCTAACCCTAACACTCATTCTAGCTCTAACACTAACCCCAAACCTATCTCGAACCATCACTCTTATTCTGACACTAACAATAATTATAGGTCTAAACCTGACCATAACCCTAAACAGAACCCTGAAACAAGCCCTATAGTAACCTTATACTTAAATCTAACCCCAACAGTAGCCCTAGACCTAAACAAAATTCTAAATCTAGTGATAACTCTAGCCCTAGATGTAAACAAAAACTTAGTACTAGCCTTAACAGTAACCCTTAAACTAAACCAAATATTAACTCTACCCCTAAACCTAACCTTGTCCTAATTCTGTCTTTCACCCTAACCCTAACCCTAACCTGAACACTGACCCTGACATTAACAGTAAACATATCTCTAAAACTGAGCCTAAAAAAAATCTAAACCTAACACTAGACCTAGCAATAATCCTAATCCTACAACTTGCCCTAATCATAACCCTAGCTTTTATAATACCCAAAGCCCTAACCCTAGGTCTAAACCTGACCCAAAACCTAAATCTTATCCTAGGACTAAACCTAGTCTTAGGCGTAACCCTAACACAAACCATAGCCCTAACCCTAACTTAACTCTCACCTTAGTCCTAACCCTAGCTCCAAACCTAACACTTAAACTAAATATAAACCTACACCTATCTCAAAATCTAACCCTAAACCTAGCCCTAATTCTAACCTTAACTCTAACCCGAAACCTACCTCTAAACCTACCTATTACCATAATTTAACCCTAACTCTATTGATAACCCCAGGCCTAACCCTAACACTAAACCTAACCAGAAAACTAATAATAGACCTAACCCTAAACCTCAACCTCACCATAGACCTAACCCTAGAACAAACCCTAACCCTTACCATAAATCTAACCATAACCATAGCCCTAACCCTAAGCCTAAACCTCAATCTAAATCTAACAATAAACCTAAACCTACATCTAATTGTATCCATTATCCTAACCCTAACCCTAACTCTAATGATGACTTTAGCCCTAATCCTAGCCCTAACACTAACACAAACCCCAGCACTTATCCTAGCCATAAACCTAGCCTTAATCCTAACCCCAACCCTAACCTTAGGCCTAACCTTAACCCTAACCCTAGCCCTAATTTTAGCCCTAATTTAGGCCTATCCCTAACCCAACACACAACCCTAGCCCTAAGACTAACTATAAGTTTCACCCTTGCCCGATCCCTAGTTCTAAACTTATCCATTACTGGAATAATAATCCTAGGGCTAACCCTAGCCCTATCCTTAGCCCAAGCCCTATCCTAGATGTAACTTTAACTCTAAATCTAACTTTAAACCTAAGCCTAAAACTAAACCTAACACTAGCCTGAACCCTAATGCTAATCCTAAAACTAGCCCTAATCTTAGCCCTAGACCAAAAATAAAACCGAGACATAGCCCTAACCATAACCCTTAAACTAAACCAAACCCTAAGCCTAACCCTAAACTTAGCCCTAATTCGAGATTTAAGCTTAAACCTAAAAGTAACCCTGACCCTGAATCTGACCATAACACTAACCCTACCTCTAAACATCACTGAACCATAAACCTAAATGAAACACTAGACCTAGTCTTAAACCTAAACCTAAATTTAGCCCTAAATGTAACCTGGTACTTTCATTAGCCGTAACCCTAACCCTAGCACTAACTTAACACAAAACCTAGCCCTAATTCAAGCCCTAACCCAAGCTTTAATACTAACACTAATCCTACACCTAGCCCTAATCATAACCATAAACTTAACACTAACCCTAGCTCTAACCCTTTCTATTGCCATAACTATAACCCTGACACTAATGCTAACCCTAGACCCAAACTTAACTTTATCCCTAATCCTAACCCTATCCATTACCCTAAACCAAACCTAAACACTAAACCTCACCCTATCATTACCCTAACCCTAAACTTAATGCTAATTTAAGCCCTAAATTTAAACCATAACCTATCCCAAACCCTAATGCAGACCATGACCTTAACAATACCCCTAGTTCTTAACCTGACTTTAACCTAAACATAACCCTTACACTATCTCTATCCTTAAACCTAACCCTAAAACTATCTTTAACCATAACCTTAGATGTGATATTAGCCCTAGCCCTAATCCTTGGCCTATACTAAAACAAAACCTAGCACTCATCCTAGCCCTAAAACTAGCCTTAAACATAACCTAACACTAATCATAGGCCTAACCCTACTTCTAACCCTCACCCTACCTCTAAACCTAGCTCCAATGCCAATCCTTACCCTAAACGTAACCTTAAAACTAAACCTAATGCTCGGCATAAGCTGAATAATAACCCTAGCCATAATTCTAGCCCTAATTTAACCCTATGCATAACCCTAACCCTAGCCCTAAGACTAACTTTAACTTTCACATTAGCCTTATTCTTAGTTCTAACCCTATCCCTTGCTGTAACATTAACCATAACCCTAAACCTACCTCTAACCCTAGCCATCAACCTTGCTTTATCCTTATACCTGGCCATAACCCTAGATATATCCCTTGCCCTGTCCTTATTCCTAGCCATTACCGTAGATCTATCCCTAACTAAATCTAACACTAATCCTAAGACTAAGCCTAACATTAACACTAGCCCTAATCCTAACACTACTCATAAAACTAGGCCTAACCCTAACTCTAGAAGTAAATCAAAACCGAGCAATAGCCCTAATACTAAACCTTAACTTAAACCAAATTCTAACACTACACCTAGACCTAACCCTAGCCCTAATTCGAGTCCTAATCTTAACCTAAATACTAACCCTGACTCTGATTCATATCCTAACACTCACCCGAGCTCTAAACACCATCCTAATTTTAAACCAAAACTCAGAGTAATCCAGCCGTAATTCGAATCCTGACCCTAATCTTAAAACTAACCCTGACCCTGACTATTAATCTAAAACTAACACTAGCTCTAAATATGACCCTATCCTTTAAACTAATCATAGCACTAGAGTTCTAACCCCTAACCATAATCCTAAAACTAACCCTAATTGTAACTCTAGTTCTTTCATTAGCTGTTACTCTAACTCTAGCCGTAATCCGAGCTCTAAACCTAGCTTAAACACTAACCCTAGCCCTAGCCCTAAACCTAGCTCTAACCCTATCCCTTTCCCTAAGCCAAACCCTAACACTAAGGCAAATCATAATTCTAACCCTAATTTTTCATGTAACCCAAACCCAAATCCTATTACTAGTCCTAACCCTAGCCTTCATTCTAGGTCTAAACATAATCCAAACCTATACCCTAACCCTGACCATTTTTCTGACCCTAACACGAATCGTAGGTCTAAACCTGAACCTATCCCTAAACCATAATCTACCACTAGCCCAACCGGTAACCTTATACCTAAACCTAACACTAAAACTAGCCCTAGACCTAAACCTAATCCTACATCTAGTCATAACTCTAGCCCTGGACCTAAAGAAAATCATAGACCTAGCCCTAATAATAACCCTTAGCCTCAACCAAACACTAACTCTTCCCCTAGACCTAACCCCAGTCCTAATTCTGGCTTTAACCCTAACCATAATCCTAATCTGAACACTGACCCTGACACTAACCATAGCTCTAAACATCACCCTAACCCTGAAACTATAACTAGCCCTAATATTAACCCTAACTAGCCCTAATCATACCAAGTTCTTAATTTATCCATAGTCCTAACCTATTGCAAAACCTAGTAGTAATTCAACCCCTACCCTATCTTTAACCCTAAAGCTAGCCCTAAACCTAACCATAGCCCTAACCCTAAGCCTAAGCCGAACACTAGAATTAATCCTAACCATAACCCCAGCCCTATTCCAAGCTCTAAAACTATACATTACCCTAAGAATAACTCTAACCCTTATGATAATCCTAGGCCAAACCCTAATCCTATGTCCATCCCTAAACCTATCCATTACCCTACATCTAACTTGAACCCTAAACCTAAACCTATGATTAACCTATCACTAAACCTAATGCTAATTTGAGCCCTAACCATAAACCGTAACCTAACCAAAACTCTAATTCTGACCCTAATAATACCCCTAGTTCTAAACCTGACTCTAACCATAGACCTAATACTTACAATAGACCTAAATATAAACCTAACCCTAAAACGCTTACTGTAACCCTAGAGCTGACATTAGTCCTGGCTCTAATCCTAGTCATAATCCTAACACAAACCATAACCCACATCCTCGACATAATCCTCGACTTATTCATAACCTAACCCTAACTCTAAATCTAAACCCTCACCTAGCTCTAATCTAGGTATAATCTCATCCCTTACCCTAAACCCAATCTTATTGCAAACCCTAAAACTAAACGTAGCCCTAACCCTAGGCCTAACTCTAACAGTAAACCTTGCCCTAATCCAAGAATAATTTAGCCCTATCCCTAACATTAAACATAACCCTAGCCTAAGACTAACTATAACTCTTGACTTAGCCCTATAAATAGTTCTAAACTTTTCCCATAACATCACCCTAAACCGAGCCTTACCTTAGCCCTATTCCTAGCCCTAGCTCTTAAAAAAAAAAACAAGTCCTATCCCTAATCCTATCCCTTAACCTAAACCAAAACCTAACCTTATACTTATCCCTAACTCTATTTCTAAACCTATACCTAATTCTAATCCTAACCATAACCTGAAAACTAACTCTCACCCTGACTCTGACACTAACACTAAACCTAGCTCTAAAATCATCATAACAGTAAATCTAACCCTAATTCTAAACCTAGCCTTAACCCTAACCTTATAACTAGCACAATTCATAAACTTATTTCATATATTAGCCACAGTCTTAATCCTAGCCCTAACCTCACCCAAAACTTAGCCTTATTCACAGACTTAACCTAGCTTTAACCCTTAATTTAAACTTAACACTAACCCAAAATAAAGCCCTTATCCTATACATAACCATAGCCCTAAAATTAGATCTAACTCTATCCATTACCCTAATGAAAACCCTAACCCTTATGCTAACCCTTGGCCTAACACTAACCCTATCCACTACACTAAACCACAATTAAACCCTAAACCTAAACATGTCATTACCCTAACCCTAAATTTATTGCTAATTTGAGCCCTAAACTTAAATCCTAACCTATCCCAAACCCTAACCTTGATTCTGAGCCTAATAATAACCCTAGCTCTAAAACTGACCCTTACACTAAACCTAACCCTTACATTGGACCAAGACATAAACCTAACACTACATCTATCCCTAATTGTAACCCTAGACCTGACATTAGCCCTAGACCTAATACTAGCCTTAAACCTAATAAAAAACTACCCCTCATTCTAGCCCTAAACCCTAGCTTTAATCATAATCCTAACAATATCTCTGGCCCTAACCCTAATAATAACCCTCCCCGAGACCTCAATCTAGGTATAACCCATTCCTTTAAACTTTATGTAACCCTAACTCTAATCCTAGAACTAGGCCTAAACCTACCATGAACCATAGGACTTATTTAGCCCTATCCCTAACCATAACCATAAACCCAGCCATAAGACGAACTCTAAGTCTCACACTAGCCCTATCACTAGTTCTAACACCAAGCCCTAACTGTTGTCCTAATCCTTGCCCTATCCTTAGCCCTGGCACTAACCTTAGATCAACACCTATCTCTAAATCTAACCCTAACCTGATGCCCAAGCTTAACCCTAACAATAGTCTTAATCCTAAAACTAATCCTATAAATAGCCCTAACCCTAGCCCTAGCCTAAAATAAAATTGAGCCATAGTTCTAACACTAATCCTTAAACTACATAAAAACCTACCCATACACCTACAACTAACCCTAGATCTATATTGAGTTTTAAGCCAAACCCTAAATCTAACTCTTACCCTGATTCTGACACTAACATTAACCGTAACTCTAAACATCACCCTAATCTTAAACCTAACCCAATCACTCAACCTAGCCCTAACCTTAACCCTAAAATTAGCCCTAAATATAACCCTAGTAGTTAAATTAGCCATAACCCTAACCATAGAACTAACTTAAACCAAAACCTACCCATAATCTGAGCCCTATTCCAAGCTTTAAACTTAACCCAAGTCCTTACCATAACCCTAGCCCTAATCATGACTATAACCCTAGCCCTAACCCTAGTCTAACCCTATCCATTACCAAAAACCTAACCCTATCCATTATCATAAACTTGATCCTAACCCTAGGCCTAAATCTAATGCTATCTCTAATCCTATTTCTATCCATAACCCTAAACGTAACCTGAACCCTAATACTAACCCTATCACTACTCTAACCCTAAACCCAATGTTAACTTTATCCCTAACTTTAGAACTTAACCTATCCCAGTCCTTAACCCAGACCTTGTCCATAATGATACCCCTAGGCCTAAACCTGACCCTACCCCTAAACCTAACCCTTACACAAGACATAGCCATAATCCTAAACATAAAGTTTTCTTTAAACATAATTCTAGACCTGAAATTTGCTGTACACCAAATCCTAGCCCTAACCCTAAAACAAACAATGGCCCTCATCCTAGCACTAAACCTAGCCTTAATCATAACCCTAACCCTAACTAAAGCTCTAACCCCAATTCTAAATATCACCCTATATCACCCTACCTCTAAACCCAGCTGTAACATCATCCCTTACCCTAAACTTAATACTAACTCTAACTCCACTCTATATTTAAGCTGAGCACTAACCATAGCCCTAATCATAGCACTAATTTTGCCTTAAACCTAAAGCTAAATTTAACCTAAATTTAAACCTTAATCTATCCAAACCTTAACCCAGACCTTGTCAATAATAATACCCCTAGCCTATATATGACCCTAACCCTAAACCTAACCATTACATGAGATGTAGCCATAATCATAAATGTAAAATTATTTTTGAACATAATTCTAGACCTGAAATTAGCCATACCGCAAATCCTAGCCCTAACCTTAAACAAACACTAGCCCGCATACTAGCCCTAAACCTAGCCTTAATCATACCCTAACCCTAACCCTAACCAAAGCCCTAACCCTAATTCTAAATATCACCCTACCTACTTTAATCCTAACACTAACACTAGCTATAGCATCATCTCGTACCCTAAACTTAATCATAAATCAAACCCTAATCTATATTTATGCTGAACACAAACCATAACCCTAACCCTATCCCTAATTTAGCCCTAACCCTAATGCTAATTCGATGCCTAACTTTAAACCTTAACCTATCCATACCTTAAACCAGACCTTGTCCATAATAATAGCACTAGCAAAAAGGCTTAGTCCTAAACATGACTCTAACTCTAAACCTAACATGTACATGAGTTGTAGCCATAATCATAAACATAAAATTATTTTTAAATATAATTCTAGACCTGAAATTAGCCATACCCCAAATCTTAGCCCTAACCCTAAAACAAACACTCGCCCTCATTCTAGCTCTAATCAAAACCTTAATCATAAGCCCTAATCATAGCCTTAATCTTAACCCTAACCCTAACCAAAGTCCTAACACTAATTTTAAATATCACCCTATCTCTAAACCTAGCTATAACATCATCCCTTACCATAAATTTAATCCTAAATCTAACCCTACTCTCTATTTAAGCTGAACATTATCCATAGCTACAATTCTAACCAAAATTTATCCATTTCCCTAACCCAAGCCCTAAGACTAACTCTAACACACACTAGCCCTATCCCTAGTTCTAACCCTATTAAATACCATAATCTAACACTAGGATGGGAGGATCCAACATGGCGGCGGGTGCGGAGAGATCAAGTCTCTGACCTCTTCAGCTGCGTGGGCATAGGGAGTCTTAAACCGTATAAATGCTGTTTGCTCAGGATCACTAGGCAATTCTGAGCTGACATGGATCTGGGGCAAACAGTCTGTGACCTCTCAGAACACACACTGAGCCTGGATCGACTGAATTCAAGCTCCCGTTCGCCTGTGTATTGCAGACAAACTGCTGTGACTCAGCACTAAACGATCCCGCTGAAACACCTGGTCGGCCTTTCTGAAGCTGGGGAGGTTAATACCAACTGAGCCTTCATAGGCAGTGGCCACAGGATTGAGAACGGGCTTGGGAGAGCCAGTCAGGACCCACCGGTTGCATTGGTCACCCAGCAAAGGGAACAAACTGTCGCCATTTGCATGGGATACCACCATGGCAGAGAACTGACGTCACCAGAATGTGGTGGAGGAGATAACTTCATTGAAACCAGTGGCAACACGTGTGTAACCCCCTAGCCTTCCCTCTCCACACAGCGGGGAAAACTTAAGGACCCCTCCCAGCTCTCCCGTTAGTGCAATAGTGAGACCAAGGGAACCAGGAGTGGCGCGGGACCTGCGGCGCGGGACCCCCAGCTACCGCTCCTACCAGTGCTGACAACTGAGGTCTTTTGCACCAGCTACCAGGGGCGTGGCTACCAGAGGTCAAGCAAAATACGCTGAGGGTTCTCAGCCCCAAGCTCCACAAATTTAGGGTCTGAGGGAATGGCAAACAGGGAGAGTGTGCCCAGTCATTCAAGAAAATAGGGCTCCAGGGTGCAGCAGACCTGGCATGTAGCCAGTATTGTGGTGAGCATCACTGGTGAGCGAAGCCTGGCTTGAGGAAAAGTGGGGAAGTAACTAGACACAAGAAAAGGCCCTAGGCACTCAGGATTGGAAACCTGCCCAGTCTGGGAGGAGGAGCTGCTGCACAGTGACTGGTTCCCACGTATTGAGAGGAGAAGCTTGGCCCAGTGGGCACAGCTCCACCTACTGGAAGAGAAGTTAATCAAACTCTAAGACTGCATTTATTATTATTTTTTAATTTTTTTTTTATTTTCATTTTTTTTTCATTTTTTTATTTTTTATTTTATTTTTTATTATTTATTTATTTTTTTTCTTTTTTTTTACTTTCTATTTTTTTCTTTTGTCTTTTCATTTCTTTTCAATTCCCTTATCCCCCCTTCCTTGAATTCTACCTGTTTACTCTCATTCACTTTAGTGACTTCTTCCTTTCACTTCTAATACCTTTCCTCCCAAGCATCAAATAAATTTATAGGAGTAAACAGTAACTCAGCAGTCAAACAGAACAAGAAGTATCATGAGCAGCATGAAAAAGCAAGAATGAAAAGGTGTACAAACAATGCAGGACAGCCTAAATATTCAGGATGACCTAGAGGCATCAGAAAAATGGTCAAATAAAGAACTCAAGGAATACCTTAGACAGATGGAATGGAATCTTAAAGAGGATATGAGACAGCAAATTCAAGCAATGAAAGAACACATTGAAAATGTATTACAAAAAACAGATAAAAGAAGCTAATAAGCATCTTTATCAGAAGATAGAGATTATAAAAAAAATCAAACAGTAATCCTAGAAATGCAGGAAACCATAAACCAAATAAAAAACTCAAATGAGAATATTACAATTAGACTAGATCAAATAGAAATCAGAACATCAGATAATGAAGACAAAGTTTATCAACTTGAAAAGAGTATAGTCAATGCAGAAAGACTGATAAGAAACCATGAGCAATACACCAAGAGATATGGAATGTCACAAAAAAAAATAAAATAAAAAAAAAAAACTTAAGGGTCATTGGGATAGAAGAAGGTATAGAAGTCCAAACCAAAGGAATGAGCAATCTGTTGAATGAAATAATCTTAGAAAAATTTCAAGGAATGAAAGATGGAATGGATTGGAAATTCTGGAAGCCTACAGGACCCCAAACATACAAAATCATAATAGACCAACTCCAAGACCCATTATTATGAAGATATCCAACATACAGAACAAGGGGAGAACATTAAAAGCTACAAGAGAAAGGAGGCAGATTACAGTGGTAAACCAATTAGGTTAACGGCTGATTTTTCATCACAGACATTGAAAGTGAGAAGATCCTGGAACAACATATTTCAAAGGCTGAAAACTAATGGATTCCAACCAAGAATATTGTATCCAGCAAAATTAAGCTTCAGGTTTGGCAATGAAATTAAAATATTTCATGATAAACAAAAGTTAAAAGAATTCACAGCCAGAAAACCAGCACTGAAAAGCATTTTGAGCAAAACACTACAAGAAGAGGAAATGAAAAACAGCACCCAAAACTAACAGTGGGAGGTAACTCAGTAAAGGGGGGGGGTAACAAAAGAGGAAAAACAAGCCAAATAAAAATAAATAAATAAAT
The DNA here is from genome assembly GCF_021218885.2 of Marmota monax. Lineage (NCBI taxonomy): Eukaryota > Metazoa > Chordata > Mammalia > Rodentia > Sciuridae > Marmota > Marmota monax. Next base: position 288,453 of record NW_026694662.1, on the reverse strand, counting down.
AAAAATGACTGGAAGTACAAACCATATATTAATAGTAACCCTAAACGTTAATGGCTTAAACTCACGAATCAAAAGACTTAGGCCAGTAACTCGGATTTAAAAAAAAAAAAAAAACAGATCCATCAATATGCTGCCTTCAGGAGACTCCTGTGACAGGAAAAGACATACACAGGCTGAAGGTGAAAGGTTGGGAAAAATCATACCACTCATATTGTCCTCAGAAGCAAGCAGGAGTGGCCATACTCATATTGAATAAAATCAACTTCAAACCTAAGTTAATCAAAAGGTATAAAGAAGGACACTGTATACTATTAAAATGAACCATTCACCAACAAGACATAACAATTATCAATATGAATGCACCAAATAATGGTGCTGCAATGTTCATAAAACAAACTCTCCTCAAGTTCAGGAATCAAATAGACCACAACACAATAAATATGGGTGACATCAACACACCGCTCTCACCATTGGACAGATCCTCCAAACAAAAGCTGAATAAAGGAACTAGAACTCAATAACACAATCAATAACCTAGACTTAACTGACATATATAGAATATATCAACCATCATCAAGTGGATATACCTTCTTCTCAGCAGCACATGGATCCTTCTCAAAGATAAACCATATATTATGCCATAGGGCAACTCTTCATAAATATAAAGGTGTGGAGATAATACCATGCATCTTATCTGATCATAATGGAATGAAACTGGAAATCAATGATAAAAGAAGGAAGGAAAAATCTAGCAGCACCTGGAAAATGAAAAATATGTTACTGAATGATCAATGGGTTACAGAAGACATAAAGGAGGAAATCAAAAAATTCTTAGAGATAAATGAAAATACAGACACAACATATCGGAATCTATGGGACACAATGAGAGCAGTTTTCAGAGGGAAATTCATTGCCTGGAGTGCATTCCTCAAAAAAGAAAACAACAACAAATAAATGAGCTCACACTTCATCTCAAAACCCTAGAAAAGGAAGAGCAAAACAACAGCAAATGTAGCAGAAGGCAGGAAATAATTAAAATGAGAGCAGAAATCAATGAAATTGAAACAAAAGAAACAATTTAAAAAATTGACAAAACTAAAAGTTGGTTCTTTGAAAAAATAAATAAGATCGACAGACCCTTAGCCATGCTAACGAAGAGAAGAAGAGAGAGAACTCAAACTACTAACATACGGGATGAAAAAGGCAATATCACAACAGACACTACAGAAATACAGAAGATAATTAGAAATTATTTTGAAACACTATATTCCAATAAAATAGAAGATAGTGAAGATATCGATACATTTCTTAAGTCATATGATTTGCCCAGATTGAGTCAGGAAGATACACACAATTTAAACAGACCAATAACAATGGAGGAAATAGAAGAAGCCATCAAAAGACTACCAACCAAGAAAAGCCCTGGATCGGATTGGAATACAGCGGAGTTTTACAAAAACTTTAAAGAAGAATTAATACCAATACTTTTCAAGTTATTTCAGGAAATAGAAAAAGAAGGAGCTCTTCCAAATTCATTCTATGAGGCCAACATCACCCTGATCCTGAAACCAGACAAAGACACTTCAAAGAAAGAAAACTACAGACCAATATCTAATGAACCTAGATGCAAAAATCCTCAATAAAATTCTGGCAAATCAGATACAAAAACATATAAAAAAAAATTGTGCACCATGGTCAAGTAGTATTCATCCCTGAAATGCAAGGCTGGTTCAATGTACGGAAATCAATAGACATTATTCACCAAATCAATAGACTTAAAGATAAGAATCATATGATCATCTCGATAGATGCAGAAAAAGCATTCAACAAAGTACCACATCCTTTTATGTTCAAAACACTAGAAAAACTAGGGATAACAGGAACTTACTTCAACATTGTAAAAGCTATCTATGCTAAGCCTCAGGCTAGCATCATTCTAAATGGAGAAAAACTGAAGGCATCCCTCTAAAATATGGAACAATACAGGGATTCCCTCTCTCACCATCTATTCAATATAGTTCTCAAAACACTGGCCAGAGCAATTAGACAGACAAAAGAAATTAAAGGCATAAAAATAGGAAAGAAGAACTTAAATTATCACTATTTGACATGATTCTATACCTAGAAGACACAAAAGGGTCTACAAAGAAAGTACTAGAGCTAATAAATGAATTCAGCAAAGTGGCAGGATATAAAATCAACACGCATAAATCAAAGGCATTCCTGTATATCAGCGACAAATCTTCTGAACTGGAAATGAGGAAAACAACCCATTCACAATATCCTCAAAAAAAAAAAAATACTTGGTAATCAACCTAACAAAAGAGGTGAAAGATTTATACAATGAAAACTACAGAACCCTAAAGAGAGAAATAGAAGAAGATCTTAGAATATGGAAGATATACACTGTTCATGGATAGGCAGAATTAACATCATCAAAATGGCAATATTACCAAAATTTCTCTAAAAGTTTAATGCAATGCCAATCAAAATCCCAATAGCATTTCTTGTAGAAATAGATAAAGCAATCATGAAATTCATATGGAAAAATAAAAGACCCAGAATAGCAAAAGCAAGTCTAAGCAGGAAGTGTGAATCAGGCGGTATAGTGATATCAGATTTCAATCTATACTACAGAGCAATAGTAACAAAAACAGCATGGTACTGGTACCAAAATAGGTGGGTGGACCAATGGTATGAATAGAGGACACAGAGACTAATCCACAAAGTTACAACTATCTTATATTTGATAAAGGGGCTAAAAGCATGCAATGGAGGAAGGATAGCATCTTCAACAAATGGTGCTGGGAAAACTGGAAATCCATATGCAACAAAGTGAAACTGAATCCCTTTTTCTCACCATGCACAAAAGTTAACTCAAAATGGATCAAGGAGCTTGATATCAAATCAGAGACTCTGCATCTGATAGAAGAAAAAGTTGGCTCTGATCTACATATTGTGGGATCGGGCTCCAAATTCCTCAATAGGACACACATAGCACAAGAGTTAATAACAAGAATCAACAAATGGGACGTACTCAAACTAAAAAGTTTTTTCTCAGCAAGAGAAACAATAAAAGAGGTAAATAGGGAGCCTGCATCCTGGGAACAAATTTTTAGTCCTCACACTTCAGATAGAGCCCTAATATCCAGAGTATACAAAGAACTCAAAAAATTAAACAATAAGATAACAAATAACCCCATCAACAAATGGGCCAAGGACATGAACAGACACTTCTCAAAGGAGGACATACAATCAATCAACAAGTACATGTAAAAATGCTCACCATCTCTAGCAGTCAGAGAAATACAAATCAAAACCACCCTAAGATACCATCTCACTCCAGTAAGATTGGCAGCCATTATGAAGTCAAACAACAACAAGTGCTGGCTAGGATGTGGGTAAAAGGGTACACTTGTACATTGCTGGTGGGAATGCAAATTGACGTGGCCAATTTGGAAAGCAATATGGAGATTCCTGGGAAAGCTGGGAATGGAACCACAATTTGACCCAGCTATTGCCCTTCTCGGACTATTCCCTGAAGACCTTAAAAGAGCGTACTATAGGGATACTTCTACATCGATGTTCATAGCAGCAAAACTCACAATAGCTGGACTGTGGAACCAACCTAGATGCCCTTCCATAGATGAATGGATAAAAAAAATGTGACATTTATACACAATGGAGTATTACTCTGCACTAAAAAATGACAAAATCATGGAATTTGCAGGGAAATGGATGGCACTAGAGCAGATTATGCTAAGTGAAGCTAGCCAATCCCTAAAAAACAAAAGCCAAATGTCATCTTTGAATATAAGGAGAGCAACTAAGAACAGAATAGGGAGGAAGAACATGAGAAGAAGATCACCATTAAACAGGGTTGAGAGAGGGGAGAGAAAGAGAGAGAGAAGAGAAATTGCATGGTAAAGAAGGAGACCCTCATTGTTATACAAAATTACATATAAGAGGAAGTGAGGGGAAAGGGAAAAAAAACAAGAGAGACAAATGAATTACAATAGATTGGGTAGAGAGAGAAGATGGGAAGGGAGGAGAGAGGAGAGGAGGGGAGCGGGGATTGTAGAGGATAGAAAGGGCAGCAGAATACAACAGACACTAGTATGGCAGTATGTAAAAATGTGGATGTGTAACCAATGTGAATCTGCAATATGTATACGGGGTAAAAATGGGATTTCATAATCTGCTTGAATCAAATGTATGAAATATGATATGTCAAGAGCTTTGTAATGTTTAGAACAAATAATAAAAAAATAAATAAAAATGTAAAAAAAATAATCTAACACTAGCCCTAACCTTTGCCCTATTCTAAACCTAGATCTAACCCTAAAACCTATGCTTAAGCCTAATACTAACACCAGCCCTAACCCTAACACTAATCATAAAATTAGCACTAACCATTACCCTAGCAGTAAAAGAAAACCAAGCAGTAGCCCTAACCCTAAATCTTAACATAAACCACCCTAACACTACATCTAGAACAAATCCTAGCCCTAATTCGAATGTAGTCCCAACCTTAAATGTAACCCTGACACTGATTCATATCCAAACACTCACCCTAGCTCTAAACACCATTCTAACCTTAAACCGATACCTACCACTAACCCTATCCCTAATACAATTCCTAACCCTAACCCTGACACTCACTCATATCCTAACACTAACCCCAGCTCTAAATATCACTCTAACTTTAAACCTAACCCTAAACCAATACCTACAACTAACCCTATCCCTAATACAATTCCCAAGCCTAACCCTGACCCTCACTCATATCTAACACTAATCCTAGTTCTAAATATCACTCTAACCCTTAAATCTAACCATAAAACTAACCCTAATGGTATCCCCAGTTATTACATTAGTCATTGCCCTAACCCTAACCTTAACCAACTACAAACACTTGGACTAAACCAAGCTCTATACCTAGCTTTAACACTATCTCTAACCCTAACTCTAACCCTAACCCTAGCTCTATCCCTCTCTCTTACCCTTAATGAAACACTAACCCTAATGGTAACCCTAGACCTATTCCTAATCCTTAGGCTAACCAAAATCTGAACCCTTTTAATAGTCCTGACCTTAGCCCTCATTCTAACTCTAATCTAATCCCAAACCCTGAACCTTACTCTGACCCAAAGAACAATACTAGGACTAAATTTGAAACTAAGCATAGAACAAACCATAACACTGGCCCTTCCAGTAAACTTATAATTATACCTAACCCTAAACCTAGCCCTAAGACTAACTCTAACTCTCACACTAGCCCTATCCATAGATCTAACCTTATTTCTTACCATAAGCCAAAACCTGGTTCTAAACCTAACACTAATGCGTGCCATATCCTTAGTCCTTGCCCTAAACCTATATCTAACCCTAACTCTAAATTTAACCCTAACCCAAGCTGAAGCCTAACACTAGCCCTAACTCTAATGTTAATTATAAAACTATCCCTAAACCTAACCCTAGCAGTAAAACAAAATAGAGCAATGGACCTAACCCTAAACATTAACTTAAACCACATTAAAACTACATCTAGACATAACCCTAGCCCTAATTTGACTCCTAACCTTAACCTTAACCTTAAAACTAACCCTGACACAGACTCCTATTCCAACATGAACCATAGCTCTAGACACCATCCTAACCATAAACAAATACCTAACAGTAAACCTATCGCTAATTCGAGTGCTAATCCAAACCCTGACCATGACTCATATTTTAACACTAATCCTAAGTCTAAATATCACCCTAAACTTAAACCTAACCCTACACTAGACCTATCCCTAACCCTAACCCTAAAACAAACCCTAATTGTAACCCTAGTTCTTATATTAGACATTGCCTTAACCGTAGCCCTAAATATAATACAAAACAAGCCCTAATCCAAGCTCTAAACCTAGCTTTAACCATAACCCTAACCCTAGCTCTAACACTATTCCTATCCTTAAGCAAAACTCTAACCATAATGTACCCCTATACCTATCCCTAATCTTTAGGCTAACAAAAATCCTAACCAAATATATAGTTCTGACCCTAGCCCTCATTCTAACACTAATCCTACCCAAACTCTAATGCTAAACCTGAGCCTTATTCTGAACCAAACTCTAAAAGTAGGTCTAAACCTGACACTAATCCTACAATAAACTCTAACACTGGCACTACCGATAAACATTCCTAAACCTAACTCTACCACTAGCCTTAGACCTAAACCTAATCTTCAATTTAGCCTTAACTCTAGCCCTAAACCTAAACAAAATACCTAGTCCTATACCTAACAATAATCCTTACCCTGACCCAAACACTACCCCTACCTCTAGACCTAAACCTAGCCCTAATTCTGGCTATAACCCTAACTCGAACTCGACCTCGAACACTAACCAGCATTTAACAGTAAACCTACCTCTAAACCTGACGCTAACTGAAAATATAAACCTAACACTAGACCTAGCCATAACCCTAAACCTAAAACTAGCCCTACCAATAATCCTAGACCTTACATTACCCACAGCCAGAACCCTAAAACAAAAACTAGAGCTAATCCTAGGCCTTAACCTAGCCCTAAGTGTAACCCTAACCCAAACCCTAACCCTAACCATAGCCTTCGTCCTAAGTCAAGCTCAAAGCCTAATCATTAAAATAAACATGAACCTAGAACTATCCCTAAATCTAACCCTAAACCTAGCCCTAAACATAACATTAACACTAGCCCTAACCATAGCTCTATACCTACCCATTACCCTAAACCTAACCGTAAACCTATTGGTAAATCTAGCCTTAACCCTAAAAATAAACCTAGCCCTAACCAGAAAACTAAACCTAGACCTAACCCTAAATGTAACACTCACAATAACCCTAACCCTAGCTCAAAACCTAAACATAAACATAGCCCTAAACTAAACCCTAAACATAAATCTAACCCTAAACATAACCCTAAACCTAAATTTAACCGTATCCATTACACTAAAACTATATCTAACCCTAATGGTAATCTTAGCCCTAACCCTAACTCTAACACTAAAACTAATGTAATTCTATCCCTAGACCTAACATTTAACCTAATCCATGCTCTAGCCCTTCCCCTAGCTCATAACCTAAACCTTATGCTAAACATAACCCTAAACATAACCATAGATCTAACGCTCAATCTAACCCAAACTCAAGACCTAATCCTAACCATAACCCTATCCCTAAACTTAACTCTAACTGTATCAATTATCCTAAACATAAACCTTACCTTATTGCTAACCCTAGGCCTAACCCTAACCCTATCACTAAACCCAATCCTATCAATTACCCTAAACATAACCTGAACCCTAAATCTAAAGCTATTATTACCATAACCCTACACTTAATGCTTATTTAAACACTAAACCTAAACTCAAACCTAAACCAAACCCTAGCTTTGAACACGACCGTAATAATTCCCCTAGCCCTAAACCTGACCTTACCCTAAACCTAACCCTTAAACCAAACCTAGACAAAAATCTAAGCTTTAAAATATCCTTAAAGGTAACCCAGACCTGACATTAGACTTAGCCATATTCCTAGCCCTAATCTACATCTTAACCCTCACACTAGCCCTAACCCTAGCTCTAACACTTTCCATTACCCAAAGCCAAACCCTTACCCAAATGTTATCCCTAGTACTAACCCTAATCCTTAGCACAACATCAACTCAAACCGTATTACTAATACTAACCCTAGCCCTCATTCTAGCTCTAATCCTAACCCTGACCCTTATTCTGACACTAAAACTAACCCTGGGTCAAAACCTGACCCTATCCCTAAACCAGCCCAAACACTAGCCCTACTGGTAATGATATATCTATACTTAACCCTAACAGTAGCCTTAGACCTAAAGCTAATCCTAAAAATAGCTATAACTCTAGTCCTAGACCTAAACAAAAACCTAGCTATAGCCCTCATAATAGCCCTTAACTCGAAGCAAACATTAACCCTACACCTAGACCTAAACCTAGTCCTACTTCTGGCTATAAACCTAACCCTAACCCTATCCTGAACACTGACCCTTACCCTACCCCTAAACCTAGCTCTAAATCTGACCCTAACCCAAAACCTAGACCTAACGATAGACCTAGCCATAACCCTAACCCTAATACTAGCCCTAAATATAAACCTAAATCTTCCATTATCCATAGTTCTAAACATATCCCTAAACCTAACATAAAACCTAGCCTAATCCTAGGTCTGAACTTAGTCCTAAGCATAACCCTAACAGTAATAATAGCCCTAACACTAATCCTAACACTAACCCATGACTTAGACCTAACCCTAGCTCAAGGAAAACCCTTACACTAAACATAACCCTAGCCCTAACTTAAAACCTAACCATAATCCTAGCTGTAATCTTAAATTTAATCTTAGCCCAATCTTTAGCTCTAACCCTATCCATTTCCCTTACCCTAACCCTAATAATAACCCTATCCCTAACACTAAACCTAACATTAAAAATACATGTTACCCTAAACCTAACCCAAAACCTAACCCTTGCAATAGCCATAACCTTAACTGAAACATTAAGCCTTACACTAAACCTAATGCTAACACTAGCCCTAACTCATACCCTAACCCTAACCCTAACCTACCTCTAATATTTTCCATTACCCTAAACTTAACCCGAACCCTAATTAAAACGCTAATCATAACCTTAAACCTAAGCCAAACCATAAACTTAAACATAACCATATACCTAAATTTAACCTAAACCTCACCCTAGCTCTAACCCTAGCTCAAACACTAACCTTTACCCTAACCTAACCATAACCCTAGCCCTAACCCTAACACCTACCCTAACCCTAATACCTTAAACCAAACCCTAGACCTATCCCTAAACTTAACCCTAATCCTAGATTTAAAACAATCCATAACCTCACCCTAACCGAGCTCTAAACCTATCCATTACACTAAACATAACCCTAACCCTAATGCTAACCCTAACCCTATCACCAAACTTAACCCATTCTTTACCCTAGGTCTAGGGTTAGGGTTAGAGTTAGGAATGGTGCAGTATTAGAGCTAAGGTTAGGGCTAGGGTTAGTATTAGGGTTAGGGCTAGGGTTAGGGTTACTATTAGGATTAAGGCTAGGTTTAGGGCTAGGATAAGGACTGGGGTTTTTGTTAGGGCTAGGGCTAGGATTATGGCTAGGGCTAATGTCAGGTTTAGGGTTATGGTTGAGGATAGTTCTAGGGCTACATTTGTGGCTAGGTCTAATATAAGGTTTAGGTTTAGGGTAAGGTTCAGGTTTGGAGCTACGTGAATTATTAGTGTCAAGGTCAGGGCTAGAGTTTGTTTGAGTTTAGGGTTTTGGGATAGAGCATGAATTAGCATTAGGTTAACTGTTAGGGTAATGATAGTGTTTTGTTTAGGGTTCAGGTTAGGTTTAGGTAATTAATAGAGTTAGGGTTAGCGATAGGGTTAGTGTTAGGCCTCTTATTAGCATTAGGCTAGGGGTAATGGTTCGGATAATGGATACTGTTAAAGCTAAGTTTAAGACTAGGGTTATGGTAAGGAATAGGTCTTGAGTTAGGGTTAGGTTTAGAACTAGGTTTAGTATTAAGTTTATGTTTAGCATAAGGGTTAGGTTTTGAGCTAGGGTTAGGCCTAGGGAGAGGGTTAGGTCTAGAATTAGGTCTAGGGATAAGATTACTCTACACTTAGGGTTAGAGATAGGATTAGGTCTAGCGTCATCATTAGGAGTAAAATTAGGGTTAGAGTAATGGATATGGCTAGATGAAGGTATAGGGCCATGTTTAGTGTTAGATTGAGGTATAGGTTTAGGGTTATGGTTATGTTTAGCTTTATAGAAAAGTTTAGAGTTTGTGCCAGAGTTAGGTCTATGTCGAGTGTGAGGTTTAGGGTTAGTTCTAGGGTTAGTTTTCTGGTTAGTTTTAGAGTTATGGTTAGGCCTACGGTTATCAATAGGTTTAGGTTTAGGTTTAGGGTAATGGGTAGGTTTAGAGCTAGGTTTAGGGCTAAGGTTAAGTTTAGGATAGGGCTAGTGTTAGAGATATATTAGGGATAGTTGCAGGTTTATATTTAGGGTAAGGGTTTTTCTTTGAGCTAGGGTTAGGACTAATCGAGTGTTAGGTTATGGTTATGGTTAGGGTTACACTTAGGGCTAGGGTTAGGCCTAGCATTAGCCCTGGATTTTGTGTTAGGTTTAGGCCTAGGGTTAGGGCTGTGGGTAATTATTATGGCTAGTTTTAGGGTGATTATGGCTAGGTTTATTGTTAGGTTTAGATATTCGGTTAGGGTCAGTTTTAGAGGTAGGTTTATTGTTAAAGTCAGGGTAAGTGTTTGGGTTAAAGTTAGATTAGGGTTACAGCCAGAATGAGGACTAGGTTTAGTTCTAGTGGTATGGTTAGTGTTTGAGTTAGGTTCAGAGTTAATGTTAGGGCTAAGGCTAGGTTTTTGTTAGGTCTAGGGCTAGAGTTAAGTCTAGACTTAGGATTAGGTTTAGATCTAGGGCTAATGTTACAGTTTTTTCTAGGGTTAAGTTCAGGTTTAGACCTAGGATTAGTTTTAGGGTCAGAATGAAGGTCAGGATTAGAGTTATGGTTTGGGATAGTGTTAGAGCTAGAGTGAGAGCTAGGGTTAGGACTATTATTAGGGTTAGGGTTTTTGTTAGCCTAAGTATTAGGGATTGGTCTAGGGTTATCATTAGGTTGAGGTTTTGTTTAGGATAAGGGATAGGCTTGGAGCTAGGTTTAGGTCCAGATTCAGGGTTAAGGTTAGGGTTAAATCTAGGTTTAGGTCTCTAATTAGGGCTAGTTTTTGTGTTTGTGTTAAGACTAGGGTTAGAGCAATGAATAATATAAGAACTAGGGTTACGATTAGAGTTAGGGGTAGGGGTAGGTCTAGTGTTATGGATAGGTTTAAAGTTAAGGTGATATTTATAGCTAGGCATAGTGTTAGGATATGAGTCAGGGACAGTTTTAGGGTTAGAGTTAGACTTAAATAAGGGGTAGAATTACTCTTATGGTTCAGTTTATGTTAAGGGCAGTGTTTAGAGATAGGGTGACTGTTAGGATATGGGTTGGGTCAGGGTTAGTTTTATGGTTAGTGTTAGTACACGAAGTAAGTCTAGGGTTACTGATAGGGTTCTGTTTAAGTTTAGGGTAGTGTTTAGAGCTAGGGTGAGTGCTAGGATATGAGTCAGAATCAGGGTTAGATTTAGGTTAGTTATGACTCCAATTAGGGCTACAGTTAGGTCTAGTTGTAGTGTTAGGGTTTAGATTAAGTTAAGGTTTAAGGTTAGGGCTATTGCTAAATTTTATTTTAGTCTTAGGCTTATGGTTATGGCTAGGTATAAAATTAGTATTACGGTTAGGCGTAGCGCTAGTGTTAGGCTTAGGTGTAGGCTTAGGTTAAGATTTGGAGAAAGGGTTAGCTCTAGGGTTAAAGTTAGGTTTAGTGTAATGGATATGGTTAGGTTTAGGGTTCAGTGTAGGTTTAAGGTAATGGAGAGATTTAGAGTTCGCCATAGGGTTAGGTTTTGTCCTAGGTTTATCTTTAGGAATAGGGTTATCATACGGGTAATGTATAGGGTTAGAGGTAGGGTTATGGTTAGGATTAGGGGTAGAGTTAAGGTTAACATTTGCATTAGATCTAGTAACCAAAACTTAGAGTAGGGTTATAATTAGGTTTAGGGTAAAGGTAAGGTTTTGAGCTAGGGTTAGTTCTAGTGTGAAAGTTAATGTTAGGTCTAGGGTTAGGTTACAGTAATGGTAAGGTTTAGGTTTAGGGTTAGGGCTAGGGTTTTCATTTGAGTTAGATTTAGGTTGAGGGTAATAGATTGGATTAGATTTAAGGTTAGCTTTAGGGTTAAGTTTAGTTTTAGGGCTAGGCTTACTATTGGGTTTAGGGTAAAGGTTAGGGTTTGAGTTAGGGCAAGGGTTATGGCAAGGATCAGGTTTAGGGTGAGGTCTAGGGTTAGGTTTATGATTTGGGTTATGGATTCAGTTAGGGTTAGGGCTAGAGTTATCATTAGGGTTAGGGTTAGAGTTAGGGTAATTGTTAGGGTTAGGGCTAGGGTTAAGTTTAGGATTAGGGCTAGGGATAGGGTTATTGTTAGTGATAGGGGTAGGATTATGTTTATGCTAAAGTTTAGGCTTTGGGCTAGGGTTAGGACTAAGATGAGGGTTAGGGTTAGGGTTGGGCTATGGTTAGGGTTAAGGTTATGCTTAGGGTAGGTTTAGGCTTCTGATTAGGACAAGGTTTTGTGTTAGATTTGGCCTAAGGTTAGTGCTATGGGTAATGTAAGTTTTAGGGTTCTAATTATTGTAGTTTTAGGAATAAGGTTACGACTAAGTCTAGTGTTAGCTTTATATTTTGGTTTAGGGTCAGGTTTATGGCTAGTTTTATTGTTAGTGTCAGTGTTCAAATTAGAGTTAGGGTTAGTGTGAAAGCCAGAATTAGGGCTAGGGTTAGGGCTAGGGTTAGGTGAGTTTTAGGCTAAAGTTAGGGTTAGATTTAGAGTTTTGGTTAGGTCTATGGTTAGGGCTATGCCTGGGTTTAGGGCTAAGTAGGGCTAATGTTAGTGTTATGGTAATGGATAGGGTTAGAAATAGAATTAGGGCTAGGTTGAGAGTTAGAGTTAGTCTTAGAACTAGGGTTAGGGGTTCACTTATGGTTACCACTAAATTAGGGCTAGGATTAGTGCTAGGTTTAGTGTTATGGTTAGGCCTATGTTTAGGACTATGGTTAGGTTTTGTGTTAGTGTTAGGTTTACAGTTAGTTTTAGGAGAAGAGCTCGTTTTTAGAGCTGGATTTGAGAGCTAGTTTTAGGGTTAGCATGAGGGTTATAGCTAGATTCAGGGGTAGGAAAAGAGTTCAAAGTAGGGATAGGGATAGGGTGAGGGTTACAGTTAGGATTAAGGCTAGGTTTAGGGCTAGAATGAGGGCTAGGTTCTTTGTTAGGGTTAGGCCTATATTAGGGCTAGGGCTAATATGAGGTCTATAGTTATTATGGTTAGGGATAGTTTCAGGTTTAGGTTTATGGCCATGTATATTAGGATTAGGTTGAGGGATAGGGTCACTTTTAGAACTAGATAATTGTTAGGTTCAGAATAAGTGTTAGGGTTTGTTTTATTTAATGTTTAGTGTTAGGGCTCAAATTAGCATTAGGGTTAGGTTTAGGGTCAGGGTAATGGATCTGGTTAGGTTTAGGGTTCAGATTGGTTTTAGGGTAATGGATAGGGTTAGGGTTATAGACAGGGTTAGGGTTATCCTAGGGTTTGTGTTAGGGTTAAGATAATGGATAGCATTAGATGTAGGGTTAGGGCAAGGATTGTGGTTAAGATTAAGGCTAGGTTTAGGATTATGGTTAGGTTTAGGGTTAGGGCTAAAGCTAATGTTAGGGCTTGGATTAGGGCTTAGTTTTAGATTATGTTAGGGCTAGGGTTAGGGCTATGACTAATGTAAGATCTAGGGTTATGATTAGGGTTAAATTTAGGCTTAGAGTTTGGTCTAGGTCTAGTGTAAGCATTATCTTTAGGGTTAGTGTGATATTTAGAGCTAGGTTAGTGTTAGGATATAAGTCAGGGTCAGGTTTAGTCTTAGGCCTAGGACTCAAATTAGAGTAAGGAAGTAAAGGTAGTTGTAGGGTTATGGTTTAATTTAAGGTGTAGGGTTAGGGCAATGGCTCTGTTTTGTTTTAAGGCTAAGCCTAGGGTTAGGGCTAGTTTTAGGATTAGAGATAATGTTAGATAAAGTGGTAGTGTGAGGTTTAGGCCTAGGATTAGGGTTAGACTTAGAGTTATGGTTAGGTCTAGGGATTTTTCTAGGCCTAGGATTAGGGATAAGGTTAGGGCTTGTGTTAGGGTTATGGTAACTGATAGGGTTAGAACTAGAAATTGGTCTAGGGCAAGTGTTAGAGTTAGTTTTAGGCTTAGGATTAGGGTAAGGATTATTGTTATAGTTAGGGGAAAGGATGGGGTTATAGCTAGATTCAGGGCTAATGTGAGGGTTAAAATCAGGTGTAGGGTTCAGGTTAGGATTAAGGTTAGGTTTAGAGGTGGGATGAGGGCTAGGGTTTGGATTAGGATTAGGCCTAATATTAAGGCTAGGGCTAACGTCATGTCTAGGTATATGGTTAGGGTTAGTTTTAGTGTTAGTTTGTGTCTAGGTCTATTGTAAGGGTCAGGTTTAAGATAAAGGTCAGGTTTAGAGCCAAGTATATTATTAGGGTCAGGGTCGGGGTAGAGTTTGGTTCAGGTTAAGGTTTAGGGTTAAGGCTTGATTTAGTGTTAGGGTTAGGGTTAGGGTAATAAATAGGGTTAGTTTTAGGGTTCAGGTTAGTTTAGAGTAATGGTAAAGGTTAGTGGTAGGGATAGTGTTAGCGTTATGCCTAGGGTTAGCATTTAAGTTGGGCTTATCTTTAGAGTAATGGATAGGGTTAGTGTTAAGGTGAGGGCTAGGGTTAAGGTTAGAATTAGGACTAGTATAGAGTTAGGCCTGGGGTTAATGTTAGGATTAGGTTTAGAGTAAGTGTTAGCATTAGAGCTAGGGTTAGGGCTAGGGCAAGGGTTATGGTTAGGTTTAGGTATACGATTACAATTAGGGTTATAATTAGGGCTAGGTTTAAGGCTAGAATAATGGCTAGGTATTGTGGGAGGTTTATGGCTAGCATTAGGGCTATGAGTAATGTAAGAGCTATTGTTATATTTATGAGTAGATTTAGGGTTACTGTTATGGAAAAGTCTAGTGTTAGGGTTATGTTTACAGTTAGGATAAGGTTTAGAGCTAGGGTTTGGGTTATGGTAAGGGTCATTGTTTGTGTTAGGGTTAGGTTTAGGGTTAGGATCAGAGTTAGGACTAGTATTTGGTCTAAGTTTAGGGTTAGTTTTGCATTAGATTAAGGGTTATTGTTAGGGCTAGTGCTAGGTTTTGGTTTAGGGCTAGGGCTAGATTTATGACTCTATTTAGGATTAGGTATGGTCCATTGCTAGTGGTATGGATAGGTTTAGTTATAGTTTTATTGGTAGGGGTACTGGTTAGGATTCTGTTTAGGGTTAGGGTCAGATTTATTATTTTTTAATATATTTTTATTTTATTTTATTTTTTTATTGGTGGTTCAAAACAATACAAAGCTCTTGACATATCATATTTCATACATTTGATTCAAGTGGGTTATGATATCCCATTTTTACCGCATATACAAATTGCAGAATCACATCGATTACACATCCACGTTTTTACATATTGCCATACTAGTGACTGTTGTATTCTGCTATCTTTCCTATTCTCTACTATCCCCTCTCCCCTCCCCTCCCATCTTCTCTCTCTACCCAATCTACTGTAATTCATTTCTCTCCCTTGTTTTTTTTCCCTTTCCCCTCACATCCTCTTATATGTAATTTTGTATAACAATGAGGGTCTCCTTCCATTTCCATGCAATTTCCCTTCTCTTTCCCTTTCCCTTTCACCTCTCATCCCTGTTTAATGTTAAACTTTTTCTCATGCTCTTCCTCCCTGCTCTGTTTTTAGTTCCTCTCCTTATATCAAAGAAGACATTTGGTATTTGTTTTTTAGGAATTGGCTAGCTTCGCCTAGCATAATCTGCTCTAATGCCATCCATTTCCCTGCAAATTCCATGATTTTGTCATTTTTTAGTGCTGAGTAATACTCCATTGTGTATAAATGCCACATTTTTTAATCCATTCATCTATTGAAGTGCATCTACGTTGGTTCCACAGTCTAGCTATTGTGAATTGTGCTGCTATGAACATCAATGTAGCCATATCCCTATAGTACACTCTTTTAAGGTCTTCACGGAATAGTCCAAGAAGGGTAGTAGCTGGGTCAAATTGTGGTTCCATTCCCAGCTTTCCCAGGAATCTCCATACTGCTTTCCAAATTGGCCACACCAATTTGCTTTCCCACCAGCAATGTACTAGTGTACCCTTTTCACCTCATCCTCGCCAGCACTTGTTGTTGTTTGACTTCATAATGGCTTCCAATTTTACTGGAGTGAGATGGTATCTTAGGGTGGTTTTGATTTGTATTTCTGTGACTGCTAGAGATGGTGAGCATTTTTTCTTGTACTTGTTGATTGATTGTATGTCCTCCTTTGAGAAGTGTCTGTTCATGTCCTTGGCCCATTTGTTGATGGGGTTATTTGTTATCTTATTGTTTAATTTTTTGAGTTCTTTGCATACTCTGGATATTAGGGCTCTATCTGAAGTGTGAGGAGTAAAGATTTGTTCCCAGGATGTAGGCTACCTATTTACCTCTCTTATTGTTTCTCTTCTTGAGAAAAAACCTTTTTAGTTTGAGTAAGTCCCATTTGTTGATTCTTGTTTTTAACTCTTGTGCTATATGTGTCCTATTAAGCAATTTGGAGCCCGATCCCTCTTCTATCAGATGCAGAGTCTCTGATTTGATATCAAGCTCTTTGATCCATTTTGAGTTAACTTTTGTGCCTGGAGAGAGAAAGGGATTCAGTTTCATTTTGTTGCATATGGATTTCCAGTTTTCCCAGCACTATTTGTTGAAGATGCTATCCTTCCTCCATTGCATGCTTTTAGCCAATTTATTGAATATAAGATAGTTGTAATTTTGTGAATTGGTTTCTGTGTCCTCTGTTCTATACCATTCATTGTTCCATCCACCTATTTTGGTACCAGTACCATGCTGTTTTTGTTACTACTGCTTTGTAGTACAGTTTGAAATCTGGTATTGCTATACCTCCTGATTCACACTTCCTGCTTAGAATTGCTTTTGCTATTCTGGGTCTTCTTTTTTTCCATATGAATTTCATGATTGCTTTATCTATTTCTACAAGAAATGCCATTGGGATTTTGATTGGCATTACATTGAACCTATAGAGAACTTTTGGTAACATTGCCATTTTGATGATGTTAGTTCTGCCTATCCATGAACAGGGTATATTTTTCCATATTCTAAGATCTTCTTCTATTTCTCTCTTTAGGGTTCTGTAGTTTTCATTGTATAAATCTTTCACCTCTTTTGTTAGGTTGATTCCCAAGTATTTTATTTTATTATTTTTGAGTATATTGTGAATGGAGTGGTTTTCCTCATTTCCGTTTCAGAAGTTTTGTTGCTGATATACAGGAAAGCCTTTGATTTATGCGTGTTGATTTTATATCCTGCCACTTTGCTGAATTCATTTATTAGCCCTAGTAGTTTCTTTGTAGACCCTTTTGTGTCTTCTAGTTATAAGATCATATCATCCACAAATAGTGATAATTTAAGTTCTTCTTTTCCTATCTTAATGACTTTAATTTCTTTTGTCTTTCTAATTGCTCTGGCCAGTATTTCGAGAACTATATTGAATCAAAGTGGTGAGAGAGGGCATCCCTGTCTTGTTCCAGATTTTAGAGGGAATGCCTTCAGTTTTTCTCCATTTAGAATGATGCTAGCCTGACACTTAGCATAGGTAGCTTTTCAACGTTGAAGTAAGTTCCTGTTATCCCTGGATTTTTATTGTTTTGAACATAAAAGGATGGTGTAATTTGTTGAATGCTTTTTCTGTGTCTATCAGGATGATCATATGGTTCTTATCTTTAAGTCTATTGATGTGGTGAATGATGTTTATTGATTTCCGTATATTGAACCAGCCTTGCATTCCAGGGATGAATCCTACTTGATCATGGTGCACAATCTTTTTTATATATTTTTGTATCTGATTTGCCAGAATTTTATTGAGGATTTTTGCATCTAAATTCATTAGGGATATTGGTATGTAGTTTTCTTTCTTTGAGGTGTCTTTATCTGGTTTGAGAATCAGGGTGATATTGGCCTCATAGAATGAATTTGGAAGTTCTCCCTCTTTTTCTATCTCCTGAAATCTATTGTATAGTATTGGTATTAGTTCTTCTCTAAAGTTCTTGTAAAACTCTGCTGTATATCTATCCTGTCCTGGGCTTTTCTTTGTTGGTAGTATTTTGATGGCTTCTTCTATTTCCTCACTTGATATTGGTCTGTTTAGGTT
Organism: Marmota monax; assembly: GCF_021218885.2. NCBI lineage: Eukaryota > Metazoa > Chordata > Mammalia > Rodentia > Sciuridae > Marmota > Marmota monax. Next base: position 270,463 of record NW_026694662.1, on the reverse strand, counting down.
GTTTATATCATCCTGACTCAATCTGTTTAGTTCATATGTCTTAAGGAATTTATCGATGCCTTCACTATCTTCTATTTTACTAGAGTATAAGGTTTCAAAATAATTTCTAATTATCTTTTGTATTTCTGAATTCTCAGTTGTGATGTTGCCTTTATCATCCCATAAGCTAGTAATTTGGTTTCTCTCTCTTCTTCTCTTTGTTAGAGTGGCTAGTGGTCTATAAATCTTATTTAGTTTTTCAAAGAACCAACTTTTAGTTTTGTCAATTTTTTCAATTTTTTCTTTTGTTTCGTTTTCATCTCTAATTTTACTTATTTCTTGCCTTCTACTGTATTTGCTGCTGATTTGTTCTTCTTTTTCTAAGCTTCGAGGTGTAGTGTGAGGTAATTTATTTGTTGGCGTTTCCTTCTTTTAAGGAATGAACTCCATGAAATGAATTTTCCTCATAGTACTACTTTCAGAGTGTCCCAGAGATTTCGGTATGTTGTGTCTGAATTTTTATTTACCTCTAAGAATTTTTTAATTTCCTCTTTGATGTCTTCTGTAACATTTTGTTCATTCAGTAGCATATTGTTTAATCTCCATGTGATGTAGGATTTTGGATTTTTCCTTTCTCATTTTATTATTGATTTCCGATTTCATTCCATTATGATCAGATAAAATGCATGGTAGTGTCTCTACTCCTTTGTAATTGCTAAGATTTGCCCTGTGACATAATATATGGCCTATTTTTGAGAAGGATCCATGTACTGCTGAGAAGAAAGTGTATCCACTTGATGTTGGGCGGTATATTCTGTATATATCAATTAAGTCTAAGTTATTAATTGTATTATAGAGCTCTATGGTTTCTTCATTCAACTTTTGTTTGGAAGATCTGTCCAGCAGTGAGAGAGGTGTGTTAAAATCTCCCATGATTATTGGGTTGTGGTCTATTTGATTCTTGAACTTGAGAAGAGTTTGTTTGATGAATGTAGCTGCACCATTGGGTCTAAGGATAGGGTTAGTATTTGCATTAGGTTAAGGGTTATTGTTAGGGCTAGTGCTAGGTTTTTGTTTAGGGCTTTGGTCCATTGCTAATGTTATTGTTATGTTTAGTTATAGTTTTACTGGTAGGGGTATTGGCTAGTGTTATGTGTAGTGTTGGGGTAAGGTTTAGAACTAGGGTTCATGTTAGGGTCAGAATAAGGGTAAGGGTAAGGGTTTGGGTTTAGGTTATGGTTGGAGCTAGAATGAGGGACTAGTAATAGACTTAGGGTTTGGGGTAGGATAAGGGTTAGGACTAGTAATGTACTTAGGGTTTAGGGTAGGCTAAGGATTAGGTTTAGGAGTAGTGTAGCATTAGGGTGAGGGTTTGGCTTAGGGTAAGGGATAGTTTTAGAGGTAGGTTTATGGTTTGTGTTATGGTTAGGTTTAGGGCTATGTTTAGGGTTTGGGTTAGGTTTAGGGTTAGGGTGAAAACTAGGGTTAATGCTCTGATTAGGGCTAAAATTTGTGTTATCATTAGTGCTATGGCTAATGTAAGAACTAGGTCAGGGTCAGGGTTAAGGATTGGTTTAGGTTAAGGTCTAGGGTTAAGGATCAAATTATCATTAGGTTTTGTGTAATGGATAGGGTTATATTTAGGTTCAGGTTAGGTTTTGGGGTTTTACTAGCATTAGGAATAGCTATATAATTAGGTTTAGTCCTATTGTTAGCATATGTTAGGCTTATGTTTAAGGATTACAGCTAGGGTTGAGCCTAGGTATGTGGTTTAGGATTAGGGCTAGAGTTAGAGTTATGTATAGGGTTAGGCCTAGGATAAGGTTAGGTTTAGGGTGTTAGTGTTTGAACTGGGTTTAGGGCTAGGGAATGGTTAGGGTTAGAGCAGTCTAGGGTAAAGTTTAAGGTGAGGGCTATGGTTAGCATTAGGGTTACTCTTAGGGTTATGGTAATGGATGGAGTTAGAGCTAGGGTTTGGGCAACGGTTACAGTTAAATTAGGGTTAAATTATAGTTAGGGACAGGGCTATGTTAACGTTTAGGGTTATGTTTAGGGCTAGGTTTAGAGGTAGTAATAAGGTTACAGTTACTTTATTCAATTTTTTTATACAATCCAGGATTCATCTTGAATTAATCTTACTCTGTTCCCCAGGCTTATGCCTTTTGATTTTACTGTTTGGTGTCAGGAAGAGTTAATATTTTCATTTAACTTCATTTTGACCTATATAAGTAAATGGAAATGGACCTGGAAATCTAACAGTGTTTATGCTAGCTGCTTGAAAAAGCAAACACACCTCAATTCTTTATGGGGACACTGTGGTATGTTCCTTGTGAGTGTAGGCATAAGCTGAAGCATGCAAAAACAACTTTATATGAGAGCACTTTAGGAGAAAGCAGGGAAATACGCATGCACTGAAATTCGTCCCATAATTATTTGGTCAGATTTGTTTGATAATGCATAGGATTAATTATTTAACATGCCCCACAAAGCTCTACAAGTCTAGTCCTAACCCTAACTCTAACCCTCCCATCCCTAAACCAAGATCAAACCTTAAACCTTGCCCTAAACATAACCCTAGCCCTAACCCTAAATGATACCCTAACCCTAGCTCTAACTCTATTCATTACCCATACATAACCCTAAACCTAATGCTAACCCTAGCACTATCCCTAACCCTAACCCTACCCTAGCCCTGAATGTAACCTAACCATCACCCTAGCACTAAGCCTAGCTTGTTTCCTAACCCTTACACCTAACCTAACCATAACACTAACCCAAGGCTTATCTATAACCCTAACCCTAGCCTAATCCTAAACTTAACTCTAGCCCTAACACTAGATCAAAACCTACCCATTACCCTTACTCTAAACATAACCCTTATGATAACCCTCGGCCTAAAACTAAACCTTCCCTGGATTCATCTTTTAACTAGCCTTAATATGCTCCCCAGGTTTGAACCTTCTTGTTTCATTGGTTTGCTATCAGGAACACTCTGTTTTTTAAGGTTTCACTTCATATTGACCTATATAGGTAAATGAAAATGGAGGTTGAAATCAAACTGGGTTGGTGCTAGCTGCTGAAAACTTCAGACACTGAGTCAGTTCTCAGTGGAAACTCTATGGTTTTTTTCCTTGTGAAAGTAGCCCTAAGATGAAGATGGCAAAAACAACTTTATCTGAGAGCCCTTTAGCAGAAAACAGAGAAATATACATGAGCTGAAATACCAAACCAATTATTTGGTCATATTTCTTTCATACTGCATAGGATTCATCTGATAGCTTATCTCACTAGGCTAACCACGTCTGGGACTTCTGGAATCAACAGTTTTTAAACAGATTATGGTTTGTTTTAAGGTTATTGTTAGGGCTTGGGTTAGAGCTAGTATTAGAGTTAGAGTTAGTTTTGTTCAAATTTCTTTCATACTGGGCAGGATTCTTTTTTCTCCTACCCTTACTATACTCCACCTGTTTGGGCCTCCTAGGTTCAATGGTTCACTGTAAGGAACATTTTGTATTTTAAAGTTTCAGTTCATTTTCTCCTATACAGGTAAATGGAAATGGAGCTGGAAATCAAACAGCTTTGGTGCTAGCTGTTTGAATCTTTCCACTCCATCAGTTCTCTGTAGGCGATCTCTATTTTTTTCTTGTGAAAGTAGGCCTAAGCAGAAGCATGTAAAAACAACTTTATCCAAGAGTCCTTTAGGAGATAACAGGGAAATATGCATGTACTGATATACTCCAAAAAATATTTGGTCAGATTTCTTTGATACATTGCAGCATTCATCCCTTAGCTTTCCCCACTAAGCTGCCCAGGTTTGGAACATCTACTGTCAAATGTTCCATAAAAATGTTAGGGTTAGGGGAAAGGTTAGGTTTAGAGCTAATATTAGGGTTAGAGTTAGTTTTATTCAAAATTCTTTGATACTTGGCCAGATTTACCTTTTAGCTAGATTTACTGTGTTCCACAAGCTTAGGCCATCTCCTTTCATAAGTCTGCTGTCAGGAACAATTTGTATTTTAAGATTTTACTTCATTTTGTCATATACGGGAAAGTTAATGGAGCTGAAAATCAAACAGGTTTTCTGTAGCTTGAAACGTCACACATTGAATGAGTTCTCTTTAGGGACTCTGGTATGTTCCATATGAAGTGAGGCCTAAGCTTAAGCATTCAAAAACAATTATATCTGAGGGCCCTTTAGGAGAAATAGAAATATTTTCATGTACTGAAATACCTCCCATAATTATTTGGTCAGATTTGTTTGATGCTGCATAGGATTCATCACTTAGCTTGACCCACAATGCTCCCAAGGGCGGGACTTCTAGGATAAATGGTTCTTTAATCTTGTTAGGGTTATGGTTAGGTTTAGGGTTAGGGCTAGGTCTGGGTTTAGAGGTAATGTTAGGGTGAGAGTTAGTTTTGTTCAAATTTCTTTGATACTGGGCAGGATTCATTTTTATCTAACCTTAGTATGCTCCCAAGTTTTGGGCCTTCTCAAATCAATGGTTTGTTATCATGAACACTTTGTATTTTAAGGTTTCACTTCATTTGGACCTATATGGGTAAATGGAATGGAGGTGGAAATCAAACAGGCATCACTTTTCCTAAACCTAACCCTAACCCTAGCCCTAAACCTTGCCCTAAGACTAACTCTAACTTTCACCCTAGCCCTAATCCTAGTTATAGCCCTATGCCTGACCAAAACCCAAAAACTAGCCCTAACATTAGCCCTATCCCTAGCCATAGCCCTAACCCTAGAATTAACCATAACTCTAAATCTACCCATAAGCCTAAACTTACACTATCACTAGCAATAACACTAACACTAACTGTAAAGCTACCCTTTACTTTAGCCTTAGCCCTAATACAAAACTGTGCCATAGCACTAACGTTAAATCTTAACATAAACCAAATTCTAACCCTACATATAGCCCTAATCCTACCCCTAATTCAATTCCTATTTGTAACCCTAAAACAAACCATGATCCTGACTCTGACCCTAACACTAACCCTAGTTCAAAACATCACCCTAAACCTAAACCTAATCATAAAACTAGACTTAGCCCTAATGGTAACTCTAAAACTAGCCCTAATTGTAACCCAAGTTATTATATTACCATATCCCTAACACTAGACCTAATATAACCCAAAACCTAACCCTAATCCGAGACCCAACTGTAGCATTAACCGTAACTCTAACCCTAAACTTAGCCCTAACCCTTATCCCAAAACTAACCCTAATTTTAATCCTTGTACTAACTTTAAACCTAACCCCAAACCTAGCCCTACCCTTAACCATAACCCTAGCACTAACACTATCCATTGCCCTAACCCTAACCCTAATCCTAATGATAGCCTCCGGCCTAAATCTAGCAATATCCCTAACACTAGCTTATACATTACCATAAATATAACCCGAACACTAAACCTAACCATATCCATTAACCTAACTATAACCCTAACCCTAATGTTATTTTGAGCCCTAAACCTTAACCTTAACCTAAACCAAACCCTAACAATGACCCTGAACCTAATAATACCACTAACTCTAAAGCTGACCCTAACCCTCATCCTAACCTTTACACTATACCTAGCAATAAACCTATCGCTAAAACTATCCCTCACAATAACCCTGGAACTGATATTTAACCTAGTCCTAATGCTATCCCTAACTGTAACACAAACCATAACCCTAATCCTAAACTAAACAATAGCTTTAATCCTAACCCTAAAATTAACCCTAGACCTAACCCTAACTTTAACTCTCGCCATAGCCCTAATCCTAGCTGTAACATCATACCTTACCCTACCCTAACCCTAACACTAATCCTTGACCTATACCTAGGCCCAACCCTAACACTAACCCTAGCCCTAATCCTAGCCCTAATTAAGCCCTAACCATAACTGTAACCATAACTCTAGTCCTAAGACTAACTTCAACTCTCACCCTATCTCTATTAATAGTTCTAAACTTGTCACTTATCATACCCCAAAACCTAGCCTAACCCTAGCCCAAATCCAAGACCTAACCTTCACCCTAGCCCTAAACCTAGATCTAAACCTAACTCTGAATCTAACCCTAACCCTAAGCTTAAACCACACTCTAACACTGGCCATAACCCTAACAATAATCCTAAAACTAGTCCTAGCCCTAGACTTAATGCTAACATTAAGCCAAACCCTAACACTATCATAATCCCTAAAACTATCCTTTACCCTAACCCTAACATGAAACCTAACCTAACCATAACCCAATCAATAATCATTACCTTAAAAATAATCCTAATCCTAACCCTAACCTAACCTGACATTTAAAGCTATCCAATACCCTGAACCTAATGATAACCCTAGGCATAACACTAACACTAATACAAACCTTAAGTGGAACTCTAAACCAGACCTAATCTTAAACCAAACCCTCAACTCAGGGTGAACTAACCCAGCTCAAACCCTAAACCATACCATAATCCTAACCCTAACCCTATCCCTAAGTTTAACCCTAACCCAAAATCTTGTCCTAACACTAACGATAACCCTAGCCCTAACCCTAGCTCTAAACCTATCAATTACCCTAATCATAACACTTACCCTAGTGTTAACCTTAGGCCTAACCCTGACCCTATCGCTAACTCTAACCCTATCAATTAACCTAAACCTAACTTAAACCCTAAACCTAACAGTCTAATTACATTAACCCTAATCAAATGCTAATTCAATCCCTAACCCTAAATCCTTACCTAAAGTAAACCCAAAACCTGACCCTAACCCTAATAGTACACCTAGCTCTAAACCTGACCCTTACCCAAAACTTAACCCTTACACTAGAACTAGCAAAAACTTAACCCTAAATCTATCCCTAACCATAACCCTAGACCTTACACTAGCCCTAGCCCCAAGTCTTGTCATAACACTAAAACAAACCCTAGCCCTCATCCTAGCCTAAAACCTAACCTTAATAATAACCAAACCATACCCCAGCCCTAACCATAATTCCATTTTTTTTACCTAGCCCTAAACCTAGCTATAACCATTATTTTTCCTCTAAAACTAACCCTATCCTTAAACCTAAACCTAATCCTAACACTAGACCTAACCCTAACACAGACCCTAGACATAATCCTAGCCCTAATTTAACCCAAAACCTAACCTAACTCTAACCCTAATACTAACTCTTGCCATAGCCCTAATCCTAGTACTAAACTTATCCCTTATTATAACCCTATCACTTGCCCTAATATTAACCCTAACTTTAGCCCTATATCTAACCCTAACTCTACATCAAACCCTAACCCTATGCCTAAACCTCTCACTAACACAAGCTCTAACACCTAAACTTATCCTAAAAATAGCCATAAACTAGCTCTAGCCCTACAATAAAAAGTAACCATAGCCCTAACCACAACCCTTAACCTAACCAAACCCTAAGTCTACACCTAGCCTCAAACCCAGCTCTAATACGAAGCCTGTCCCTCACCCTACAACTAACCCTGACCTTGATTCTGACCCTAACACTAACCCTAGCTCTAAGGATCATCTAAAACATAAACCTAATCCTAACACTAGAACTAATCTTCACCTTAACCCTAAAACTAGCCCCCAATCTTAACCCTAGTTCTTACATTAGCTTTAGCCCTAAACCTAGCCCTAACCTAGGGCCTAACACTAGCTTTAACCCTAACTATATACCTAAGCCTACCCCTAACCTTTACACTAAACCTAACACTAAACCCCAAACTTGATCTAACCCTAAACCTTACCCTAGCCCTAATCCTAACCATAACCCTAGCCCTAACCCTAGCTGTAACCCTATCCATTACCATAAACCTAACCATACCCTAATGCTAAGTCGAGTATAACTCTAAACCAATTACTAAACCTAAACCTCTCTATTACCCTAAACCTAACCTGAACCCTAATCCTAACCATATCCATAACCCTAACCCTAATCCTAAAGCTAATTTGAGCCCTAAAATTAATCGTTAACCTAACCCAAACAATAATCCTGAATCTGACCCTAATACTATCCCTAGCTCTAAATCATACCCTAAACCTAACCTAACACTTACACTCTACCTAGCCATAATCCTAACCCTAAATCTATCCCTAAATATAACCCTAAACCTAACATTAGCCCTGGCTCTAACACTAGCCCTGACCCTAACACAAACCCTAGCGCTAATCCTAGCCCTAAACGTAGCCTTAATCTTAACCCTAACCCTAACCCTAGCCATAACACTTGCCCTAACCCTAACCCTATCCCTGGTCGTAGCCCTAGCTCTAACCCTATACCTTATATTGTCAAACCCTCAACCTATTGCTACCCTAGTTCTAAATCCAATCCTTAGTCTACCACCAACCATAACTCTATTACTAGTCCTAAACCTAGGCCTTATTCTAGCTCTAAGCTTAACCCAAACCTGAACACTAACCATGACTCTTATTCTGACCCAAACACTAACCATAGGTTTAATACCTACCCCTAAACCGAAACCTAACACTAGCCTGACTGGTAAACCTATACCTAAATCTAACACTAACTCTAGCCCTAGACCTAAATCTCATCCTAAATGTATCCATAACTCCAGCCTTCGACCTAACAATAACCTTCAATCTAACACAAACACAAACTCACCCTAGACTTAACCCTAGACATAATTATGGTCCTAACCATAAACTAATCCTAACCCGTACACTGACACTTTCCCTAACAAAAACCCTAGCTCTAAATCTTATCCTAACCCCAAACCTAACCCTAACAATAGATTAACCCTAAAACTAGCCATAACCATAACCCTAGCTCTTAAAATACCCATAATAACCCTAACCCTAATCCTAACTGCAACCCTAACTTAACACTAATCCTAACCCTAAAACTTACACAAACTAAAAAATTAACCCTAACACTAACCCTAAGACTAAACCTAACCCGAACACTATCCCTAAACCTAACACTAACCCTAATGCTATACCTAACACTAAACCTAACACTAACACGAAACCTAATCCTAACAATAACACTAAATTCAACCTTAACTTTAAACTTAACACTAACCCTAATACTAACCATAACCCTAGGACAATCCAAACCATAATCCTAACCCTAACCCTAACTCTAACCCTAACATTAACCCTAACTCTAAACCTAAAACTAACCCTAACAAAAACATTAAACCAAACCCTAACCCAACACTAACACTAACTCTAATCCTTACCCTAAACCTAACACTAAACCTAACACTAACCCTAACCCTAATGCTAAACATAACACAATATTTAACCTATCGATAACGCTAAAGCTAACACTAACCTTAACCCTAAACCTAACCCTGAAACTAAACCTAACACTAACCCTATCCCTAACACTATCACTATATCTAAACGTAACTCTAACCCTAAATCTAACCTCAACCATAAACTTATCCTTAACATTAAGCCTAAACCTAAACTGAACCCTTAAGCTAATCCTAACTGTAACTAAAACCTTAATCATAAACCTAACCCTAACCTTAATCAAACCCTAAACCAGTCCCTGACACTAACACTAACCAATCCCTATACCTAACACTAATTCTAACCCTTACACAAGCACTAACCCTAACCATAAACCTAACCCAAATTTAACAATAACCCTAAACCTAAATCCAACGATAACTCTAACCGTAACCTAACCCTAACCTTAACACTAACCTTAACATTAACCCTAAAACTAACACTAATGCTAACAGTAACAATAACCCTAACACTAAACCTATTTGTAACCCTTACATAAACTGTAACCAAAAACCAAAAATAACCCTAACCTTAATCTTAAAACTAAACCTAAACCTAATACTAATCTTAAAACTGTTACACGATCCCTAACCCTAACACTAAATAACCTTACCCTAACAGTAACTTGAACCCTAACACTAACTCTAACACTAAACCAATCCCTAAACTTAACACTATCCCTAACCCTAACCCTAACCCTAACATAAACCCTAAAACTAACCCTACCACTAACCCTAACCCTAACACTAACACTAACTGTAATCCTAACCCTAACCCTAACACTAACACTAACCATAACCCTAACCCTAACACAAATGGATCCCAAACCGTAACCCTGACCCTAACCTAACCCTAATTCTAACCCTTACCTAACCCTAATCCTATACCTAACACTAACTCTAAACCTTAAATTAACCCTAAACCTAACTTCAACCCTAACCTTAAGCCTTTTAATAACACAAACAAAAAAGGGAACCCTAAACCTACCACTAATCCTAAACCTAAACCTAAAACTAACACTAAACCTAACCGTGACACTAACCATAACCCTCACACTAACCCCAACACTAACACTAACCCAAACACTAAACCTAACATATATCTTAACACTAACACTAACCCTTACTTTTAAACAAATATAACCCTCACCCCAACACTATCCCTAACCCTCTCCTTAACCCTTAACCTAACCCTAACATTAATCCTAATCCTAACCCTAACCCTAAAACTAACTCTAACCATAACCCTAACCATAACCCTAACACTTACCCAAACCCTAATCCTAACATGAATCCTAACCCTAATCCTAAACCTAACACTATCCCTAAACATAAAACTAAACATATCTCTAATCCTCATAGAAACTCCAATGCTAACACTAAACCTAAACCTAACCCTATCCCTAACCCTAACTCTAAACCTAAACCTAACAGTAACCCTAAGAATAATCCTAACACGAACCCTAAACCTAATCCTACCCCTAACCTACACCTAATCCTAATGATAAACCTAACATTAACTCTAAACCTAAACCTAACAGTAAGCTTTAAACTAACCCTAACCCTAACACAAAACCTAACCCTAACCCTAACACTAACCCCAATCCTAACCCTAACCCTAACCCTACCGCAACCATAACACTAAACCTAACAATAACCCTAATTGTAACACAACCCATAACCCTAACCATAACCATTACCCTATCCGAACCCTAACCCTAACCCTAAGATAACAATAACCGTAACCCTAATCCTAACAATAAACCTAACACTAACACTAACCCTAACCCTAAACCTACCCTAAACTTAACCCTAAACCTAACAGTAACACTAACCCTAAACCTGTCCCTAAACGTAACACTAACACTAACAATCAATTTAACCCAAACACTCACACTATTCGTAACCCTAACGCTTACACTAACCCTATCACTAACCCTATCCCTAACATTAACCATAATCTTAACCCTAACACTAACTCTAAACCCAACGCTAACCCTTACACTAACACTAAACTTAACCCTAAACTTAACCCTAACACTAATGCTAACCCTAAACGTAAACCTAAACCTAACACTAACTTTAAACCTAACCCTAATCTTAACACAATCACTAACCCTAACTCTCACCATAAGTTTAACTCTAATCCTAACCCTAAAACTTAACCTAACACTAACACTAACTGTAAACCTAACACAAAACTTAACCCTAATCCAAAGCCTAACCCTAACCCTAACCAAACCCTAACCCTAACAATATCCATAACACTAACCCTAATGCTAACCATAACCTTAACATAACCCTAACCCTAACAATAACCGTAAATCTTACACTAACCCTAACCCTAACACAAACCCAAATCTAACCCTAATGCTAACACTAACTCTAAACCTAACACTAACACCAAACTCAACCCTAACATTAACAATAACACTAACCCTAACACTAATCCTCATCATAACCCTCACATTAACCATAAACCTAACACAAAACCTAACCCTAACCATAGCATTAACAGTAACCCTAAACCTAATACTAACACTAACTCTAACCCTAAACCTAACACAAACTCTAACCAAAATTATATCTTTGACAACAACCTAACCCTAACACTAAACCTTACCTAACCGGAACCCTAATCCTAAACCTAAACTTAACCCTAACCCTAAACATAACACTAAACCTAACCATAACCCTAACCACATACTAACATTAACATAGATTCTAACCCTAATCCTAACCTGAACCGTGCCCCTAACCTAATCCTAACCCTAAACCTAATGCTAACACTAATCACGATCATAACACGCAACCTAACACTAAAACTAAGACTAACCCTAAACCTAAATTTTACATGAACCCCAACACTAACCCTAACACTAACTCCAAGACTAACCTGAACCCTAACCCTCACACTAAACCTAAACCCTAACTCTAACCACAAGCCTAACCATAAATGAACCCTACCCCTTTTACCTAATCCTAACCATAACCCTAACACTAACCCTAAACCTAACCCTCACTCTAACACTAACATTAACACTAATCCTAATAATATTCCTAACCATAACCTAATATTAACCTTAACACTAACCGTAATCCTAACCCTAATTCATACCATAATTCTAACACTAATTATAACCCTAAACCTAACACTTACCCTAACTGTAACCCTAACCATAACATTAACGGTAACCCTAACCCTAACACTAACACAAAATCTAAACCTAAACCTAACACTAACTGAAACCCTAACACTAATCCTAACCATAACATTAATCGTATACCACATCCTAACCCTAACCCTAACCCTAACACTCACCCTAATCCTAACCCTAATATTAACCCTAACTCTAACACTGACCAAATACTTTTTATAAATTTAACCATAAAACTAACCCTAACACTAACTCTAAACCTAACCCTAACACTAACACTAACTCAAACCCTAACACTAATCCTAATCTTATCCCTAACCTTAAAACTAACCAAAAACCTAAAAATAACCCTAACACTAAACCTAACCCTAACCCTAAAACTAACCCAAACACTAAACCTAACACAAACTCTAAGACTTACCCTTATTCTAACCCTAATCCTAACATCAACCCTAACTGTAACCCTAACACAAACCGTAATACAAACAAAAACCTTAACAAACACCATAAACCTAACTCTAACCTAACCCTACTCTAACCTTTATCTAACACTAACCCTAAACTAAAACTAACCCTAAACCTAACCCTAATCACAATCCTAACCCTAATTCTAACACTAGCATGATTCCTAACCCTAAAATTAACACTAAACCTAACCCTATCCATAACCCTAACACTAACACTTACCCTAATGTAAACCCTAAAACTAAACCTAACACTAACCCTAAACCTCATGCTAATCCAAACCCTAACCCTAACCCTAAGACTAAACCTAACCCTAATTCGAACCTGAACCCAAACACTAACACTTACCCTAAACCTAACCTTAACACAAATACTAACCATAACGCTAACCCTAAACCTAACAATAACCCTTACACTAAACCTAACACTAACCTTAACCTTAAAGCTAACACTTAAACTAACCCTACCCCTAACCCTAACCATACCTTAACCCTAACTTATAACTAACCTTAACCACAATGCTAACCCTAAACATAACCTTTACCCTAACCATAACCATGACCCTAATAGTGACTCTGACCCTAACCCTATCCCTAACACTATCCCTAACACTAAGCCAAACCCAAAACATAACCATACAATGAACCCTAACCTTAATACAAACCCTAACACTAACACTAACCCTAACCATAAGATTAACCCTAATTGTACCCCTTACCCTAAACCTAACACTAATCCTAATTCTAATTCTAACCTTAACACAAACCCTAACACTAACCCCTACCATAACACTATCCCTAACCCTAACATTAAACTAACCTTAAACCTTAACCTAACCCTAACTCTGACACTAACACTAAACCTTACCTATCCCTAAACATAACCTTAAAACTGAACCTAACCCTAACCCTAACACTAACCCTAACACAAACTCTAATCCTAATCGTAAACCTAACACTAAACCTATTCCTTACCCTAACCCTAATCCTAACCCAAATAGAAACTCAAACCCTAACCCTAAACTAACCTTTGTCCTAACTGTAAACGTGACCCTAAAACTAACCTGTTAGTTAGGGTTATGGTAAGGGATAGTAACACTATCCCTAACTGTAACCCTAACCCTAACCTAACAATAACCCTAACCCCAATCCTAACACTAACACTAATCCTATACCTAACTCTAAACCTAACCCTAACCCTGACCCTAACCATAACACTAGTCCTAATTTTAACCCCATTCCTAAAACTAACCCTAACCCTATCACAAAAATTAACCCTAACCCTAACCCTAATACTAACACTCACCTAATCGTAACCCTAACTCTAACCCTAACACTACCCTAACACTCACCCTAAACCTAATACACCCACTAACACTAACCCTAACACAAATTCTAACCCAAACTGTAACCTAACCCTAAACCTAACCTATACCTAACAGTAATAGTATACCTGACCCTAATGCTAACACTAACCTTAACACAAACTGTAACTCTATCCCTAACACTAACCCTAATTTTAACTCTAAATCTAACACTAACACTAACCCTAACACTAACCCTAACACTAAACTTAAACCTCACAATAAAACTAAACCTAACTATAACACTAACTCTAAATCTAACTCTAACACTAACCCTTAACCTAAATCTAACCCTAACCCAAACACTAATCCTAACGGTAATCACAACTGTAATACTGACCAAAACTTTAACCATAAACCTACACCTAAACCCAACATCAAACATAACCCTAACCCCAAAACAAACCCTAACCTTAATCCTAATAAAAACCATAATAATAATCTACATCCTAAACCTAACCATAACACAAACCCTAATGTTAACACTAAACCTTACACAAGCTCACCCAATCATAAATGTAACCCTAACCTAACCCTAAACCTAACTCTAACCTAAACCTTACCCTAACCCTAACATTAACACAAATCCTAACCCTAACCATAACACTAAACCCAGCACTAAATCTAACTCAATAAGTAACCCTCACCCGAACCCTAAGCCTAAACCTAACACTAACCCTAAACCTAACCCTTACCCTAACTGTAACACTACATTTACCCTAACCATAACACTACATTAACCATAACCCTAACACTAACCATAACACTTACAGTAACCTTAAACCTAAACTTACTCTAACCCTAACCCAAACTCTATACCTAACTCTAAGCTTATCACAAACCCTAATATTAACCCTAACCCTAAGAGCACAAATAACCTTAACCATAAGACAAACTGTAACACTGACCTAATCTTAATCCTAAACCTAACAGTAACTCTTATCCTAACCCTAACACTAAACCTAATCTTAACCCTAACACTAACCCTAACCCTAAACTGCCAATGAACCCTAACACTAACATAAACCCTAACAAAAAGACTAAACCTTACCCTACCCTTAACCCTAATCCTAACACTAACCCTAAAACTAAACCTAATCCTTACAATACTGCTACAACTAAACCTAACCCTAACACAAAACCCTAACCCAAACCCTAAACCTAACCCTAACCCTAACTCTAACACTAATATTAACACTAAACCTAACCCTAATCATAACACAAACACTAACCCTAAACCTGAACTTACCCTAACACTAACCCTAACTCTAACATTAACACTAAACCTAACCCTAACACTATCACAAACCTTAATCCTAACCCTAATCCTAACCATAAGAGCAAAAATCACCATAACCCTAAGACTAACCGTAACACTCACCTAATCCTAACCCTAAACCTAACACTAACCCTAATCTTAACACTAGCCCTAACCCTAAAACTAACCATAACACTAAACCTAAACCTAATTTTAACCCTAACACTAACCCTAAACCTAAACTAACAATGAACCTTAACCCTAACATCAACCCTAACACTAACACTAACCCTAACCCAACCATTAACCCTAACACTAACAGTAACCCAAAACCTAACCCGAACCCTAAACCTAATCCTAAAACTAACCCTAATCCCAACAATAACCTTACCTCTAAACCTAACCTAAACACAAAACCCTACCCGAACCCTAACACTAACCCTAACCTCAATCATAACACTAACCCTAACACTACCCCTTACCCTAACACTAACGCTAAACCTCACCATAAACCTAAACCTAACCCCAACACTAACTCTAACCATAAACCTAACACTATTGCTAAACCTAACTCTAACCCTATCCCAAATAATAATCCTAATTCTAACCATAACACTATCCCTAATCCTAAACATAAACCTACACCTAACCCTAACACTAACCACAACCCTAACCCTTACATGAATGCTAACCCTAACTGTAATTCTAACACTATCCCAAACCCTAACACTAATCTTAACACAAACCCTAACTCTAACCTAAAACTAGCCTTAACCTTAACTCTAACTTTACCACTAATCCTAACCCTAAGCCTAACCCTAACCATAAAAATTACCCTAACCATAACCCTGGATGTAACAGTGATCCTAACCCTAACCCTATCCCTAACACTATACCTAAAACTAAACCTAATCTTAAACCAAACCCTAAAATTAACCCTAAACTTAATCCTAACCTTACCACTAACCCTAACCCTAACACTAACACTAACTTTAACCCTAAGATTAACCCTAACCATAAACCTAATTGTAAACTTATTTCTAACACAAACCATAACAGAAACACTAACAATAAATCTAACCCTAACCTTTTACCTAACCCTAACCCTAACCCTAAACCTTACCCTAACCCAGATCCTAGATCTAACACTGACCCTAACCCTAAACCCAAACCTAACACTTACCCTTAAACAAACTGTAACTCTAAGCCTAACCCTAAAACTAACCCTAACCCTTACCCTAAAACTTATGCTAAACCTATTTTAACCCTAATACAAACTCTATCCCTAACCCTAAACTAACCCTAACCCTAACAATAATTCTAAAACTAACCCTAAATCAAACCCTAAACCTAACACTAAACCTAAATATAACGCTAAAACTAACACTAAACCTAACATTAACACTAACACTAATCTTAATTCTAACTCTACACCTAACAGTAACTCTACACCTAACCCTAACCCTAACCATAAGCATAACACTAACCCTAACCCTAACCCTAACCATAAGCATAACACTAACCCTAACCCTAAACCTAATACAAACACTAAAAATAACCTTAACCCTAAACCTAACACTAACACTAAACATCACCCTAACCCTAATCCTAACCCTAATACAAACTCTAAACCTAACCCTATGCAAACCCTAACCCTAACCCTAAAACTAACCCTAATCCAAACCCTCAATCTAACAGTATCCCTAACCCTAACCCTAACACTAACACTAACCATAACCCTAACAATAACACTAACCCTAACCGTAGCTATAATCCTACTGTAACTCTAACTCTTATAATAACCCTAACCCTAAGACAAACTCTAACCCTAACACTATCACTAACCGTAACCCTAACACAAATCCTAACCCTAACCATAAGAGTAAACCTAACCCTAACCCTAATAATAACTCTATATTTAATCCTAAACCTAACCCTCATCCTAATAGTAACCCTAAACCTCACCCTATCCCTAACCCTAACACTAACCCTAACACTAACCTTAAATCTAAACTTAAACATAATGCTCACCTAATCCTAACACTAAACCTAATCCTAACCCTAAACTAATACTAACCCTAACCCTAACCCTAACCTTAAAACTAACCCCAAAACAAATCCTAACCCTAACTCTAAATCTAACACTAATCCTAACCCTACAATGAATACTAAACACAAACACAAACCCTAACACTAACCCTAACCATAACCCTAACATTAACATTAAATTTAAATTTAACCCTAACACTAAGCCTAACCCGAAACCTAACCCTAAACCTCACCTTAAGCCCATCACTAACTCTAATCCTAATCCTAACCCTAAACCTAACACTAACCCTAAACACAGCCCTAAAACTAAACCTAATCCTAACCTAACCCTAACCCTAACCCTAACCCTAAGACTAACACAAACCGTAAATCTAACCATAACACAAACCCTAAATCTAACCCTAACACTTACTCTAACCTTAACATTAAACCAAATTACAACTCTAACCCATACCGAATCCTAACAGTTAACCTAACCCTAACCCTAACACTAACCCTAAACCTAAATCTAACCCGACCACCAATTCTAAACTTAACACTAACCATAACACTAATCCTAACCGTAACCCTAACACTAACACAAAACCTAACCATATTTCTAACACTAACCTTAAAACTCACCATAAACCTCACCCTAACCCTAACACTAACTCTAATCCTAACCCTAACACTAACGCTAAACCTAACTCTAACCCTTACACAAACACTAATCATAACACTAACTGTAATACTAATTCTAAACCTAAGTGTAAACCTACACCTAACCATAACACTAAACCTAACCTAATCTTGCCCTAATTTAGCCCTAAGCCTAAACCTAACACTATCCCTAGCACTAAGACTAACTCTAACTCGTGCCCTAGCCCTACCCCTAGTTCTAAACCTATCCCTTACTATAACCCAAAACCTATCCTTATCGCTAGCCCACTCCTAGCCCTAAACTTCACCATAGCCTGAAACCTGTATCTAACCTAAACCTTAAGGCTAAAGCTCACTCTTAAACTAGCCTTAACCCTAATGCTAATTGGAAAACTATCCCTAAATCTACCCTACCCCTAAAACAAAACCAATCCATAACCCTAATGCTAACCATTAACATAAGTCAAACCCTAACCATATACCTAGCCTATACATAGCCCTAATTTGAGTCCAAAAACTAACCAGAGATGACCCTGACTCGGACCCCAACAGTTACCCTAGCGCTAAACATTGAAATAATGCTACCTAGACCTAGCCCTAATAAAAATCCTATTTTTGCATTAGCCGTAGCCTTTATGTTATCACAAATCCTAGCCCTATTCTGAGCCCTAACCCTAGGTTTAACTCCAAACCTAACCCTAACCCTAACCCTACCCTAACCCTAACCCTACCTCTAAATCTATCCCTTACCCTAAGCCAAACCTTCACCTAATGCTACCCTAGTCCTAAACATAAACCTTATCCTACCCCAAACCCTAACCCTATTACTAGTCCTAACCCTAGCCCTCATTCTAACTCTAACTCTAAACCCTAACCCTGACCTTATTCTGACCCTAACACTAACCCTAGATCTAAACCTGACACTAATCCTAAACCAGACCCTAACACTACCCCTACTGGTAAACCTATACTTAAACCTAACAGTAACACTAGCACTAGACCAAACCCAATCCTAAATAGATTAATCCTTAACCCTAAACAAATACCTAGCACTAGCCCTAACAATAACCCTTAACCTAATGTAAAAACTGAACCTATCAGTAGACCAAACACTAGTCCTAATTGTGGCCCTAACCATAAAACTAACCCTAACCCAACAATGACCCTTATTCTAATAGAAACCCTAGCTCTAAACCTTATCCTAAACCAAAACCTAACCTAAGACTTGACGTATTCATAACCCTAACACTAATACTAGCCATAACCATATCCCTTGCTCTACATTACCCACAACCCTAACGTTACCCTAGATATCACACAAAACCTAGCCCTTACTTTAGACCTAAACCTAGCCCTAATCATAACTCTAACCATAACCTTAGACCTAATCATAATGCTAACCCTCACCCTAGCCCTAACCCTAGGTCAAACTATAATCCTTATCCTAAAAATAACCCTAACCCTAAATCTAACACTAGCCCTGATTCAAAACCTAACACTCTCCCTAGCCTAACTATAGCTCAAATGCCTACACTTACCCTAACACTAACCCTAACATTAACCCTATGCCTAAACCTAATCCTAACCTTAACACTAGCCCTAAACTTAGCTCTAACCCTATCCATTACCCTAAAGATAATCCTAACCAAAATGCTAACACTAGGCCTAACAATAACCCTATTGCTAAGCCTATCCATTGTTCTAAACCTAACTGGAACCATAAGCCTAATTCTATCAATTACCCTAATCCTAACCCTAACCCACCAATAATTCAAGCATTAACCCTAAATCTTAACCTAAAGCAAACCCTACCCGGACCCTGACCCTAATAATACACCTAGCTCTAAGCCTGACACCTACATTAAACCTAACCTTTATATTAGACACAGACATAACCTAACACTAAAAGTAATACTGACCATAAACCTAGACATGACATTAGCCTTAGTCCTAATCCTAGCCCTAGCCCTAACACAAACCCTCATCCTAGCCCTAAACCTAGCCTTAATCCTAACTCAAACCCTAATCTTAGGCCTAACCCTAATTCTAACCCTTGCTGTAGCCTTAAAGCTAGCTATAACCCTATCCCTTCCCCTAAATCTAATCCTAATCCTTACACTAACACTAACACTAACCCTAGGCCTAACCCTAACACTAACCCTAGCACTAATCCTAGCCCTAATTCAGCCCTAACACTAAACCTACCACTAACCCTAGCCCAAAGACTAACTCAAACTCTCACCCAAGCCATATTTCTAGCTCTAACCCTATCCATTACCATAATCCTAACACTAGCCCTAAACTTAGCCCTAACCCTAGCCATAGCCCACAACCTAGATATAACCATAACAATAAATCTAAGCCTAAACTTCAACATACCACTAGCCCTAACACTATCGCTAATCATAAAACTAGCCCTAACAATAGGCCTATTTCTAAAACAAAACTGAGCCATAGGCCTATCACTAAACTTAGCCTAACCTTAACCCTAGACCTGACATTCGCTCTATCCCTAGCCTTAATCCTTAGTTCTAAACCTAGCCTTAATTCTAACCCTGATCTTAACCCTAGCCCTAACCCTAATTTTATCCCTTGTCCTAGCACTAAACATAGCTGTAACATCATACCTTACCCTAACCCTAACAATAACCCTAACCCTAGCCCTAAACCTAGGCCTAAATCTAACACTAACCCTAGAGCTAATCCTAGCCCTAATTTAGCCCTAACACTAAACCTAGTCCTATCCCTATCCCTAAGACTAACTCTAACTCTCGCCATAGCCCTATCCCCAGTTCTAAACTTATCCCTTACCATAACTCAAATAGTAGCCATATCGCTAGTGCCAAACTTAGCCCTAACCTCCACCGAAGGCTTAAATCTGAAACTAAAACGAAAATTAAGCATAAACCTCACCCTAACACTCGCCCTAACCCTAATGCTAATTGGAAAACTAGCCCCAAATCTACACCAACCCTAAAACAAAACCCAGCCATAACCCTAATCCTTAATGTAAACCAAACCCTAAAGCTACACCTATCCCTCAACCTAGCCCTAATTTAAATCCTAAACCTTACACTAACCCTAAAAATAACCCTGACCCTGACTCGGCACCTAACACTAACCCTAACTCTAAATATTGCCCTAACGCTAACACTAGAACTAACCCTAAATGGAAACCTAGTCCTTTCGTTAGCCATAGCCCTAATGATAACACAAATCCTAGCCCAAATCCGAGACCTAACCCTATTTTTAACTCTAACCCTAACCCTAACCCTAGCCCTAAACAAAAACCTAGCACTAGCCCTAAAAATAACCGTTAACCTAATGTAAAGACTAACCCTATCCCTCGACCCAATGCTAGTCGTAATTCTGGCACTCACCCTAAACCTAACCTAACCCTGAACAATGACCCTTAATCTAAAACAATCTATAGCTCTAAAGTTAATCCTAACCCAAAACTTAACACTAGACATATCCATAACCCTGACCCTAAAATTAGACATAAACCTATTCCTAGCTCTTATATTTCTCATAGCAAAATGTTAGCCCTGAACCTCACACAAAACCTAGCCCTTATCTAGCCCTAAACCTACCTGTAATTGTAACCCTAACCATAACCCTAGTCCTAAGTCTAATCCTACGCTCGCCCTAGCCCTAAACCTAGCTCAAAATCTAACCCTTACCCTAAACATAACCCTAACCCTAACCCTAGCCCTAATTGTAACCTTATCCCTAGCCATAACCTTATCTCTAACACTATCCATTACCCTAAATTTGAGTCTAATCAAATACTAACACTAAGCCTAATGCTAACCCTATCACTAACACCAATCCTATCCACTACTCTAAATCTAACCTGAACCCTAAACCTAATTCTATTCATTACCCTATGCATAACCCTAAACCTAAAGATAATTCAATCCTTAACCCTAAAATTTAACCTAAACAAAACCCTACCCAGACACTGACCCTAATAATACACATAATATAATAATACAAAACCCTACCCAGATCCTGACCCTTACCCTAAACCTAACCTTTACACTAGACCCAGCCATAACCTAACCCTAAAACTAACACTAACCGTAAATCTAGACCTGACATTAGCCCTTTCCCTAATCTTAGCCCTAGCCATAACACAAACCCTCATCCTAGCACTAAACATAGCCTTAAACATAACCCTAGCCCTAACCCTAATTCTAACCCTTGCCCTAGCCCTAAACCTAGCTTTGACCCCATCCCTTCCCCTAACCCTAATCCTAAACCTAGGCCTACACCTAACACTAACCCTAGCCCTAAATCTGGCTCTAATTTAGCTCTAACTCTAAACCTAACCCTAACCCTAGGCCTAAGACTAACTCTAACTCTCGCCCTAGCCCTGTTTCTAGTTCTAACTCTGTCCATTACCATAACCCTAAACACTTGCCTAACCTTAGCTCTAACCTAGCCATAGCCGTAAAACTAGATCTAATCATAACAATAAATCTAAGCCTAAACCTCACCATACCACTAGCCGTAACACGATGGCTAATCCTAAAAGAAGCTGTAGCTGTAAAGAAACTGTGCCAAAGCCCTAACCCTAACCTTAACCAAACCATAATCTTAGACTTGACATTAGACCTGTCCCTAATATTTACCCAAACCCTTACACAAACCATAACCCTACACCTAGCCTTGACCCTAGCCCTAATTTGAGTCTATCCCTAACTCTTATCAGTAACACTGATCCTGACTCTGACAGTAAAAATAACCCTATATCTCATCATCATCCTAAAACTAAACCTAATCTGCACACTAGATTTAGACATAATGCTAAACCTAATACTAGCCCTAATCATAACCCTAGTTCTAACATTAGCCATAGTCCTAAATAGCACTAAACTAACTCAAAACCTAGACCTAATCAGAGCCATAAACCTAGCTTTAACCCTTACTGTAACCCTAACAATAGCCCTAACTCTTAACCTAAACCTAACCATAAACCTATACCTTCTTCTAATCCAAAATATAACCCAAATCATAGCCCAATCCTAACAATAATCCTAGCCATATCCCTAGCTCTAATCTTATCCATTTCCCTAACCATAACCCTAACCGAATTCTAAACCTAGGACTAACCCTAACCATAACCCTAACCTAACCATAACCCTAGTTCTAACTGTAGCTCGAATCCAATCTATTACCCTAACCATAACCCTAACTCAATTCTATCCTAGGCCAAAACCTAACCCTATCCCTAACCTAAATCTGTCTATTACTCTAAATCTAAACTTAACCCTAAACCTATCTATATCCATTACCCTAACCCTAACACTAACCCTAACGATAATTTGAGCCCTAAGCCTAAATCTTAACCTAACCCATACCCTAACCATTACTCTGACCCTAATAATACCATTAGATGTAAACCTGACCTCACCTTCAACCGAACACTTACAATAGACCTGGCCATAAACTTTACCCTAAAACTATCCCTAACCATAACCCTAGACATGACATTAGCCCTATCCCTAATCCTAGCTGTAACCCTAAAACAAATCCTAGTCCTAATCTTATCCCTAAGCCTAGCCTTAATCCTAATCCTAATATTAACCCTAGTCCTAACCCTAATTTTATGTTTTGCACTAGAACTAAATGTAGCTGTAACATCATATCTTTCTCGAACCCTAATGCTAACCCTAACCCTATCCCTAAACCTAGGCCTAAACCTACCACTAATAGTAGCTCTAAACTTGCCCTAATTTAGCCCTAAGCCTAAACCCAACACTATCCCTAGCACTAAGAGTAACTCTAAATCTCGCCCTAGCCCTATCCCTAGTTCTAAATCTAACCCTTACTGTAACCCAAATGCTATTCCTATCCCTAGCCCCATCCCTAGCACTAACATTCACACTACCCATAAATCTGGATATAACCCTAACCTTAAGGCTAAAGCTCACTCTAACACTAGCCCTAACTCTAATGCTAATTGGAAAACTAGCCCTAACAGTACCCTAGCCCTAAAACAAAATCGAGCCATAACCATAACCCTAAACCCTAACCTAAACCAAGCCCTAACCCTACACCTAGCCCTAAATATAGCCTTAATTTGAGTCCTAACCTTAAACCTAGAAGTAACCCTGAACCTTGCTCAGACCCTAACAGTAACCCTAGCTCTAAACATTGACCTAACACTAACCCTAGAATTAGGCCTAATCAGAATCCTAGTTCTTTCATTAGCCATAGCCCTAATGCTAACACAAATCCTAGCCCTATGCTGAGCCCTAAACCTAGGTTTAACCCTAAACCTAACCCTAACCCTAACCCTAACTCTACCTCTAATCCTATCCCTTACTCTGAGCCAAACTCTCACCCTAATTCTACCCTAGTCCTAAATATAATCCTTAGCCTATTCCAAATCCTATCTCTATTAGTAGTCCTAACCCTAGCCCTCATTCTAGCTGTAACCCTAACTGTAACCCTGACCCTTATTCTAAGCCTAACACTAACCCTAGGTCTAAACCTGACACTAACTGTAAAGCGAACCCTAAACCTACCCCTACCGGTCAACCTATACCTAAGCCTAACAGTAACACTAGCACTAGATCAAACATAATCCAAAATAGAATAATAAATTTAGATTTAGCCCTGAACAAAAAACTAGCACTAGCCCTAAAAATAACCCTTAACCTAACGTAAGGACTAACTCTATCCCTAGACCCAACGCTAGTTCTAAATCTGGCCCTCAGCTTAAAACTAACCCTAACCTGAACAATGATTGTTACCCTAAAAATAACTCTAGTTCTAAATCTTATCCTAACCCCAAACTTAACCAGAACACTAGACTTATCCATAACCCTAACCCTAAAACTAGCCATAACCATATCCTTAGCTCTTACATTACCCATAGCCATAATGCTAGCCATAAACCTCACGCAAAACATTGCCCTTATCCTATCCCTAAACCTAGCCCTTATTGTAACCCTAACCATAAGCCTAGACCTAATCCTAACCCGAACCCTCGCCCTAAACCTAATTATAGCTCAAACACTAATCTTAATCTAAACATAACCCTAACTCTAATCCTAATCCTAGCCCTGACTCTAACCATTACCCTCACACTAGCATTAATCCTATATCAAACGCTAACACTTACCTAAAACCTAACCCTTACACTAAGCCTAGACCTAACCCTAACCCTAGTCCTAATTCTAACCTTACCCTTAGCCCTAACCTTAATTCTAACCCTATCCATTACCCTAATAGTAAGCCTAATCTAAATGCTAACCCTAGGCCTAACACTAACACTATTGCTATCACTAACCCTATTCACTACTCTAAACCTAACCTGAACCCTAAACCTAACCCTATCAATTACCCTAACCAAAACCCTAACCCTACCCTAACGCTAATTCAAGCTTTAACCCTAAATCTAAACCTAGACAAAACCCTACCTGAACCCTGACCCTAATAATACACCTAGATTTAAATCTGACCCTTAACCTAAACCTAACCCTTACACTAGACCTAGAAATAACCTAATCCTAAAACTAACTGTAACCATAAAATTAGACCTGACATTAGCCCAGCCCTAATCCTAGCTCTAATCCTAACACAAACACTAGTCCTCATCTTAGGCCTATACCTAGCCTTAATCCTAACTCAAATCCTAATTCTCTCCCTATCTCTAATTTCAAACCTCACCCTAGACCTGAATTTAGGTATAATCCCATCCTTTCCCCTAACCCTAACACTAACCATATTTCTAGCCCTAATCATAGGCCTAACCTTAACACTTACCTTGGCACTAATCCTAGCCCTAATTTAGCCCTAAACCTAACTCTACCCCTAATCTTGGCCTAAGACTAATTCTAACTCTCCCCCTAGCCCTATTTCTACTTCTAATCTTATCCATTAAAATAAACCTAACACAAGTCATAAATTAGTCCTATCCCTAGCCCTGGACCCTACCCGAGATCTAACCATAACTATACATTTGACCCTAAACCTAAGCCTAATCCTCAAACTACCATTATACCTAACACTATTGATAATCCTAAAACTAGCTGTTACCCTAGCCTAATCCCTTAAAAAAAAAAAAAAAACCGAGCCTTGTCCTAACCATAAATGTTAACCTAAACCAAATCCTAATTCTAAAACCAGCCATAACCTTCTAGCTCTAATTCATGTCCTAGTCCTAAAATTAACACTGAACCTGACTTATATTCTAACACTAACCTTAGTTCTAAATATCACCCTAACCCTAAAGATTACACTAAGAATAGAACTAGACCAAATACTAACTCTAAACATAACCTTATATCTTATATTAGTGATAGACCTAACCCTAGCCCTAAACCTAAGAGAAAAACTAGCCCTAATCTGAGCCCTAATGCTAGATGTAAACCTAAACCAAAACCTAACCCTAGCCCTATCCCTAAACCTAAACCTAGCCCTAACTCTAGCTCTAACTCTATCACTTACCCTAAGCCAAACTCTATCCATAATGCTAACCTTAGTCCTAATCTTAATCCATAGCCTAATCCAAACTCTAATCCTATTACTAGTCCTAATCCTAGTCCTCAGTCTAGCTCTAACCCTAACTCAAATCCTTACCCTAACAAAAACCCTTAGTCTAAATCCAACCCTAACCCTAAACCTAGCCCTACCAGTAAACTTATACCTA
This sequence comes from Marmota monax, assembly GCF_021218885.2. NCBI lineage: Eukaryota > Metazoa > Chordata > Mammalia > Rodentia > Sciuridae > Marmota > Marmota monax. The sequence continues at coordinate 243,621 of NW_026694662.1, read as the reverse complement.
AACCTAACCCTAATACTAGCCATAGACCTAATCCTAATCCTAAATATAGCCATAAATCTAGACCTAGAACTAAAAAAAAAAAAAAAAAATGAGCCAAAGCTGTAACATAATCGTTAACCTAAAGAAAACACTAACCGTAACCCTAGACCTAACCCTTGTCCTTATTTTGGCTTTCACCCTAAACCTAACTCTAACATGAACACTGACCCTAACACAAACACTAAACCTAGCTCTAAACCTGAACTGAACCCAAAACCTAAACCTAACACTAGACATAGACATAAGCCTAACCCTAAAAGTAGCTCTAATCAGAACCTTAGAACTTACATTTACACACAGCCTTAACACTGGGCCTAAACCTAACACAAGAACTAGACCTAATCCTAGGCCTATTACTACCCTAAGCATAACCATAATCCTAAATGTAGCCCTAACTCTAACCCTCGCCTTAAACATAACCCTAGCTCAAAGCCTAATACTTAGCCTAAACATAACCCTAGCCCTATTTCTTAACATAAACCTAACCCTAGCCCTAATCCTAACTTTAACCCTAGTACTAACATTAGCTCTAACCCTAACATTACCCTAACCCTAACCCTAACACTAATAATAACCCTAGCCCTAAACCTAACCCTATCTCTAACCCTAATCATAAACCTCACCCTCGATCTAACCCTAAATCTAACCTTTGCCATAAACTTAACCCTAACTCAAACCCAAAATCTTACCCTAAATCAAAACTAAACCTATCCCTAAACCTAAATTTAACCATAACCTAAACTTAACCCTAACCCTAATCTTACATCTAACCCAATACATTACTCTAAAACTAATCCTAACCCTAATGAAAATCCTAGCCCTAACCCCAACCCTAACCCTAACCATAACCCTAATCCAGAACTAACACTAAATATAACACTCCCCCTAGCTTAAAACCTAACCCTTACCCTAACCCTAACCCTAGCCCTAGCCCTAACCATAACCCTAACTCTAGTCCTAACCCTAACATTAAACCTAGCACTAATCCTGGTCCTAATTTAGCCCTATGCCTAACCCTAACCCTAACCTTGGAATTAAGACTAAATATAATTCTCACACAGGACCATTCCCTACTTCTAACCCAATCCCTTACCATAACCCTAAACCAAGCCCTAACCCGACTCATAACCCTTACACTATCCTTAGCCCTAGCACTAACTCTAGATGGAAGCCTATCTCTAAAACTAACCCTAACTCAATGCCTCAGCCTAACTCTGAAACTAGCTATAACCCTAATGCTAATCCTAAAATTAGCTCTAACCCAGCCCTAGCCCTAAAAAAAAACTAAACCATATCCCAAACACTAACCCTTACCCTAGACAAAACCCTAACCCTAGCCAGCCCTACCCTAGCCCTAATTTGAAACCAAACCCTAACCCTAAAACTAATCATGACCCTGACTCATATCCAAAGAGTAAACCTAGCTCTAAACATCACCATAACCTTAAATCTAATGCTAACACTAGACGTAGCCCTAAAGCTAACCCTAAAACTAACCCTAAACGTAACCGTAGTATTACAATAGCCATAACCATAACACTAGCCCTAACCCTAATACAAAACTAGCCCTAATCCATCCCCTAACACGAGCTTTAACCCTAAATCTAACCCTAACCCTAGTCCTAACCGTAGCTCTAAATTTATCCTTTACCCTAAGCCAAACCCTCACCCTAATGCTAATCATATACTTAGCTCTAATCTTTAGCCTAACCACAACCCTAACTGTATAACTAGTCCTAACCCTAGCCTTCATTCTAGATCTACCCATAAACCAAACGTTAACCATATCCCTGACCATTATGCTGACCCTAACACTAATCTTAGGTCAAAATCTAAACCTAATCATAAACCAAACCCTAACACTAGCCCTACTGGTAACCTTATAACTAAACCTAACCGTAACACTAGCCCTAGACCTAAACCTGCTCTTATATCTAGTCATAACTCTAGTCCTAGACCTAAAGAAAAACCTAGATCTAGCCCTAATAATAACCTTTAGCCTAAACCAAACACTAACTCTTCCCCTAGACCTAAACCCAGTCCTAATTTTGGCTTTAACTATAACAATTACCCTACCCGAACACTGTCCCTGACACTAATATTAACCCAAGCTCTAAACTTCACCCTAACCCTAAAACTACACCTAGCCCTAACATTAACCATAAAACTTGTCCTAATAACTACACTAGTTCTTACATTAGCCATAGCTCTAACCTATCACAAAACCTAGCCTTATTCCAAGCCCTACCTTAGCATTAACCCTAAAGCTAACCCTAACAATAACTCTAGCCCTAACCGTAACCCTTAGCCTAACTCTAGACCTAATCCTAACCATAACCCTAGCCGTAACCCTAGCTCTACCCCTCTTCATTACCCTAAGATAACTATACTCCTTATTCTAACCCTAGGTGGAACCCTAATCCTAGCACTAGGCTTAACCATATAATCCATATACCTACACTTAGCCAGAACCCTAAAACTAACTGTGCAATTACCTGATCCCTAAACATAAGAGTAATTTGAGCCCTAAATCTAAATCTTAACCTAACCCAAACTTTAACCTTGACCCTGACTCTAACAATACCCATAGATCTATACGTGACCCTAACAAGAAACCTAACCATTACAATAGACCTAGCCATAAACCTAACCCTAAAACTATCCCTAAATGTACCCTAGACCTGACATTATCCCTAGCTCTAATCCTACTCCTAACCCTAAAAAAAATCTTAGCCTGCATCCTAGCCATAAATTTTGCCTTAATCATAACCCTAACTCTAAAATTAACCCTAACATTAATCCTAATCCTCACCCTAGTCCTAAAACTAGCTATATTCCCATCCCATACCCTAAACCTAATTCTAACCCTAAACCTAACACTAACCCAGCCATAACCCTAGGTCTAATCCTATCACTAGCCCTAGCCCTAATCCAAGCACTAATTTAGCCCTATCCCTAACCCAACCCCTAGCCCTAAGACAAACTCTAACTCTGACACTAGTCCTATACATAGTTCTAACCCTATCTCTTATCATCACTATACACCTAGCCATAAAAACAGCCCAACCCTAGCCCTATACTTAGCCCTATCTCAAAACCTAGATCTAAACCTAACTCTAAATCTAAAACTAACCCTAAAACTAAATCTATCCATAACTCTACTCCTAACCCTAACCCTTAACCTAAGCCTAAATCACACACTTACAATAGCCCTAACACTAAGACTAATCTTAAAACTAGCCCTAATCCTTCCACTAGGCCTAAAACAAAACAGAGTCATAGCCGTTAACATAATCCTTAATGTAAAACAAATCATAACCCTACACCTAGCCCTAACCCTAGCCCTAATTATAGTCTAACCGTAACCTGAAAACTAACCCTGACCCTGACTCTGACCCTAACACTAACCCTAACATCATCATCACCATAAATCTAACCGTAACACTAGTCTTAGACCTAAATCTAACCCTACAATTAGCTCTAAACATAAACGTACTTCATACATTAGCGGTAGCCTTAACCCTAGCCCTAACCTAACACAAAACCTAGCCTTAATCTGAGTCCTAAACCTAGCTTTAACCCTAAAATTAAACCTAGCCCTAATCCAAACACTAGTCTTAATCCTATACATAACACTAGCCCTAAGCTTGGGGCTAACCCTATACATTACCCTAATAATAGCCCTAACCCTTATGATAACACTAGGCCTAACCCTAACCCTATCCATTACACCAAACCAAACCTAAACCCTAAACCTAACCCTGTCATTACCCTAATCCTAAATCTAACACTAATTCGAGCCCTGCACCTAAACACTAACTTAATCTAAACCTAATTCTTACCCTGACCCTAAAAATAACCCTAGATCTAAAACTGAACTTAACCAAAAACCTAACCCATACACTGGACCAAACCATAAACCTAACACTGTATCTATTCCTAACTGTAACCCTAGACCTGACATTAGCTCTAGACCTAATGTTATCGCAAATCCTAAAACAAATCCTAGTCATCATCCTAGTCCTAAACATAGCCTTAATCATAACCCTAACCCTAACCCTAGTTCTAACCCTAATACTAACCCTCACCCTTGCTCTAACTTAGCTATAAGCATATCCCTTACCCTAAACTAAACCCTAAATCTAACCCTAACCCTAGTGCTAAGCCTTGCACTATCCTTACCCCTAGCACTAACCTTAGGCCAAACGTAACTCTAAATCTAGCCCTAACCCAAAGCCTAAGCCTAATCCTAACACTAGCCAAAACTATGACACTGATCCTAAAACTAGCCCTAACCCTAGCCCTAAAACAAAATCAAGCCATAGCTCTAACCTTAACTATTAACCTAAACCAAACCCCAACCTTACACCTAGACCTAAACCTATCCCTAATACAAGTTGGAAGCTGAACCCTAAAACGCTCCCTGAACCTGACACTGACCCTAACACTTCTGGCTCTAAACATCACCCTGACCCAAAAACTAAACCTAACACTAAAACTAGCACTAAAACCCTAAAACTAGCCCTAATTGTAAACCTAGTACTTACATTAGCTGTAACCCTAACCCTAGCCCTAACATAACCGAAAACCTAGCCCTAATCCGAGCCCTAACCCTAGCTTTAAACGTAACCTAACCCTAATACTAGCCCTAATTGTAACCATAATGCTAGCCTTAAGCTGATCTCTAACTATATCCACTACCATAATGATAATCATAACCGTAATGATAACCCAAGGCATAAACCTAACCCTATCCCTAATCCTAACACTTCCAGTACACTAAACCTAACCTAAATCGTAAACCTAACCCTATCATTACCATAACCCTAACCCTAACACTAATTCAAGGCCAAACTTGAAACCTTAACCTATCCCAAACCCTAACCCAGGCCTTGACCCTATTAATACACGTGGCTCTAAACTTGAACATAACCCAACACATAACCCTTAGCCTAAGTATAGCCATACACATAACCCTAAAATTATTGTCAACCATAATTCTGGACCAGAAATTAGCCCTAGTCCTAATCTTTGCCATAAGCCAGCCCTCATTGTAGCCCTAAACCTAGTCTGCATCATAACCATAAATCTAGACCTACACCTATCCCTAATTCTAACCCTCACCCTACCTCTACACCTAGATAAAATGTCAACTCTTACCCTAAATTTAAACCTAACCTTAACTTTACCCTAGGCTTAAAATAAACAGAAAACCCAGGCTTAATCCTAGCCCTAATTTAGCTCTATCTCTCACCCTAACCTAACCCTAGCCCTAAGACTAACTCTAACTCTTGCCTAGTTCTATCACTAGTTCTATCCCTATTCACCACTGTAAACCTAACACTAGCCCTAACACTTGCCCTAAAGTTAGACCCAGCCTTAACCCTAAATGTAAATCTAAGAATAAGCCTGACACTAACACTAGCCCTAACCCTAATGATAACCATAAATCTGGCCTAAACCTAACCCTAGCATAAACCAAAACTGAGCAACAGCCCTAACCCTAAATCTTAACTTAAACCAAACCCTAACACAACACCTAGACCTAAACTTAGCCCTAATTCGAGTCATAAGCCTCACTTTAAACTAATCCTGACCCTGACTCATATTCCAACACTCACCCTTGCTCTAAACACCACCTTAAACTCAAACCGAACACTAACATTAACAATAGCCCTAATTCAAGTCTTAATGCTAACCCTAAAACTAACCCTGACCCTGACTCCTATCCTAACAAGAACTGTAGCTGTAAATATCACGCTAACCTTAAACCTAACCCTAACACTCAACCCACCACTAAAATTAACCCTAACGGTAACTCTAGTTCTTACATTAGCCTTTTCCCTAATCCTAGCCCTAACCCTAACACAAAATCTAGCCCTAAACTGAGCCCTAAACCTAGCTTTAACTCTAACTCTAACCCTAACAATAGCCCTGGACCTAGATCTAAGACAATCTCTAACCCTAAGTGAAAACCTAAACATAAGAATAACCCTAGACCTATCCCTAATCCTTAGACTAATGAAATCCTGAATCTTATTAATAGTCCTAACCCTAGCCCTCATTTTAGCTCTAACACTATCCAAAACCCTAACAATAACCCTGACCATAATTCTGACCCTAATACTAAACCTAGGTCTAATGCTAACCCAATCCCTAACCTAAAATCTACCATAACCCTATCCCTAGATCTAACTCTGAACCTAATTCTCAGGCTAGTCCTAAACATAGCTCAGAACCTAAGCCTTATGCTAACCATAACCCTAATCCTAATCCTAGTTTTAACGCTCATCTTAACCCTAACACAAGACATAGTCCTAACCATGACCCTAGCCCTAACCTTAACTCTAACTCTATCCATTACCTTAAACATATCCCTTACCATAGTGCTAACCCTAGGCTTAACCATAACCCTATCACTTTCCCCAAACCTATCAATTAACCTAAAACTACCCTGAACCCTAAACCTAATCCAATCATTATGCTAACCCTAACCCTAATGCTAATAGGAGTCCTAAACCTAACCTCAAACCTAAACCAAACCCTAACACTAACCATGATTCTAATAATTCCCCTAGCTCTAAAACTGACTCTTACCCTACCTAACACTTACACTAGACCTAGCCATAAACCTAACACTAAAACTATTCCTAACCTTAACCCTAGACCTGATATTAAGAGTAGCCATAATCCTAGCTATAACCCTAACACAAACCCTATTCCTTCTCCTGGCCCTAAACCTAGCCTTAATTTTATCCCTAAACCAAACCCTAGGCCTAACCCTAACACTAACCCTAGTCCTAATCTTAGACTTAATTTAGCCCTATCCCTAACCCTGACCCTAACCCTATTTCTCATCCTATCCTTTACTGGATACCTAATCCTAGCCCTAAAACTTGGTCTAACCCTAGCCCTATTCATAACCCTGGCCATAACACTAGATCTAACCTGAACTCTAAATTTAACCCTAAACCTAAACCTAATCCTAACACAAGCCCTAACGCTAATGCTAATACTAAAACTAGTCCTAAAATAAAACTGAGCCATAGATGTAACCCTAACACTTAACCTAAACCAAATCGTAACCCTAAACCTAGACCTAACCATATCCCTAATTCTAGTCCTAACTCTAAGCCGAAAACTAACCTGACCCTGACTCTTACCCTAACACTAACCCTGGCTCTAAACATCATTATCACCATAAACCTCAACCTAACAGTAAACCTAGCCCTAACCCTAACCCTATAAGTAGCGCTAATTATAACCCTATTTCATACATTAGCCATAGCCTTAACCCTAGCCCTAACCTAACCCAAAACATAGCCTTAATCCAATTCCTAAACCTAGCTTTAACCATAAACTTAAACCTAAACCTAACCCCAAAACTAGCCCTAATCCTATACATAAACCTAGCCCTAACCTTAGGTCTAAACCTATCAATTACCCTAAAAATAACCCTAACCCTTAAGCTAACCGTAGGCCTAACCCTAACCCTATTTATCACACTAAACCAAACCTAAACCCTAACACAATCTCTGTCATTACCCTAAACCTAAATTGTAACCTAACCCAAACCCTAACCCTGACCCTGACCCTAAAAATAACCCTAGATAAAAACCCGAATCTTACCCTAATCCTAACTCTTAAACTGGACCAAGCCATAAACCTAACACTAAATCTAGCCCTAACTATAACCCTGGACCTTCCATTAGCCCTAGCCCTAATACTATCCCTCAACCTAACACAAACCCTAAACCTCATCCTAGCCAGAAACCTAGCCTTAATCATAACCCTAACACTAACTCCAGCCCTAATCATAATACTAACCATTGCCCTAGCCCTAAACATAGCCAAAACTACATCCCTTACCCTAAACATTACCCTAACTCTAACTCTAACCTTTGTCGTCACCCTTGCCCTATCCTTAGCCCTAGATTTAACACTAGATCGAAACCTAACTTTAAATCTAACCCTAACTCTATATCTAAGCCTAAAACTAACCCTAACCCTGATGCTAATTCTAAAACTAGCCCTAACCCTAGACCTAACACTAACCCTAGCCATAATTTAGACCTATCCCTAACCATAAACCTAACCCTAGCCCTAAGAATCACTCTGTCACACTGGCCCTATCACTCGTTCTGATCCCATCCCTTCACATAACACTAACCCTATCCCAAATCCTAGTCCAAACCCTTGCCCTATCCTTAGCCTTAGCACTAACCTTAGATGAAAATGTAACTCTAAATCTAACCCTTAAGCAAAGCATACGTCTAATTCTAAGACTAGCCGTAACCCTAACACTAATCCTAAAAATTGCCCTAACCCTAAACCTAGCCCTAAAACCAAACCAAGCCAAAGCTCTAACCCTAACCCTTAAGCTAAACCAAGCCATTGACCTACATCTAGCCCTAAACCCAGCCCTAATTCGAGTTTTAAGCCAAACATTAAAAGTAAACCTGAACCTTACTGTGACCATAACACTAAACTGAGGTCTAAATATCACCCTAAACTTAAGTCTAAACCTAACACTATACCTAGTCCTAAAACACTAAAATTAGCCATAATCATAACCCTAATACTTACATTAGCCATAACCCTAACCCTAGCACTAACTTAACCCAAAAGCTAGCCCTAATCCAAGCCCTAACCTTAGCTTTATCCCTAACCCTAAACCTACACTAGCCCTAATCATAACCATAACCTAGCCCTAAACTGATCTCTAACTCTATCCATTACCATAACCGTAACCATAACCCTAACACAAATTTGAGCCCTAATTTAAACCTTAACTTATCCCAAACCCTAACCCAGAACTTGACCCTAAATATACTCCTAACTCTAAACATGATGCTAACACTAACCTAACCCTTACACTAGACGTATCCATAATCCTAACCATAAAACTATCTTTAAACATAATCCTGAACCTGAAATTATCCCTAGCACTAATTATAGCACTAACCCTGAAAAAAACCTTAGCCTTCATAGTAGCCATAAACCTAGCCTTAATCATAACCCTAAAACTAATCACAGTGCACCCTAATTCTAACCCTCACCTTACCTCTAAACCTAGCTGTAAAGCCATCCCTTAACCTAAACTTTGCCCTAACTCTAAATCTAAACTCTAAACTCTAACTCTAAACTCTAACCCAAACCCTATCCCTAACCCTAACCTTAACCCTAACCCTATCCCTAGGCTTAAAATAAACACTAATCCTAGCCCTAATCCTAGCCCTAATTTAGGCCTATTTCTAACCATAACCATAACCCTAGGCCTAAAAATAACTCTCACCCTAGCCCTATCCATAGTTAAACCCTATCCTTTACCATAACACTAACCTTACCCATAACCCTTTCCCTATCTTTAGTTCTAGCCTAACCCTAGATCTAACCCTTATTCCAAATTTAACCCTAAACCTAACCCTAAGCCTAACACTAACACTAGCCCTAACCCTTACCCTAGGACAAAAACAAAACCGAGCATTACCCCTAACCCTAAACCTGAACTTAAACCTAACCCTAATACTACAACTAGACCTAACCCTAGCCCTAATTTGAGTCCTAACCCTAACCTTAAAACTAACCCTGGGGCTGGGGATGTGGCTCAAGTGGTAGCGCGCTCGCCTGGCATGCGTGCAGCCCGGGTTCGATCCCCAGCACCACATACAAACAAAGATGTGTGTCCGCCGATAACTAAAAAATAAATATTAAAATTCTCCCTCTCTCTCTCTCTCTCTCTCTCATTCTCTCTAAAAAAAAAAAAAAAAAAAAAAAAAAAAAAAAAACTAACCCTGATCATGAATCATATCCTAATACTCACTTTAGCTCTAAACACCGCCCTCACCTTAAACTGAACCCTTACAGTAACACCAGTCCTAATTAGAGTTCTAAATCTAACCCTAAAACTAAGCCTGATCGTGATTCCTATCCTAACATGAACCCTAGCTGTAAATATCACCCTAACCTTAAACCTAACCCTAACACTAAACCTAACACATATCCTAACACTAAAACTAACCCTAAAGGTAACCCTAGTTCTTACATTAGCCATTGCACTAATGCTAGCCCTAACCCTAACACAAAACTTAGGCCTAATCCAAGCCATAAACCTAGCTTTAACACTAACTCTAACGATAACCATACCCCTAACCCTACCTCTAAACCAATCCCTTACCCAAGCAATATACTAACCCTAACCTTAAAAAAACTACCATAATCCTATCCCTAGACCTAATCCTGAAACTAACTCTCAACCTAGACCTAACCATAGCTGAGAACCTAACCTTTAAACTATAAATAACCATAACCCTAACTCTAGTTCTAAACCTAACCCTAACTCAAGACCTAGTCCTAACCATAACCCTAGCCCTAACCTTAAGTCTAACTGTATCATTACCCTAAACATAACCCTTACCCTAATGCTAACCCTAGGACTAACCTAAACATATCACTGTCACCAAAATTATAAATTAACCTAAACAGACCCTGAACCCTAGACCTAATCATATCATTACCCTAAATATAATCCTAATGCTAATTCGAGCACTAACCCTAAACTCAAATCTAAACAAAACCCTAAGACTAACACTGACCCTAATAATTCCCCTAGCTCTAAACCTCACTCTTACCCTATACCTAACGCTTACACTAGACCTAGCCATAAAACTAACCCTAAAACTATCATGAAGCATAACCGTAGACCTGATATTAGCCCTAGCCATGATACTAGCCCTAACACTAACACAAACCCTAGCCCTTATCTTAGCCCTAAACATAGCCTTAATTATAACCCTAACCATAACCCTAGGTCTAACCCTAACACGAACCCTATCCCTAATCTCAGACCTAATTTAGCCCCATCCCTAACTGTAAACCTAAACTCTAACTCTCACCTTATTTCTAACCCTAGTTTTAACCCTATACTTCACATGAACCCTAATCATAGCCCAAACCATAGGTCTAAACCTAGCCCTATTTATATCCCTGGATGTAACACTAGACCTAACCCTAACTCTAAATCTAACTGTAACAATAATCCTAAACCTAAACCTAACACTACCCTTAACCCTAAGGCTGTTCCTAAAACTAGCACTAACCCTAGCCCTAAAACAAAAGCAAGCCATACACCTAACCTTAACCCTTAATATACACTAAGCCCTAACCCTACACTTAGCCCTAACTCTAGCCCTAATTCGAGTTTTAAGCCAAAGTCTAAAACTAACCCTGACCATGACTCTGACCTTAACACTAACCCTAGCTCTAAACATCACCCTAACCCTAAACCTAAACCTAATAATAGACCTAGCCCTAACCCTTACCATAAAAATAGCCCTAATCGCAACCTTGGTACTTACATTAGCTGTAACCCTAAACCTAGCCTTAACTTAACCCAAAACCTAGACTTATTCTGAGCCCTATACCTAGATTTACCCCTAACTTTAACTCTATCGCTAATCATAACTGTAACCATAGCCATAACCCTAGACTTAACCCTAACCCTAACCTGAAGCCTAACCTGATCAAAAATCATAACAATAACACTAGCCGTACCCCTATTTCTAACCCTATCAATTACCCTAAGCATAACCCTAACCTAATTTAAACCTGAGCCTAAATCTAACTGTATCCCTAATCCTAACCCTATCCATTACCCTAAACCTTACCTGAAACATAAACCTAACACTATCTTTATCCTAATCCTAACTCTAATGCTAATTCGAGCCCTAACATTAAACTTTAACCTATCCAAAACACTAATCACAACCCTGACCCTAATAGTACCCTTAGCTCTAAACCTGACCCTTACACTAGACATAGCCATAAGACTAACCCTAAAACTATTTTGAACCATAACACTAGAACTGAAATTATCCCTAGCCAAAATCCTAGCCCTAAACCTAGGCTTAATACTATCCTGAACCATAACCCAAGCCCTAACTGAATTCTAATGCTCGCCCTAGCCCTAAACCTACATATAACCTCATCCTGTACCTTAAGACTAACCATAACTCTAACCCTAACCCTCACCTTAAACCTAGGCCTAACACAAAGCCTAGTGCTAATCTTAGCTTTATTTAATCCTATCCTAATCCTAAACCTAGCCCTAAGACTAACTCTAATTCTTTTTAAATTTTTTAAACTTTTAAAAAACTTTCTTTTAAAGAGAGAGTGGAGAGAGAGAAAGAGAAGAGAGAGAGTGCCAGGGTCCCACCCTATCAGGGTCCAGGGAGTCCTGAAGGATGAGTGGCGTCGGCTAAAAGATGAGACAGGAGTCGTTCTGTTGGAGCAATCTCCAGAGAGATAGCTAATGCAGCTTTCTCTGGGTCATCTTTTATTACAATTTTTCTCATCATTATAGATTCAGAATATGTCATTGATTATATAATTTAAAACTTTGCCAAGACATGACATTTCCTTAACCATGATTGGGGATACAAAAAATGTAACATTAATTTACATTTTTCCAGGATATGACCTTCAGTTATTTAATTATTAAAAGTACAGAATCATTAATAAAATACGTTACTAATTTACATTTTTTTCAGATTTTCCCAAGATTTACTATTTTACCCAAGATATGCTATTTTCTTATTAACTAATGCCAAACTACGTAACCAGACTCTAATTCTCCTAACCAATCATTAACCTAAAGTACACTTTTACTTTATTTCTAATCTAAAATTGCCATCTAAAAAAGTCCCCTTAAATCTTATATTTAAAACATCCTAAAGTTTATAAATCATTCTTAAAACATATCAGAAACCTATACAACTAAAAACTTAAGAATTTCTAAACTTAAGAATCTAAATAAAATAATGTTTCTAATATTATTCTAAAACTGTGTCTTATAAAGCTATTCTAATTAATTTTTAAATTTATTCTCATAAAACTGGTTGATCTGCTTTCTCAAAGATTTTCTTTGATTCTCAGTCAAGGTGCACTAGTTCTCATATCTTTATAATCTTTCTCAATAGAAAGTAATTTCTAAACATCAATCCACTTTCCACCAATATTAACTATGCTCATTATATATCCCTATGTAAAGTAAAAAAAGGGTTTATAAAAAGAGAAGAATATATCTTTATTTGTTTTAACTTTCCTAAGTGTATAATATAACTTTCCTTAATCAAAAATGAGACTGCATGTGGTGAACTTTGTAAAATAAGCATAATGATTAGGTTTTCTAAGAGGCTGGAAATATGGGCTTGGGTTCTAGTTGATATAATCAATGTGGTGCCTAAAATTCTCATGACCTTTCAAAGGATGATTGTTGTCCATTATCAGGTTTGTCCACAATGCACTGAGATAGAAGAAGAGCCTTCTACTTTTTTCTTGATATGCTGAGCGGTAGTAGAACAGCCATCAAGGCATGAACTACCTGTTATGTTCTAGCCATCTGAAATTTAATTTGTTTGGCATTTAACATACTCATGCCTCCTGTCAGAAACATAAGCATAAAAATGAAAAGTCCCAATTACATAAAAAAGGTTTCATGGTTTCGGTTTGCCACCAACCAGCATGGCTTTGCCAGCATTCATCCTCACTGTGACCCTGTCAAGACAGTGGGAGAGCGGCTTTGCCAGCACTTTTTCTCACTGTGACCCTGTCAACACAGTGAGTGGGGAATGTTCTTCACCAAGAGAGAATTTTAATATTTATTTTTTAGTTTTCGGTGGACACATAATCTTTGTTTGTATGCGGTGCTGAGGATCGAACCTAGGCCGCACGCATGCCAGGCCAGTGCGCTACCACTTGAGCCACATCCCCAGCCCAACTAATTCTAACTCTTGTCGTAGCCCTAGCCATAGTTATATCCTTAGACTTAATCCTAACCCTAAATCTAAGCCTAAGTCTAAATCTAAACATAACTCTAAATTTAACTGTAACAATAAGCCTAAACCAAACCCTAACACTACATCTAACCATAATGCTAATTCTAAAACTTGCCCTATCCCTAGGCCTAGCCATAGATCAAAACAAAGCCATAGACCTAATCCTAACCCTTTACCTAAACCAAACCCAAACCCTACAACCGGCCCTAAAAATAACTCTAAAACTAACCGTGACCCTGACACTGACCCTAACACTAATCCTAGCTCTAAACAACAACATATCCTTAAATTATTCCTAACACTATATCTAGCCTTAAAAAACTCTAAAACTAGCCTTAACCATAACCCTAGTTTGTACATTAGTCATTGGCCTAACCCTAGCCCTATCACTTCCACAAATTCCACCCCTAATTTGAGGCCTAACCCCAGCATTAATTCTAATACTAGCCCTAACCCTAACCTTAACACTAGCCCTAAACCTAACTCTAACCCTATTCCTTACACTAAGCCAAACACTAACCCAAGTCCTAATCCTAATCCTTAGCCTAACTTAAACTCTAACTGTAATACTAGTCTTAATCCTAGCCCTCATTCTACCTCTAAACCTAACCCTGACCCTCATCTTACCCTAACTATAACCCTAGGTCTAAACATGACCCTAACTGTAAACAAAACCCTAACACTAGCCCTACTAGTAAACCTATACCTATACCTAAGCCAAACAATAGACCTAGACACAAAACTAATACTAAATATAGCTATAACTCTAGCCCTAGACCTAAACAAAAACTTATCACTAGCCTAACAATAACCCTCAACCTAAACCAAACACCCTACCCATAGACCTAGACCTAATCCTAATTCTGGCTTTAACCCTAACCCTAAACCTATCCCAAACACTGACCCTGATTCTAACACTGAACCTAGCTTTAAACCTGACACTAACCCCAAACCTAGACCTAACACTAGACCTAGCCATAAACCTAACCCTAGAACTATCCCTAACCATAACCCTAGACCTGACATTCACCCTACCACTAATCCTAGCCTAAATCTAACACAAACCCTAGCCCTCATCCTAGCCCTAAACAAGCCATAATCATAACTCTAATGAAACCCTAGCCCTAACCCTAATTCGAACTTTCACCCTAGCCCTATCCCAAGCTCTAACCCCATCACTTACACTAAACCTAACCCTAAGCTTAAAACTAACCCTAGGCCTAAACATAACCATAAACCTAGCCCTATTTCTAGCCCTAATTAAGCCTTATACCTAACCAAACACTAAGCCTAGCCCTAAGACTACCTCTCACTCTCACCCTAGCCCTATTCTTAGTTCTAAAACTATCCCTTACCATAACCCTAATCCTAGCCATAAATCAAGACCTAACAGTAGCCCTATCCTTTACCCTAGACCTAAACCTAAATCTAAATCCAACTTTAACCCTAAGCCTAAACCTAAGCCTAACACTAGCCATAACCATAGACCTAGCCCAAAGACAAAACTGAGCCATAGCCCTAACTTTAAAACTTAACCTAAACCCAAACCTAACCCTACACCTAGCCCTAAATCCAGACCAAAATCTAACTGTAAAACTACTATGAGCTTGAATTTGACCCTAACACTAACCATAGCTCTAAATATCACCCTAATTTTATACCTAACCCTACCACTAGACCTAATGCTAACCCTAATCCCATAACTAGCCCAAATCATAACCCTATACTGTAGATGGGCCATAACTCTAAACCTAGCTCTAACACTAACCAAAACCTAGCCTTAATAAAAAACCTAACCCTAGCTTTAATCCTAAACCTAAACCTAACACTAGCCCTAACCCTAACCCTAAACATAGCCCTAACATAGTTTTAATACTATCCCTTACCCTAGAAAAAACCTAACCCTAATGCTAACCACAGTCCTAAACATTATCCTTAGCCTAACGCAAACCCCATCCCTATTACTAGTCATAACCCTAGCCCTCATCCTAGATCTAACTATAATGCAAACCCTAACACAAACCCAGACACTTATTCTGACCCTAATAGTAACCGTATGTCTAAACCTGACCCTAACCCTAAACTGAACCCTAACAGTAGCACTAGCAATAAACCTATACCTAAACCTAACCCAAACACTAGCCCTAGACCTAAACCTAATCCTAAATCTGGCCATATTTCTAGCCCTAGACCTAAACATATACCTAGCTCTAGCCCTTATGATAAACCTTAACCTAACCCAAACACTAAGCCTACCCCTATACCTACTTCTAGTGATAATTCTGGGTTTAACTCTAACCCTAAATATAACCTGAATACTGACCCTGACCCTAACACTAACCCTAGCTTTAAACATCATGCTAACGTTAACCCTAAACCTAACGCTTGACCTAGCCCTAACATTTACCCAAAAAGTAGCTATAATCATAACTCTGGTTCATACATTAGTTGTAGGCCTAACACAGGCCCAAACTAAACCAAAACCTTGCCCTAATCTGAGCGCTAATGCTAGTTTTAACCATAACCCTAAAATTAGCCCTAACCCATACCCTAATCCTAGCTCTAACCCTATCTCTTACCCTATCTGTTACCTTAAGCAAAACCCTAAATCTAATGTAACCCTAGTCCTAACCCTAATCCATAGCCTAACCCAAACCCTAACTCTATTACTAGTCCTAAACCTAACCTTCATTATATCTCTAACTCTAACACAAACCCAAACCCTAACCCTGACACTTATCTGACTGTAACACTAACCGTAGGTCTAAATTTGACCCTAACCCAAAATCAAAACCTAACATTAGCCCTACCAGTAATCCTATATTTAAACCTAAACCTAACTCTAGCCTTAGACTTGAACCTAATCCTAAATCTAGCCATATCTCTAGCCCTAGACTTGAACAACAACCTAGCCCTAGCCCTAACAATAACCCTTAACCTAACGCAAACACTAATCCTAACCCTAGACTTAACCCTAGTCCTAATTCTGGCATTAACCCCAACATTAACAGTAACTTGACACTAGCCTTGACCCTAACATAATCCTAGCTCCAAAGCTCACCCTAACCCAAAACCTAATCCTAACACTAGACTCTAGCCATATACCTAACCATAAAACTAGCCCTAAACATAACCCTAGCTCTTATATTACCCATGGCCCTAACCCTAGGCCTAAAATAACACAAAACCTAACCTTAATCCTAGGCGTGAACATAGCCCCAAGTGTAACCCTATACCTAACCCTAGCCCTAAACCTAACCCTAAGCTTTGTTTTAGACCTACCCCTAGGTCAAAGCCTAACCTTTACCCTTAACATAACCCTAGCCCTATCCCAAACCCTAACCTAACACTATCCCTAATTCTAACCTTAACCATAGCCCTAACCATACTCTAATTCTATCCCCTACACTAACCCTAGCCCTCTTCATAAACATAACTCTAGCCCTAAACCTAGCTCTAATTCTATCCATTACCCTAACCATAATCCTAACCCTAATGCTAATCCTAGGCTTAACCCTAACCCTATCACAATTCCTAAACCTATCCATTACCATAAAATTATCCTGAACCCTAATCCTATACCTATTCATTATCCTAACCTTAACTCTAACCCTAATGCTAATTTGAGCCCTAATCCTAAACCTTAACCTAAATCAAACCTTAAGCCATACACTGACCCTAATCATAGACATTGCTGTAAAATTGACCCTTACCCTAAATCTAACCCTTACACTACACCTAACCATAAACATAACCCGAAACCTATCCCTAACTGTAACCTTATACCTGACATTAGCCCTAGCCCTAATCCTAACCCAAACCCTAACACGAACACTAGCTCTCATTCTAGCCCAAAACCTATCCTTAATCATACCCTAAACCTAATTCTAACCCTTTCTTTATCCCTAAAACTAGTTATAACCCCATCGGTTACCCTAAACATAATCCAAATCCTAACCTTAACACTAAACATAACTCAAACACTAAACATAACCCAAACCCTAATACTAGCCCTAAACTTAACCCTAGTACTAACCATAACACTAACCCTAACCTTAATCCTACACCTAACCCTAAACCTAGCTTTAAGACTAATTATAACTCTCTCCCTAGCCCTAGCCCTAATTCTAACCCTATCACTTATCGTAACCCTTACACTAGACTTAACCATAAACATAACCCGAAACCTAGCTCTAAACCTAGCTCTAACCTTATCCTTTACCCTAATCCAAAACCCAATCCTAATGCTAACCCTAGTCCTAAAACTAATCCTTAGTCTAACCCAAACACTAATCCTATTATTAGTCCTAACCCTAGCCATCATTCTTGTTATAAACATAACCCAAATCCTAACTCTAACCCTGACCTTTATTCTTACCATAAACCTAAACCAAACCCTAAGACTAGCCCTACACATAACCCTATATTGAAAACAAACTATAACACTAGCCCTCGATTAAACCTAATCCTAAATCTAGCCATATCTTTAACCAAGTCCTAAACAAAAACCTAGCCCTACCTCTAGTGATAACCCTTAACCTAAGCCAAACACTAATCTTACCTCTAGACCAAATCAATCCTAATTCTGCTTCTTGCCCTAAACCTAACACTAATCCAAACACAGACCCTAACACTAACACTAACCATAGCTATAAAACTGACCCTAACTGAAACTTAAACTTAACCATAGACCTAGCCATAACGGTAAACTTATCCCTAGCCCTTACATTTCTATAGCACTAAAACTAGCTCTAAACCTAACACAAATCGTAGCCCTAATCCTAGGCCTAAATCTAACCCCAAACGTAACCCTAACCCTAACCTAACCTTATCCCTTACCCTAAGCCTAACCCTCACGCTAACCCTAACCCTCGCCTTAGACCTAACCCTAGATAAAACCCCAAACTTAAAACTAAACATAAACCTAGCCCTATCCCTGAACCTAATCCTAATCCTAGCCCTAAACCTGATGTTAACACTAGCCCTAATACTATCTCTAAAATTATCCATTACCCTAAACTGAACCTTAACCCTAATGATAACCTTAGCTCTAATCCTAAATTTAAACATAATCCTAGACCTAAACTAAACCTAACCTTCATTGTAGCCTTAACCCTAGATAAAACCCTAACCCTTAATCTAACACTAACCCTGAACATAAAACTACGCTTAAAACTAACCTGAAATCTAACCCTATCCATTTCCCTAACTCTAATGATAATCTTAACCCAAACCATAATACTAACCCTAAACATAAAACTACCCCTAACCCTAATCTGACATCTAACCCTACCCATTAACCTAACTCTAAAGATAACCTGACATCTAACCCTAACAATAACCCTAACTGTAACCATAAATCTAACCCTAGATATAGCCCTAAACCTAACCCTCACCCTAGCACTAACCCTAGCTCAAAACTTAACCTGTATTCTAAACTTCACCCAAACCCAAACCCTAGACCTAGCCCTAACCATAACCCTAACTCTAGCCTTAATCCTATTCAAAACCCTAGCCCTAAACCTAACTCTAATTCTATTCATTACCCTAACAATAACTCTAGCCCAAATGCTAACCCTAGGCCTAAACCTAATCCTATCACTAACCCTAACACTACAAATTACCCTAATCTTAACCTGAATCCTAAATGTAAACCTATCCATTAACCTAACTGTAATTGTAAAGCTAATGCAAATTAGAGCCCTAACCCTAATAATTAAACTAACAGAAACCCCAAACCTAACCATGACCCTAAAAATACACCTTACTCTTAACCTGGCCCTTACCATAAACCAAACATTAGACCTAGCAATGAACCTAACCCTATAACTATCCCTAGCCATAACACTAAACCTGATGTTATCCCTATCCCTACAACTTGCCCTAACCCTAA
This sequence comes from Marmota monax, assembly GCF_021218885.2. NCBI lineage: Eukaryota > Metazoa > Chordata > Mammalia > Rodentia > Sciuridae > Marmota > Marmota monax. Next base: position 223,854 of record NW_026694662.1, on the reverse strand, counting down.
CACAAACCCTAGCCCTTATCCTAACGCCAAATCTAGCCTTAATCCTAACACTAACCAAACCCTAGCCCCAAACCTAATTCTAATCATCGCCCTAGCCCTAATCCTAGCTATAACCCCATCCCTTCCCCCAACTTATGCCTAAACTTAACCCTAAACATAGCCCTAACCAAAGGCCTAACTCTAACAGCAATTCTGTACATATTTCTAGCCCTAATTTAGCCCTAAATTTAACCCTAACCTTAGCCTAAATACTAACTCTAACTCCTGCCAGAGCTCTATTCCTAGTTTTAACACTATCCCTTACCATAAACCACACACTAGACTTAACCTTAGCCCTAACCCTAGCCATAGTTCTAACCCAAGAATGAACCATAACTATAAATGTACCCCTAAGCCTAAACTCACCCTATCACTAGCAATAACACTAACATTAATCATAGAACTACCCTTAACTTTAGCCTTAGCCCTAAAACATAATGAGCCATAGCACTAACTGTAACCCTTAACATAAACCATATCCTAACCCTACATCTAGCCCTAAGCCTAAACCTAATTTGACTTCTATCTCCAACACTAAAACTAACCTGGACCTGACTCTGAACCTAACACTAATCATAGCTCAAAACATCACCCTGAACTTAAACCTAACCAGAAAACTAGAATTAGCCCTAACTGTAACCCTAAAATTAGCCCTAATCATAGCCCTAGTTCTTACATTAACTTTATCCCTAACACTAGCCCTAATGTAACCCAAAACCTAGCCCTAATGTGAGCCCCAACCCTAGTTTTAATCCTAACTCTAATCCTAAACCAAGTCCTAACCCTTACCCTAAATCTAACCCTAACTTCAATCCTTGCACTAACCCTAAACCTAACATTAATCCTAACCCTAACACTAACCATAACCGTAGCCCTAACCCTATCCCTTACCCTATACATTACCCTAAATCTAACCCTAACCCTAACCCTGATGCTAACACTCTGCCTAACCTTAATGCTAACCCTCGACCGAACCCTAACACATTTGCTAATCCTAAGCTATTCATTACCCTACACATACCCCTAACCCTAAACCTAACCAAACACTAAACCTAGATGTAACACTAACACTAAAAATAGCCCTAATTGTAACCATAGTTCTTACATTAGCCATAGCCCTTTAGCTAACACGAAACCTAGCCTATCCCTAATCCAAGCTCTAACCCTAGCTTTAATGCTAACCCTAACCATAACCGTTGTCCTCACTCTAGCCCTAACACTAGTGCTAACCCTATCCCTTACCATAAGCCAAACTCTAACCCTAAAGCTACCCAAGTCCTAAACCTAATTGTTAGCCTAATCCAAACCATGATTCTATTCATATTCCTAAACTTAATTCTCAATCTATCTCTGTCACTATCCCAAACCCTAACCCTAAACCTGATTTTATTCTGACCCTAACATAAACAATAGGTCTAAACCTGACCCTAACCCTAAACCGACCCCTAATATTGGCACTACCTGTAAGCCTGTACCTAATCCTAACCCTAACAATGGATTGAGAACTACTCTTAATCCTTCAACTAGTGATAACTCTAGGCCTATCCCTAAACAAAAACTTAGCCCTAACATAATAATAACCCTTAACTTAACCCAAACACTAACCCTACCCATAGAAAAAACTCTAGTCATAATGCTGGCCCTAACAAAAAACCTAACCCTAACCGAAACACTGCCCCCTACCCTAATACAAACCCTAGCTCTAAACCTTAGCCTAAAAAAAAAAAAAAAATAATAACCATAACACTAGACCTAACCATATCACTAACCTGAAACTAATCATCACCATAGGCCAAAACCTAACTCTAACTCTATCCATTACTCTAACCCTAACCCTAAACTTAATGCTAACCCTAGCCCTAACCCTCAAACTGACTCTAATCCTAATCCTCGTCCTAGTCCAAACACTAGCTCAATCCCTAATCCTTAAACTTAACCTAACCCTAACACTAACCCATGGCCTAAACCTAAACCTAACCTTAACCCTAGCCCTAATCCTAAAATTAACCCTATCCCTAACCCTAGCTCTAAACCTATATTACCCTAACCCTAACACTAACCTTAATGATAACCCTCGCCCTAACCCTAGTTCTAACCCTACCCTTTACCCTAACCCTAACCCTAACACTGATGATAACCCTAGCCCTTAACCTAAATCTACAATGTCCCTAATCCCAGACAAAACCATAAACCTAACCCTTGCCATAGAGCTAACACTTGCTAAAACCCTAACCATTACCGTAAACCTAACCCTAAACCTATCTCTAACCCTAACCTTAGGCTGAAATCTAACTATAACCCTAAAACTAACACAAAATCAAACCCTATCCAATACCCTAAACATAATGTTAACCATAGCCCTAACCTTAACACTAACCTTTACCCTATCCATAACTATAACCTATACCTAACCCTAAACCTAATGCTTGCCCTAGAGCTCACCCTAGCTCAAAATCTAAACCATACCCTAAATGTAAATCTAACCCTATCCATAGGCCTAACCGTAACTCTAGCCCTAATACTACCCATAACCCTACCCTAACCCTATCCATTACCCTAAGCAAAACCATAACCCTAAAGCAAATCCTAGGCCTAACGCTAACCCTATCAATTACCCTACAGCTAACATGAACCCTAAACCTAAACCTATCATTACCCTAACCAAACTCTAATGCTAATTCAAGCTCTAGCCCTAAACCCTAACCTATACCAATCCCAAAACCTAATTCTAACGCTAATAATACCTCTAGCTCAAAACCTGTCCCTTACCCAAAACCTAACCCTTACTCTAAACCTAACCCTTACTCTAGACCTAGCCATAAATCTAACCTCAATCTATCCCTAACATAAGCCTAGACCTGACACTAGCCCTAGCCCTAATTCTTGCCATAACACTAAAACAAACCCTACATCACATCCTAGCCCTAAACCTAGTTTTATATTAAACCAAACTATAATCCTAGCGCTAACCAAAATTCTAACCTTAGAACTAGCCCTAAAATTAGCTCTAACCCCATCCCTTCCCCTAAAGGTAACCCTATCCCTAAACCTAAAACTAAGCCAAAAACTAGGCCTAACCCTAACACAAATGTTAGACCTAATCATAGCCCTAATTTATCCCTAAACCTAACCTAACCCTAGCCCTAAGACTAACTCTAACTCTCGCCCTAGTCCTATTCCTAGTCCTTACCCTATCCCTCACCATAACCCTATCACTTGCCTTTACATTAACCCTAAATCTATCCCTAGTCCTAATCATATATCTAATCCCAGCTCTAAATCTCTCCCTAACCCTAAGCAAAATCTCTCACTAACACAAGCCATAACACTAATGCTAATCCAAAACTTGCCCCAACGTAGCTCTAGCCCTACAAAACAAACGAGCCATAGCCCTAACCCTAAACTTTAACATAAACCAAACCCTAAGCCTACACCTAGCCCTAAATCTAGCTCTAATTCTAGTCCTATCCCTAACGCTAAAAGAAACTCTGACTCTGACTCTGACCCTAACACTAACCGTAGCTAAACATCACTCAAAACCTAAACCTAAACCTAGCCCTAACCCTAACCCTAAAACTAATTCTAATCATTTCCCTAGTTCTTACATTAGCTGTATCCCTAAACCTAGCACTAACCTAACTCAAAACCTATCCCTAATGGGAGCCTTATTACTACCTTTAACACTAACCATAACCCTAATTCTAGCCCTAAGCCTTACCCTAAACTTAAAACTAACACTAACCCTTATCGTAACCAGAAACCTAACCCTGACCCTAGCCTTTTTCCTAACCATAAACCAAGTCCTAAACCTAGCTGTAACCCTATCGATTACCATAATCCTAAACCTAAACCTAATTATAACCCTAGGATAACCCTAAAACTATTCCTAACCCTAAACTTATACATTACCATAAACCTTACCTGAACCCTAAACCAAACCATATCCATAAACCTAATCCTAACTCTAATAATGTTATCCCTAAAACTATCTCTAAACATAACCCTAGACCTTACATTACCCCTAGCCCTAATGAAGCCCTAACCCTAAAACAAACTCTAGCCCTAATTTTAGCCATAATCTTAGCCTTAATCATAAATCTAATCCTCACCATACACCTAACTCTAATTTTAACCCTTGTCCTAGTTCTACAGCTAGCTATAACATCATACCTAACCATAACCATAACCCTAGCCATAAATCTAGGCTCAGCCTTAATACTAACCCTAGCTTTAATCGCAGACCTAATTAAACCCTAACTCTAACCCTAAATCTAACCCTAACTCTAAGACTTACTCTAACTCTCACCCTATCCCTATACCTAGTTCCAACCCTATCCCTTATGATAACTAAAGTCCTAGCCCTAACCCTAGACCTATCTCTAGCCCTAACATTTGCTGTAGCCCTAAACCTAGATCTAACCTTAACTCTAAATCTAAACCTTACCCTAATCCTAAACCATACCCTAACACTAGCTCTATCCCTAATGCTAATTTGAAAACTAGCCTTAACCCTACCCTTATCCCTCAAGCAAAACTGAGCCATAGCACTGACACTAACCCTTAACCTAAACCAAATCCTAACCCTACACCTGGCCCAAACTCTAGCCCTAATTAGTGTCCTAACCCTAACCTAGAACTAATACTAACTCTGACTCTGACCCTAAATCCTAACCCTAGATCTACACTTCAACTATACCTAAACCTAATCCTAAAACTAGATCTTGCCCCAAACATAATCCTAAATCTAGCCCTAATCATAATGCCAGTTCTTACATTAGCCAAAGCCCTGAACCTAACACAAAACCTAGCCCTAATCCAACCCCTAACACTAGCTTTAACCATAAACCTAACCCTGGCCCTAACTCTAACCCTATCCCTAGTCCTAACCCCAGCTCTTACCCTATTTAGTACACTTAGTCAAACCCTATTGCTACCCTAGTCTTAACCCAAATTCTATTCCTACCTGAAACCCTAATTCTATTACTAGTCCTAACACTAGCCCTCATTCTAGCTCTAAAGTTAACCTAAACCCTAACCCTAACCCTGACCCTTATTCTGACCCTAACACTAAACCTAGGTTTAAACCTGACCCTAACCCTTATCCAAAACCTAACACTAGCCCTACCGGTAAATCTATACCTAAACCTAACAGTAACACTAGCCCTAGACATAAACCTAATCCTAAATATAGTGATAACCCTAGCATTAGCACTAAAAAATAACCCTTAACCTAAACCAAACACTAACACTACCCCTAGACCTAAACCTAGTCATCATTCTGGACCTAACCCTAAACCTAATGCTAACCTGAACCCTGACACCAATAAATAAAAAAAAAAAAATAAACCCTAGCTCTAAACCTTATCCTAACCCCAAAACTAACCCTAATACTGGACGAACTCTAAATCTAGCCATAACCATAACTCTAGTTCTTACATTACCCATATACCTAACACTAGCCCTAAACCTCACACAAAACCTAGCCCTTATTACAACCCTAAACCTAATCCCAAGCATAACTCTAACCCTAAACCTAGCCCTACCCTAACCCTAAACATAACCCTTGTCATATTCCTAAACCTAGCTCAAACCCTACAACTTACCCTATACATAATCCTAGCCCCAAACATAAAACTCACCCTAATCCTAGCCCTATTCCTAACCATAACCCTAGCTCTAACCCTAGGTCTAACCCTATATATTACCCTAATGATAATCATAACCCTAATGCTAACCCTAGGCCTAACCCTAAACCTATCACAAACCCTTACCATATCCATTACCTTAAACCTAACCTGAACCCTAAACTTAACACTATCCATTAACCTAACCCTAATTCTAACCTTAATGCTAATTTGAGCCTTAACCCGAAAACTTACCATAACCCAAACCCGAAGCCTGACCCTGACCCTAAAAATACCCCAGGTCTTAATCTGACCCTTTCCCTAAACATAACAGTTTAATTTGACCTAGCCATAAGCCTAAACCTAAATATATCCCTAACTATAAACCTAGACCTGAATTTGGTCCTAGCCCTAATTCTTGCCCTAAACCTAACACAACTCTAGCCCTAATCCTAGCTTTCAATCTATCCTTAGTACAAACCCTAACCATAACCCTATCCCTAACCATAAGCTAATCATAAAACTAGCACTAACCCTAACCATAGCACTACAGGCCTAACAATAAAAACTTAACTTAAACTAAATCCTAGCACTACACTTAGATATAACCCTAGCCCTAATTTGAGTCCTTATCATAACCTTAAAAATAACCCTGAACCTGACTCATATCCTAACACTCATCCTAGCTCTAAACACCACCCAAAACTTAAACTGAACCCTAACAGTATCCCTGGACCTAAATTTGAGTCCTAACCCTAACCCTAAAACTAACTCTGACCTGACTAATATCCTAAAACTAACCCTAGCTAGAAATATCACCCTAACTTGAAATCTAACCCTAACACTTGACATACCTCTAACCCTAACCCTAAAACTAAACCTAATTGTAACCCTAGTTTTTATATTAGCCATTGCCATAACCCTAGTCTTAGACCTCACACAAATCTAGCCGTAATCTGAGCCCTAAACCTAGCTTTAACCCTAACCATAAACCTAACCTTAGCAGTAACCCTATCCATTAACTTGAGCAAAACCTTAAACCTAATGGTAACCCTAGACCTATCCCTAATCCTTAGGCTAACCAGACTTAAGGATTTAAGTTTAGACCTAAACCTAAACCTAGCAGTAACCCTAGTTCAAAACCTAACATTTATTCTGAACACAAACCTAAACCTAAACCTAACCCTAGTTCTAACCCCAATTCTAAACCTAACTCAAGGCATACTCCTAACCATAACTCTAGTTCTAACCTAAGCTCTAACCCTATTACCCTAACCATAACCCTTACCCTAATGCTAACCCTAAGCCTAACCCTTGCCCTATAACTAACACTATCAATTACCCTAAACCAATCCTGAACCTTAAAAAAAAAAAAAACCTTAACTATACCCTAACACTAACCCTAATGCTAATTTGAGCTGTAAACCTAAATCCTTACCCAATCCAAATCCTAACCCTAATAATTCCCCGAGCTCTAAACCTGACCTTTACCCTAAACCTAACACTTACACTAGACATAGCCATAAGCCTAACCCTAAAACTATATTTAACCATAACCGTAGACCTGATGTTACCCCTAACACTAATCCTAGCTCTGAATCTAAAACAAACACTAGCCCTCATGCTAGCCCTAAACCTAGCCTTAATCATGACCCTAACACTAACCCTAGCTTTAACCCTAACTCTAACCCTCACCCTAAATCTACTCTAGCTGTAACACCATTCTTTATCCTAAACGTAGACCTAATGCTCTCCCTATTTCTAGGCTTAAGCTGAACACTAACCCTAGCCTTAATCCTCGCCCTAATTTAACCCTATACAAAAACCTAACTCTAATTTTAGACCTATCACTAACTCCAACTCTCACAATAGCCCTATTCCTAGTTCTAACCCTAACCCTTACCATAACCTTAACCCTGGCCCTAACCCTAGCCTAATCCTAGATCTAAACCTAACTATAAATGTTACCTTAAGTCCAAGGATAACACTAACACTAGCCCCAACCCTAATACTAATTGTAAAACTAGATCTAACCCTAACACTAGGACTAAAACAAAACCGAACAATAGACCTAACCCTATACCATAAGTTAAACCAAACCCTAAACTACTACAAGAAGTAATCCTAGCCCTAATTGAGTCCTAACCCTAACCTTAAAACTAACCCTGAACCTGACTTATATCCTAACAATCACTATAGCTCTAAACATGACACTAACCTTAAACCAAACCCTAACAGTAAACCTAGCCCTAATTTAAGTCCTAACTCAAACCCTAAAACTAACCCTGACCCTGACTCCTATCCTAAAAATAACTCTAGTTTTAAATATCACCCTAACCTTAAATCTAACACTAACATTAGAACTACCCCTAACTCTAACCCTAAAGCTAACCCTAATTCTAACCCGGGATCTTACATTACCTGTTGCCCTATCCCTAGCCCTAACACTAACAAAAAATCTAGCCCTAATCCGAACCCTACAACTATCATTAACCCTAACCCTAACCCTAACCTAACAGTAGCTCTAACCCAATACCTAACCCTAAGCAAAACCATAACTCTAATGGTAACCCTAGATCTATCCCTAATCCTCAGGCTACTCAAAACTCTCACCATATTAATAGTCCTAGCCCTAGCCCTCATTCTAGCTCTAACCCTATCCCAAAACTTAACCCTAACCCTGACACTTATTCTGACCATAACACTAACCTAGGTCTAAACCTGACCCTAACGCTAGACCAAACCATAACAGTAGCCCTACCAGTAACCTTATACCTAGACCACACCCTATCAGTAGCCCTAGACCTAAATGTAATCCTAAATATAGCCTGAAAATCTAGCCCTAAACCTAAACACAAACCTAGCCTTAGCCCTAACAATAGCCCTAACTTAATGCAAAGACTAACAGAACCCCTAGGCATAAAACCTACTACCAATTCTGTCTTTAACATTAACTCTAACTCTAACCAGAACACTGACCCTGCCTTTAACACTAAACCTATCTCTAAACCTGACACTAACCAAAAACCTATACCTAACACTAGACATAGCCATAAACCTAACCCTAAAACTAGACCTAATCATAATCCTAGCTCTTATATTTTCCATAGCCCTAACTCTACACCTTAACCTAACACAAAACCTAGAGCAAATTCTAGGCCTAAATCCAGCTCTAAGCATAACTCTAGCCCTAACCGTAGCCCTAACCCTAACCCTAACCCTAAACCTAACCCTAGCCTTAGTCTTAAACCTTGCTCAAATCCTAATCCTTACCATAAATATAAACTTAGACTCATACCTTACTCTACATCCTAACCCTAGCCCTAACCCTAAACTTAACCCTATCCCTAAACCTAGCTCTAAAACTACTCATTACCTAACCCTACACCTAATTGTATTGATAACCCTATCTCTAACCCTAACCCTAAACCTAAACCTAACCAGAAAACTAACAATAGAGCTAACTCTAAAACTAACACTCGCTATAGCCCTAACCCTAGCTCAAACCTTAACCCATACCAAAACCTAAACATAACCATAGACTTAACAATAACCCTAAAACTAAATCTAAACTTAAACCTAAACCTCCATCTAACCATATCCATTGCCCTAACCCTTTTCCTAATCCTAATGATAACCCAAGCACTAACCCTAATTCTAACCCTAAACCTAACATAATCCTGTCCCTAGACCTAATGCTGAAACTAATCCTCAACCTAGTCCTAGCGCTATCACTAGCTCAAACTCTAGCCCTTAACCTAAACAAATCCCTAGCCCAAGCCCTAACCCAATCCTAGCCCTAATTTCAACCATAACCATAGCCCAAAAATTAGCTCTCACTCTATCCATTACCCTAACCATGACCCTAAACCTAATGCTAAAGCTAGCCCTAACCCTAACCCTAACTCTAACTCTATTCCCTAGCCCTGAATCTAACCGGAAGCCTCAACCTTGCCCTAACACTTACTCAATCCCTAACCTTTACCCTTAAACTAACTGTAAGAAAAATGATAAGCCTAACCCTAACCCTAACCATAACCCTGATTCTAAACTTAAAACTAGACTTAACTTTAGCTCTAACCCCACCCATTACCGTAACCCTAACCATAAACGTCACGATAACCATAGCCCTAACCATAAATCTACTCTAACCCTAACTGTAAACCTAACCCTAGACATAAACATAAACCTAACCTTTGCCATAGTCCTAACTCTAGCTCAAACTCTAAAAATTATGCTAAACTTAACACTAAACCTAGTCTTAAACCTAACCCTAACCCTAACCTGACATCTAAACCTGTCCATTATCATAACCCTAATGATAACCCTAATTCTAACCCTAGCCTTAACTCTAACTCTAGCCCTATCTCTAGCCCTAATCCTAAACATAACCCTAGCCCTAACCCTAGCTCTAACCCTATCCATTACCCTGATGATAACATTAAACCTAATGCTAACCCTAGGCCTAACCCTAACCCTATCCATTACCCTAAACCTAACCTGAGCTCTAAACCTAATCTGAAGCCTAAAACTAACCTTATCCATTACCCTATCCCAACTCAAACCTAATGCTAATTTGATCCAAACCCTAATTTTCAAACTAACCAAAACCCAAAACCTCACCCTATTATAATACCCCTAGTTCTCAACTTGAACCTCATCCTAAACCTAACTCTGACACTAAACCTAGAAATAAACATTACCCCAAAACTAACCCTAACCATAACCCTAGACCTGATATTAGACCTAGCCAAAGTTCTTGCCAGAACCCTACACAAATGCTAGCCCTCATCCTAGCCCTAAACCTAGCCTTGATCCTAACTTGAAACCTAACTCTAGCTGTATCCCTAATTTTATCTCTCTCCCCAGTTCTGAACCTTGCTATAACCCCATCCCTTCCCAAAAATCTAAACCTAACTCTAACTGTATATTAACCCATACACTAATCCTATCCCTAACTCTACCACTAGCACTAAGACTAACTCTAACTCTCACCCTATCCCTATTCCTAGATCTAACCCTATCTCTTACCATAAACCTAACCCTTGCCCTAACCTTAGCCCTAACACTAGCCCTTGCCCTAAACCTAGAACTAACCATAACTCTAAGTCCAACCCTAACCCTAAGCCTAAACCTCACACTAACACTAGCCCTAACACTAACACTAATCCGAAAACTAGCAGTAATCTAGATCAAGCCCTAAAACACAACTGAGCCATAGCCCTAACCCTAAATCTTAACTTAAACCAAAACCTAACCCTACACCTATCCCTAACCTTAGCCCTAATTCCATTCCTAACCTAACCCTAAAACTAACCTTGAGCCTGACTTTGACCCGACACTAACCCTATTTCTAACATCACCCTAAAAGTATACCTAATACTAAAACAAGAACTAGCCCTAACCATAACCCTGAAAGTAGCCCTAATCATAACTCTAGTTCTTACATTAGCCTTAGCCCTAATCCTAGCCCTAAACTAACCCAAAACCTAGCTCTAAACTGAGCTCTACACCTCGTTTTAACATTATCCCTAGCCCTAACTCTATCTCTAACCCTATCTATTACCCTAAACATAACCCTAACCCTAATGCTAACTTAAACGTAATCCTAATACTAAAACTAGACCTGTCACTAACCCGAACTGTACCCTAGACCTGACCATAGCTCAAACCCTAACACTTACACTAAACCTAACCTTAACACTAAACCTAGGCCTAACCCTAACCCTAACCCTAATCCTAACCATAACTCTGGCCGTAAACCTATCCATTACCCTAAACATAAGCCTAACCCAAACATAGCTCTAAACATAGCTCTAACCCCACCCATTACACTAACCCTAACTATAAACGTCATGATAATACTATCCCTAGCCATAAACCTACTCTAACCCTAACTGTAAACTTAACCCTAGTCCTAACCCTAAACCTACTTAAACCCTAAGTGTAAACCAAACACTAGACCTAACCATAAACCTAACCCTTGCAGTATTCTTAATCCTAGCTCAAACCCTAATAGTTACACTAAATCTAACACTATCTCTAGTCCTAAATCTAAATCTCACCCTACCATTTTGGCCTAATCCTAAACCTATCACTAACACTAACCTTATCCATTACCCTAACCTAACCTGAACACTAAACCTAAACCTATCAATTACTCTAACCCTAACCCTAACCCTAATGCTAATCTGAGCCCTAAAACTAAACCAAAACCTAACCCAAACTCTGAACAAGACACTGACTCTAATAACACAACCAGCTCTAAATCTCACCCTTAGCCTGAAACTCACCCTTAAACTAGACCTAGCCATAAAACTAACCCTAACAGTATCCTTAACCATAATCCTACACCTAACATTAGCACTCTACCTATTTCTTGTCCTAAACCTAAGAAAAACCCTAGCCCTCATCCTAGCCCTAAACCTAGACTTAACCTTAACCCAAACCCTAACCCTAGCCCAATCCCTAATTTCAATTCTAGCCCTAGATCTGAACATAGGTATAAACACATCCCTTCCCCTAACCCTAACCCTAACCCTAACACTATCACTAAAACTAACCATAGCCCTAAACCTAGGAAAAATCTTAACATTAACCATAGCTCTACTCCTAGCCCAAACATATTGCTAACTGTAACCCTTACTCTAAGCTTAGCCCTAAGATTAACCTTAACTCTAACCCTAGACCTATTTCTAATACCAACCTTATCTATTGCCTAACCCTAACACCTGCCCTAACCTTAGACCTAAACCTATACCTAGCCCTAAACCTAGAACTAACCCTAACTCTAAATCTAACTCTAACTTTAAACCTAAACCTCACCCTAACAGTAGCCCTAACCCTAATTCTAATTTGAAAAATAGTCCTAACCCTAGCCATAGCCCAAAAACAAAACTGAGCTATTGTCCTAAACTAACCCTTAACTTAAACCAAATCCTAAAGCTACACCTAGTCCTAACCCTATCCCTACAACTAATACTGACACTGACTCTGACTCTAAAACTAACCCTACCTCTAAATATCACCCTAACCCTAAACCTAACCCAAACACTAGACCTAGCCCTAATCCTAACACTAAACTATCCCTAAACTTAAAGCTACTTCTTACATTAGCCATAACCCTAAAACTAACACAAAACCTAGCCCTACTCTGAGCCTTAACCCTAGCTTTAAATCTAACCCTAACCCTAAACCTATCCCTAACACTAACCCAAACCCTAGCTCTAAACCTATTCCTTATCCTAAGCCAAACTCTCATGCTAGTTCTAACCCTAATCTTTAGCTTACCCAAAATCCTAACTCTATTATTAGTCCTAAACCTAGCCCTCATTCTATCTCTAACCTTAACCTGAAGCCTAAGCCTAATTCTGATCCTTATTCTGACCCTAACACTAACCCTAGATATAAGCCTGACCTTAACACTAAACCGAACCCTAACACTAGCCCTACCAGTAAACCTATACCTAAACCTAACCATAACACTAACACTAGACCTAAACTTAATCCTAAATATAGCCATAATTCTAGGCTCAGTCCTAAACAAAAACCTAGCCCTAGTCCTAAAATAACCATTAACCTAACACAAAGACTAACCCTAAACCTAGACCTAACCCTAGTTCTAATTCTTGCCCTAACCATAAACCCAATACAACCCCGAATAATGACTCTTACCCTAACACAAACCCTAGCTCTAAACCTTATCCTAACCCAAACTTAAACATCACACTAGACATATCTGCAACCCTAAGCCATAAAACTAGTCATAACCATAATTTTAGCTCTTACATTACCCATAGCCCTAACACTAGCCATAGAACTCACAGAAAACCTAGTTCTAATACAAGCCCTAAACCTAGACCTAAGCATAACCCTAACACTTACCCAAGCCCAAACCCTAAACCTAATGCATACCCTAGACCTAATCCTAACTTAAACTCTAACACTTACCCTAAACATAACCCAGCTCTAACCCTAACCCTAACCCTATCCCTAATCCTTACTGTAACCATAGCCCAAATCCTAGCTCTATCTTTATCCATTAACTTAAACATAACCCTAACCCTAATGATAACCCTAGCCCTAAACCTAACCCTAACAGTAGCCCTAACTCTAAACCTAAACCTTGCCATAGACCTAACCCTAGCTCAAACCCTAACACTTAACATAAAACTAACCCTCTCACTAATCCTAGGAGTAACCCAAACCCTAGCCCTAATTCTAACCTTACACTAAGTCCTAACACTAGCACTAAACCTATTCATTACTCTAAACATAAGCCTAAACCAAATGCTAACCCTAGGCCTAACCCTAACCCTATCCCTAACACTAACCTTACACATTACTCTAAACCTTTCTGAACTGTAAACCTATCTCTATCCATTGCTCTAACCCTAACCCTAACCCTAATGCTAATTTGAGCCCTAACCTTAAACCTTAACCTAAACCAAACTCTAACCCAGACTCTGACCCTAATAATAACCTAGCTCTAAACCGGACCCCTACCCTAAACCTAATGCTTACACTAGACCTATCCATAAACCTATCCCTAACCATAACCCTAGACCTGACATCAGCTCTAGCCCTTATCCTAACCCTAACCCTAACACAAACCCTGACCCTCATCCTAGCCCTAAACCTAGAGTTAATCCTAACCTGAACCTTCACCCTATCCCTATCCCTAAATTTAACCCTCACCCTATCCCTGAACCTAGCTATATAATCCCATCCCTTTCCCTAAAACTAACCCTAACCCTAGCCCTAACCATAGGCATAACCCTAACACTAATTATAGTGCTAATCCTAGCCCAATTTGAACCCTAACCTTAACTATACCCCTTACCCTAGCCCTAAAACTAAAACTAACTCTAACTCACACCCTAGCCCTATTTATATTTATAACCCTATTCATTACTGTAACCATGACAAAAGCCCTAACTTTAGCCCTAACCCTAGCCATAGCCCTAAGCCTAAATCTAACCATAACTCTAGCCCTAACCCTAGCTCTAAGCCTATCCCTTAACCTAAGAAAAACCCTAACCCTAATGGTAACCCTAGACCTATCTCTAATCCTTAGGCTAACCAAAATCTTAACCTTATTAATAGTCCTGACCCTAGCCCTCATTCTAGCTCTAAACATATCCCAAACCCTAACAGTAACCCTGACCCGTATTCTGATCCTAACACTAACCTTAGGTCTAAAACTGACACTCAACCCAGACCAAACCCTAACACTAGCCCTAGACCTAAACCAAATCCTAAATCTAGCCTTAACTCTAGCCCTAGCCCTAACAATAATCCTTAACCTAACTCAAACACTAACCCTACCCTAGACATAAACCTAGTCCTAATTCTAGCTGTAACCCTAACTCTAACTCTAACCCAAACACTGACCCTGCCTTTAGAGTAAACCTATCTTTAAATCTGAACTTACCCAAATATCTAAACTGTACATTAAACCTAACCAAAACCTGAACCCTACAACTAGCCCTCAACATAACCCTAGTGCTTACATTACCCATAGTCCTAACCCTAGGCCTAAACCTAACACAAAACCTAGAGCTAATCCTAGGCCTAAACCAAGCATTAAGAATAACCCTAAACCTAACCCTAGCCCTTACCCTAGCCTAACCATCACCTTACTTCTAACCCTAGCTCAAAGAATAAACATTACACTAAACAGAAACCTAGACCTATCCCTCAATCTAACCCTAAACATAGCCCTAATCCTAACCATAACTCTAGTCCTAAACCTAGCTCTAAACTTACCCATAACTCTAAACCTAAACCTAAGCTTATTGATAACCCTAGGCTTAACCCTAAACCTAAACCTAACTGGAAAACTAAACCTAGACTTAACCTTAAACCTCACACTTGCCATAGACTTAACCCTAGCTCAAACCCTAAGCCTTACTATAAACCTAAACATAACCATAGCCCTAACTCTAAGCCTAAACCTCAATCTAACGTTAAACATAACCCTTAATCTATATCTAATTATATACATTACCCTAACCCTAACCCTATCCCTAATGGTGTCCCTAGCCCTAATCTTAACTCTAACCCTATGAGTACTATAATTTATCCCTAGAAATAACCTTAAACCTAACCCTCACCCAAGCCCTAACCCTAGCTCAAAATCTAATCCTAGAGCTATGGATGTGGCTCAAGCGGTGTCGCGTTCGCCTGGCATGCATGAGGTGCTGGATTCGATCCTCAGCACCATATAAAGATGTTGTGTCTGCCGAAAACAACAACAAAAAAATAAAATATTAAAGAAGTTCTCTCTCTCTCTAAAAAGAAACACACACCTAATTATCATGCTAAACATAACCCTAAACCTATCCCTGGTTTTAACCCTAACCATAATTCAAGACCTATTCCTAACCATAACACTACCCCTAAACTTAACTCTCACCCTATCCATTATACTAACCATAACCCTTTCCCTAATGTGAACCATAGGCCTAATCTTAACCCTATCGCTAACCCTAACCCTATCAATTACCTTAAACATAATGTAAACTCTAAACAAAATTCTATCATTACCCTAACCCACACCCTAATGCTAATTCAAACCCCAAACCTAAACCCTAACCTCAACTAAACTCTAACACCGACGCTGACCCTAATAAATCTCCTAGCTGAAAAGGTGACCCTTACCCTAAACCTAACCCTTACACTAGACCTAGCCATAACCCTAATCCTAAAACTATCCCAACTGTAAGCCTAGAACTGACATTAGCCATAGCCCTAATCTTTTCCCTAAACCTAATACAAACCCCAGCCCTTATCCTAGCCCTAAACCAAGCCTTAATCCTAACCCTAAACCTAACTTTAGGCCTAAACCAATAACTAACACTAGCCCTAATCTTAGCCCTAATTTAGTTCTATTCCTAACCCTAGTCGTAGCCCTAGCCCTAAGACTAATCCTAACTCTTACCCTAGCCACATCCCTAGTTCTAACCCTATCTCTTACCGGAATCCTAATCCTAGCCCTAACCCAAGCTGTAACCCTAGCCCTATCATTGTCTCTAGCCCTAACCTAGAACTAATTTTAACTCTAAATCAAACCCTAAACCTAAGCCTAACCCTAACCCTAATTATAAATCTAACTTTAACCCTAGCCCTAAAACAAAACCGAGAAATAGCCCTAAACCTAACCCTTAACCTAAACCAAACCCTAACCCTAACCCTAACCTTAGTTCTAATTCTAGATTTAAGCTGAAAACTAAAAATAACACTGACCCTGACTCTGACCATAATATTAACTCTAGTATAAACATCACCCTAACCCTAACCCTAAACCTATCACTAGACCTACCACTAAACCTAACTCTAAATTTAGCCCTAATTGTAACCCTGGTACTTACATTAGCCTCACCCTTAACCCTAGCACTAACTTAACCCAAAAACCAGCCCTAATCCCAAGCCCTAACCCAAGTTTTAACCCTAAATCTAACCCTAAACTTAGCCCTAATCACAACCATAAACCTAGCCCTAACCCTGGCTCTAACCCTATCCTAGGCCTAAACCTAACCCTATCCCTAATCCTAAACCTATGTATTATTCTTAACCTAAACTCTAAACCTCACCCTATCATTAAACTAATGTTAAACATAACACTAATTCCAGCCCGAAATTTAAACCATAACCTAAACCAGACCTTGACCCTAATAATACCCCTGCTCTTAACCTGACCCTAAACCTCAACCTATCCCTTATATTACATGTAGCCATAAACGTAACCATAAAACTATTTTTAAGCATAACCCTATATCTGCTTTAGCCCTAGCCCTAATCCTAGCCCTAACCTTAAAACAAACCATAGCCCTCATCCTAGCCCCAAACCTACCCTTAATCATAACCCTAACCCTAATCATAGCCATAATGCTAATTCTAAAAGTTACCCTATCTCTAAACCTAGCTATAATGTCATTCCTTACCCTAAACTTAACCCTAACAATAACCCTAATGCTAGACCTAAGGTGAACACTAACCCTAGGAATAATCCTTGCCCTAATTTAACACTATCCCTAACCTAACCATAACACTAGGTGTAATACTAACTCTAATCTCACACTAGCTCTATCTCTACTTGTAACCCTATCCATTACTGTAATCCTAACCCTAGCCCTAACACTTCTGCTAAACTTAGACATAAACTTTGCCTAATCCTTATTTCTAGTCTTAACCCTAGATGTAACCCTAACTCAAAATCTAACCCTAACCCTAAGCCTAAGCCTAACATTAACACTAGCCCTAGCCCTAATGCTAATCATGAAACGAGTCCCAACCCTAACCATTGCAGTAAAACAAAACCGAGCAATAGCCCTAAAACTAAACCTTAACTTAAACCAAAACTTAACACTACACTTAGACCAAACCCTAGCCTTGATTCCAGTCCTAACCTTAACCTTAATACTGACCCTAAATTGACTCATATCCTAACACTCACCCTAGCTGTAAACACCATTCTAACCTTAAACCAAACCCTTACAGTAATGCTAGCCTTAATTTGAGTCCTAAACCTAACCCTAAAACTAAACCTGATGATAACTAATAACCTTACACTAACACTAGCTCTAAATTTCACCCTAACCATAAACCTAATCCTAACACTACAGGTTTAACCCCTAACCATAACCCTAAAACTAACTCTAAAAACCCTAGTTCTTTCATTATCCATTGCTCTAACCCTAGCTATGACCTAACACAAAAAAGGCCTAATCTGAGCCCTAAAACTAGCTTTACGCTAAACCTAGCCCTAACCCTAGCTCTAACCCTATCCCTTACCCTATTCCAAACACTAAACCTAATGCTAATCCTAATCCTAACCCTAATCCTTAACCTAACCCAAACCTTAAACCTATTACTTGTCCTAACCCTAGTCCTCATTCTAACTCAAAACCTAACCAAACCCTAACCCTAACCGTGACCCTTATTCAGACCCTAACACTAATCATAGGTCTAAACCTGAACCTATCCCTAAACTGAACCCTAACACTAGCCCTACTGGTAACCTTATACTGAAAACTAACCCTAACACTAGCTCTAGACATAAACCGAATCCTAATCTATCCATAATTCTAGCCTCAGACCTAAAGAAAAACCTAGCTCTAGCCCTAACAATAACCCTTAGCCAAAAGCCAAACACTAATCCTTCTCCTAGACTTAACCCTAGACCTAATTCTGGCTTTCACATTAATCATAACCATAAACTGAACACTGACCCTGACACTAACACTAACCCTAGCTCTAAACATCACCCCAACCCTAAACCTAACCCTAAAACTATACTTAGCTCTAAAATTAACTTTAAAAATAGCACTAATCCTAATAAGCTCTTACATTTGCCATACCCCTAACCTATCACAAAACCTAGCCTGAACCCAACCCCTACTTAGCTTTAACCCTAAAGCTAACCATAACCCTAACCTTAGCCCTAACCCTAAACCTAAGCCTAACACTAGACCTAATCTTAAGCTTAACACTAGTCCTATCACTAGTTCTAACCCTATCCATTACCCTAATGATAAACCTAAAACTACTGCTAACCCTAGGCCGAACCCTAATCCTATCAATATCCCTAAACCTATCAATTACCTTAAATCTAACCTGAACTCTAAACCTAAAACTATCATTAACCTATCCCTAACCATAATGATAACTCAAGCCTTAACCCTAAACTTTAACCTAATAAAATCCTAACACTGACCCTGACTCTAATAATACCCATAGGTCTAAACCTGACCGTAAAAAGAAATTTGACCCTTACAATAGACCTAGATATAGCTAACCCTAAAACTCTCCCTAACTGTAACCCTAGACCTGACATTAGCCCTAGTTCTAATCCTAGTACTAATCCTAACACAAACTTTAGCCCACATCCTAGACATAAACTTTGCCTTAATCAT
This sequence comes from Marmota monax, assembly GCF_021218885.2. NCBI lineage: Eukaryota > Metazoa > Chordata > Mammalia > Rodentia > Sciuridae > Marmota > Marmota monax. Next base: position 204,275 of record NW_026694662.1, on the reverse strand, counting down.
AAACCTAACCCTAACCCTAACCATAACCCTAATGCTAATCCTTAACCTAAAAGAAGCTATAATACCACAACTTAACCTAACCCTAACCCTAAAAGTAACACTAATCCTAGCCCTAAAACTAGGCCTAACCATAACACTAACCCTAGTCCAAATCCCAGCCCTAATTTATCCCTAGCCCTAACCCAACCCCAACCCTAGCCTTAAGACTAAATCAAACTTTTGCCCTAATCTTATATGTAGTTCTAACCCTATCCCTTACCATCACCCTAAACTTAGCCCTAATCCTAGCCCTATCCTTAGCCCTACCTCAAAGCTTAGATCTTAACCTAACCCTAAATCTAACCCTAAAGCTAAGCCTAAACCTCACACTAACACTAGCCATAATCTTAACATTAATCCTAAAACTAGCCCTAACTCTACCCCTAGCCCTAAACAAAACTGGATCATAACCCTAACCGTATCAATTAACATAAACCAAACCCTAACCCTACACTTAGCCGTAATCCTATCTCTAATTCTAGTCCTAACCCTAATCTGAAAACTAATCCGGACCCTGACTCTGACCCTAACATTAAACCTAGCTCTAAACATCATCGTAACCGTAAACGTAACCCTAACTCTAGACCTAGACCTATCCCTGACCCTATCACTAGCTCTAATCATAATGATAATATTTACATTAGGCGTAGCCTTAATTCTAGCCCTAACCTAACCCAAAACCTAGCCTTAATCAGAGTCCTAAACCTAGCTTTTTAAAATAATTATTATTTGTTTTTAATTTTCAGTGGACAGAACATCTTTATTTTATTGTTTTGTGGTGCTGAGGATTGAACCCAGCACCCTGGTCATGCCAGGTGAGCACGCTACTTCTTTAGCCACATCCCCAGCCCCAAAACCTAGCTTTTACCCTAAACGTAAATCTAACCCTAACCCTAACAAAAGCCCTAATCCTAAACATAACCCTACTCCTAATCTTAGGTCTAACCCTATCTATTACCGTAATGATAACACGATCCTTATGCTAACCCTAGGCCTAATGCTAACCCTATCCATTACACTAAACCACACCTAAACCCTAAACCTAACCCGTTCATTACCTTACCCTAAACCTAATAATAATTCAAGCCCCAAACCTAAAACCTAACCCAAACCCTCACCTTGATTCTGACCCTAATAATAACCCTTGCTCTAAAACTGACCCTTAGTATAAACCTAACCCCTACACTGGAACAAGCCTTTAACCTAACACTAAATCTATCCCTAACTGTAACCCTAGACCTGACATTAGCCCTAGCCCTAATACTAGCCCTAACCCTAACACAAACATTAACCCTCATCCTAGCCCTAAACCTAGTTTTAATCATAAACCTTACCATAACCCTAACCTAAGCAAAACCCTAGTCCTAACCCTTGCCCTATCCTTAGGCTGAGCCCTAATCATAGATCAAAACCTAACTCTAAATCTAAACCTAACCCGAAGCCTAAGCATAACCATTATAAATACATTTATATTTAGACTCTGTGTCTACAGATGTTGGCTTCAATTATTATTTAGAATATAGTCATTAGTTTCATGAAAGTCAAACCATTTCTGGTCATATATAGAGAACTGAGAGTCAGGGGTAAGATGCTATGTAAAGGGGGGAAGATGCGAGGGTATGGGATTAATCTAACTTAGCAACATTGGAGGAGAAGTCTAATGAATAGACATGGGGAATTTATGGAGGAATGTATAATTTCAAACCCCTTATCTGTATTCATAAAATTACCATATATATAAATAGTAAAAGTTAGGATGCTGAAAGTCGGATAGAGAGAGAAATAAAAAAAACAAGAAAAATTAACAAGGAAAGAAAGAAAGAAAGGGTGAGAGAAAATAAGAGCAAATAAAGGGTTGGTGAGGTGAGGCCTATGCAATTCCTCTATATTATACTATTCTGGTAATTCAGTTCTTAAAGTCCAATTTCATGGAAAGATCTTGGTTTCACATATGTTGAGGTTTTGAGGACCAGAGGGGGAAAGGTAGAGGAGAATGGATGAGAAGAGCAAGAAAAGAAAAGTAAGAAAGAGAAAAGTCTCTAAGAACTCAGTTTTCTTTTCTTGTAGTAGGTGGAGTTGTGTATTCCTAGCTTGAGTCTCTGTTCTCAGGGTAGTGGAGGTAGCCAGGGTGAGAGGGCTTGAGCTTCTACCTAGAGCCTCCCTATTCTTAGTCTCTGAGTTGGAAACAAGGTGCCTGTACAGTATCTGTTCCACATTGATAGCTACATCCCCCAAAAGCTTGTGAGAAAAATCTTGAGTTATCACAGCTGGAGGTAGGGGAGTTGAAAACATGGCACCTAATAAGCTGCAGAACCCAGTTGGTAGCTACACCCACCGAAAGATGGCGAGTAAGATTTTGCAAGATGGATTCCATCTATTACCCATGTATGGTGTTTGGTGAGGTGGGTTGTTCTGGAGTTACCTTGTGCTGTGTTCAGAGTTCGGTCTGGTGACCCTCAAGGAAAGCCTCTGTGTTCTGTGCTGCCTTCCATCTGCGCAGAGAGTGCCCCTGCAGCTGAGACTGCTGTCTGCGCCCAGAGCAACTGCACAGCTGAGCCTTCCATCTGCGCCAAGAGCACTCATGCAGCTCTAGTTTTCTTTAAGTTTCTATTATACTGGGCAGGATTCATCTTTTACTTAGCCTTACTATGCTCCACAGGTTTGGGCCTTGTCAGTTCAATGGTTCGCTCTCAGGAACAGTTTGTATTTTAAGGTTTCTCTTCATTATGGCTTATTGATGTGAATGAAAATTGAGCTGGAAATCAAACAGCATTGGCAGAAGGTGCTTGAAACTTCACACACTCAGTTCTCAGTGGGCACTCTCTGGTATCTTTCTTTTGAAGGTAGGCAAAAGATGAAACATGCAAAAGCAACTGTATCTGAGAGCCCTTAAGGAGAAAACAGAGAAACATGTATGTACTGAAATATGTCTCCCAACAATTTGATCAGAGTTCTTTGAAACTGTGCAGTATTCATCTTTTAGCTTGCTCCACTAGGCTCCCCAAGGTTGGCACTTCTAGGATCAATGGTTCTCTAAACACGTAAGGGTTAGTGTTAGGGTTAGGATTAGAGCTAGGTTTAGAGCTAGGGTTAGTGTTAGAGTTTATTTTGTTCAAATTTCTTAGATACTGTGAAGATTTATCTTTTACCTAGCCTTACTATATGCCCCAGTTTTGGGCCTTCGTGGTTCAATGGTTCGCTATTGGGAATAGTTTTTTTTTTTTTTTTTTTTTAATGCCTCACTTAATTTTGACCTATATGGGTAAATGCAAATGGAGCTGGGAATAAGAGGGTTGGTGCTACCTGGTTGAAATTTTGCATACTCAATCAGTTGTCTGTGGGCACTCTCTGGTTTCTTCTTTGTGAAAGTAGCCATAGCTGAAGCATGCAAAACAACTTTATCCAAGAGCATTTTAGGAGAAAACAGGGCAATATGCATGTACTGTAATACTTCCCACAATTATTTGGTCAGATTACTTTGATACTGTTTAGGATTCATCAGTAAGCTTGCCCCACTAGTCTCCCCAAGTTTGAAGCTTTTATGATCAAAAGTTCTCTTCACAGGTTAGGCTTAGGGTTATGGTTGGAGTTAGGGCAACTTTTTGAACTAGTGTTAGGGTTAGAGTAGGTTTTTTAAATTTTTTTTGATACTGGGCAGGATTTATCTTATTCTTAGTATACTCCCTTGGGCCTCCTAGGTAAAGGGGTTTGCTTTCAGAAGCAGTATTAATTTTTATGTTTTACTTAATTTTGCCCTCTAGGGGTGAATGGAAATGGAGCTGGACTCAAACAGGGTTTGTGCTAGTTGCTTGGAACTTCAAAACCTCAATCAGTTCTAAGTGCACATTCTCTCATTTGTTTCTTGTGGTAGTAGCCCAAAGCTGAATTAGAAAGATACAGCTTTATCTGTGAGCACTGTAGGAGCAAGCTTCATTTTTTTTTACTTGGATTACTTTGATACTGTACAGGATTCATCTTTATTCTAGTCTTAGTAGGATCCCTAAGTTTGAGTTTTCAAGGTTTGCCAGTTCACTGTCAGGAACAGTTTGAATTTTGGGTTTCACTTTATTATGACCTATAGATGTGAATGAAAATGGAGCTGGAAATCAAACAGAGTTATTACTAGCTGCTTGAAACTTCACACATTGAATCAGATCTCTGTGGGCACTCTCTGGGTGTTCTTTGTGAATATACCTTAAACTGAGGCATGAAAAAATAATTTATCCAAGAGCACATTAGGAGAAAACAGGGAAATATGCACCTACTTAAATACCTCCCCCAATTATTTGGTCAGATTTCTTTGATACTGCACAGGATTCATCTGTTAGCTTACCCCACTGCGCTCCTTTATTTGGGGACTACTATGATCAATGGTTCTAAACAGATTAGGTTAGATTTAGTATTAGGTTAGGGAAAGGTTTGAAGCTAGTGTTTTGTTAGATTTCGTTTTGTTCAACTTTTTTTTGATACTAGGCATGATTCAACTTTTACTTAGCCTTACTGTATTCAATATGTTTGGGCCTCTTGGGTCAAGGGTTTGCTCTCTGGAACAGTTTGTATTTTAAGTTTCATTTCGTTTTGACCTATGCATGTAAATGGAAATGGAGCTGGAAATCCAACAGTGTTGGTTCTAGCTACTTCAAAACTCACAAAATCAGTTTTCTATGGGAATTATCTGGATTATTCCTTGTAAAAGTAGCGGTAAGCTGAAGCATGCAAAGCAACTTTATGTGAGAGCTCTTTAGGAGAAAATAGGGAAATATGCATGTACTGAACTACCTCCCAAATTATATGGTCAGATATATTTGATATTGTGAAAGATTCATCTGTTAGCCTACCCAACTTGGCTTCCCAAGTGAGGGTATACTAGGATCAAAGGGACTCTAAACAGGTTAAAGTTAGAGTTAGGGTTAGTGTTAGGACTAGGATTAGACCTAATGTTAAGGTAAGAGTAAGTTTGGTTTAGGTTTAGGGTCAGGTTTACACCTAGGTTTACTATTAGGATCAGAATAAGTGTCAGGGTTACAGTTAGAACTAGAATGAGGGCTAGGGTTAGGACATGTAATACTGTAATTGTTTAAGTTATACTAAGGATTGGTGTTATGGCTAGGGTGAGCATTTGGGTTAGGGTTTGGCTTAGGGTAAGGTATAGGGTTAGAGCTAGCGTTAGGCCTAGGGTTAGGGTTAGGGTTAGGGATAGTGTTAGAGATAAGATTAGGGTTTAAGCCAGGGTTAGGACTAGAATTAAGGGTAGGATTTGTGTTAGAGTTAGGGCTAGAGTTATGACAATGACTAATGTATGAACTAAGGTTATGATTAGAGCTATTTTTAGGGTTAGGGTTAAGGCTAAGTCTAGTGTTAGGGTTAATTTAAGGTTAAGGTGATGTTGAGAGCTAGGATTAGTGTTAGGATCAGTGTCAGAGTAAGGGTTATGTTTAGATTTAGGGTTAGGGCTAGCTGGAGGTTTAGGGTTTGGTTTAGATTAAGGGTTAGGGTTAGGGATACGGCTTGGTTTTGTTTTATGGCTAGGGCTAGGGGTAAGGCAAGTTTTAGGATTAGCATTATTGTTAAGGCTAGTGTTCAGGTTTGTTTTAGGATTATGGTTATGTTTAAATTTAGGGTTAGGCTTAAATTTAGATTCTGGTTTAGATCTAGGTTTGGGCTAGGGCTAAGGATAGAACTCGGGATAGGGCTAGGGCAAGAGTTAGAGTTAGTCTTAAGGCTAAGTTTAGGGTTAGAATAGGACTAAATTAGGGTTAGCACTATGCTTAATATCAGTGTTAGGCCTAGGGTTAGGGCAAGGGTTATGGTAGGTTTAAGATTATGGTTAGGTTTAGAGTTATGGTTAGCTTTAGGGAAGGGAATGGGGTTATATCTAGGTGTAGGGCTAGGGCGAGGATTATAATTAGGGTTAAACCTTGGGTTATGGTTTGGGTTAGGATTAAGGCTAGGTTTAGGGCTAAGATTAGGTCTAGGGCTAGTTTCAGGTCCAGAATTAAAGTTAAAGTTAGGTTTACGGTTAGGGTCATGTTTAGAGCTAAGGGTATTTTGGGGGTCAGGGTCGTGATTAGTGTGTGGGATAGGTTAAGATTTAAATATAGGGCTCGAATTAGCATAGGGTTAGGATTAGGGTAATGATATAGTTAGGTTTAGGTTTCATGATAGGTTTAGGTTAATAGATAGGGTTAGTAGTAGCGATATGGTAAGGTTTAGACCTAGGGTTAGCATTAAGGTTAGATTATTGTTCATGTAATATATAGGGTTAGAGCTAGGGTTAAAGCTAAGGTTATGGTTATTATTACTGCTAGGTTTATTGTTAAGATTAATGTTAGGGTTTAAGCTCGGTTTAGGGCTCAGATTAGGCTAGGTTTTGGGTTAAGTTAGGGCTAGGGTTAGAGTTAGGGCTAATGTTAATACTAGGGTTACTATTCGGGCTAGTTTTAGGATAAGGGTTAGGGCTAAGTCTATTGTTATATTTAGGGTGATGTTTAAATCTAGGGTTAGTTTTAGAATCAGGATTGTGGTTAGGGTTAATTAGATGGTTCTATTTAAACTCAAATCAGGGATAGGGTTAGGACTAGGTGTAAGATTAGGGTATGGTTTAGGTTAATTGTTAGTGTAAGGGCTATGGCTCGGTTTTGTGTTAGGGCTAGGGCTATAGTTAGGGCTAGTATTAGGAGTAGTGTTACAGTTAGGGTTAGTTTTAGATTTAGGCTTAGGATTTGCATTAGGGTTAGATTTAGAGTTAGGGTTAGATCTAGGGTTAGGCCTAGGGATAAGTAAATGGCTAGGGTTAGTCCTAGGGTTAGCATTAGGGAAAGTGTTATGTTTAGATTAATGGATACAATTAGAGTTAAGGTTAGGGCTAGTGTTATGGTTAGGATTAGGTCTTGAGATAGGGTTAGGCCTAGACTTAGCATTAGGGGTATGGGTTATGTTTAGGGTAGTTAATACATTTAGACTTAAGGTAAGAGCTAGACTTATGGTTAAGATTAGGTATTAACTTAGTGTAAGAGTATATGTTAGAACTAGGATTAGAGTTAGTGTTTTGTTTAGTGTAAGAGTTAGGTTCTGAGCTAAGATTAGGGTTAGAGCAAGTGTTGGGTTCAGGGTTATGTTTAGGGATAGGATTAAGGTAGGTTTAGGGTTTGGGTTAGGGTTACGGGAGTGGTTATAATTAAGTTTAGGATTACAGTTAGGGTAATAAATTCGGTTCGATGTAGGTTTAGTGTTAGGGACAGGGTTAGACTTAATTTTAAGTTTATGGTTAGGTCTATGGTTATGTTTAAGTTTATGTTAAGGGTTAGGGTTTGAGCAATGGTTAGGGCTATAGAAAGTATTAGTTTAGGGTTAGTTTTGTGTTTAGGGTTATGATTATGGTTAGAGTTAAGGCTAGGGTTACAATTTGGGTTAGAATTAGGTTTAGGGTAATATGTAGGTTTAGAGCTAGGGTTAGGGCAAGGGTTCAGGTTAGGATTAGGACTGAGTTTAGGCTTAGATTCAGGGATAGTTCTCAGTTTATGTTTATAGTAAGGGTTAGGTTTTGAGCTAGGGTTAGGACTAAGTCTAGGGTTAGGTTTGGGTTAGGGCTAGGATTAGGATTAAGTTATGCTTAGGGCAAGGTTAAGGCCTAGGATTAGCTCTAGGTTTTGTGTTTGGTTTAGACCTAGGGTTAAGGCTGTGGGTAATGTACGAATAAGGGTTATGATTAATGATAGTTTTAGGGTTAGGGTTATGCCAAGGTCTAATGTTAGGTTTAGATTTTCAGTTAGAATCAGGTTTAGAATTAGGTTTATTGTTAAAGGCACAGTCAGTGTTTGGGTTAGAGTTCAAGTTACGGTTACAGCCAGAATTAGGACTAGGTTTAGGTCTAGGGGTAGGGTTAGTGTTTGTGTTAGGATAAGTGTTATTGTTAGGCCTAGGACTGGGTTTTTGTTTAGGAATAGGGTTAGATTCAAGACTAGATTTAGGATTAGGTTAGGTCCAGGGCTAGTGTTAGTTTTAGGTTTTAGTGTTAGGGTCAGGTTTAGACCTAGGGTTTGTGTTATGGTCATGATAAGGGTAAATTTTAGTGTTAGATTTAAGATTAGATTTTTCAGGGTTAGATTTAAGGTTAGGGTTAGGACTAGAATTAAGGCTATGATTAGGTCTAGGTGTAGTGTTTGGTTTTGGTTTAAGTTAAGGTTTATAGTTAGGGCTATTGCTCAGTTTGTTTTACTGGTAGGGTTAGGGTTAGGGCTAGTTTTACGATTAGCATTAGGGTTAGGGATAGTATTAGTGTTAGGCTTAGACTTAGGGTTAGGGTTAGATTTAGAGTTAGGGTTAGATCTATGGTTAGGGCTAGTAATTATGATACGGCAAGTGTTAGGGCTAGGGTTATTGTTATGGTAATAGATAGGCTTAGAACTAGGGATAGGGATCCTGTGAGAGTAAGAGTTAGTCTTACTGCCAAGATTAGTGTTAGGTTTAGGTATAAGTTAGTGGTATGGCCAGTGTTAGGGTTTGCTCTAGGGCTTAGGGTCAGTTTTAGACCTAAGGTTTTTGTTAGGTTCAGAATAAGTGTAAGGTTTAGTGTAAGTGTTTGGGATAGGATTAGAGCTAGAATGAGGGCTAAGGTCAGGACTATTAATAACTTTAGAATTTTGGTTAGCCTAAGAATTAGGGATAGGTCTATGTTTACCATTAGAGTTAGGGTTTCACTTAGGGTTGGGGATAGTGTTAGAGATAGGTGTAGGGCTAGAGTTAGGGTAGGGTTAGGGTTAAAAATAGGTTTAGGGTTTGGATTAGGGTTATTTTTGTGTCAGTGTTAGGATTCGGGTTACAGCAATCACTAGTATAAGAACTAGGGTTACAATTAGGTTTAGTTATAGGGATAGGATTAGGGGTAGTTTTAGTATTATGGTTAAGTTTAAGTTTAGGGTGATATTTAGAGCTAGGGTTAGTTTTAGTATATGAGTCAGGGACAAGGTTAGGGTTAGGACACAAATAAGGACTAGAGTTACTGTTAAGTTTTGGTTTAAGTTTAGGATGATGTTTCAAGCTAGGGTGAGTTTAGCATATGTGTCAATGTCAGCTGTACTTTTAAGGTTAAGGTTAGGACTCAAATTAAGGCTATGGTTAGGTCTAGGTGTAGTGTCAGGGTTTGGCTTAAGTTAGATTTAGGGTTAGGGCTATTTTTCAGTTTTGTTTTACTGCTAGTGGTAGAGTTAGGGCTAGTTTTATGATTAGTGTTTGGATTAGGTTTAGTGTTAGTGTGAGGCTTAGGCTTAGGGTTAGGGCTAGGACTAAGGATTGGGAAAGGGTTAAGGCTAGGGTTAGGTTATGGTAAGGGATAGGATTAGAACTAGAATAGTGCTAGTGAGAGAATTATTGTTAGTCTTAGGGCTAAGGTTAGGGTTAGGATTATGGATATGGCAAAATTAGGGATAAGATTTGGTCTATGGTTGGTGTTAAGCTAAAGCATAGAATTAGGGTTAGATTTAGGATTTAGTTTAGGGTAAGGAATTGTGTTACAGCTACGTTTAGACGTAGGGTGATGTGTAGAATTATAGGTAGGATTAGAGTTATGATTAAGGATAAGTTTAGGGCTAGGTTGAGGGCTATGGTTTGTTTTAGGGCTAGGGTTAGGATTAGGAGAATGGCTAATTTCAAGTCTAGAATTATGTTTAAAGATAGTTTTAGGGTTAGGATTAGGGGCACGTCTAGCATAAGGTTTAGTTTTAGGGTTAGGGTCAGGTTTAGGTTTAGGGGTATTATTAAAATGAAGGTTTAGGTTAGGGTTTGGGATAGGTTAAGGCTTAAAGTTAGGGATCAAATTAGCATTATGGTAAGGGTGTGGGTAATGATAGGCCCAGAATTAGGTTTAGGGAATTGGATAGAGATAGGAGTAGAGATAGGTTTAGGTTTAGGTCTAGGGTTAGTATTAGGGTTATGGTTATTGTTATGGTAATATATATTGTTAGGGCTAGGGTTATGCTTATGATTAGGGCTAGGGCTAGACTTAGGGTTAGGGTTAGGTTTAAAGCTTGATTTAGGGCTCGAATTAGGTCTAGGATTTGGGTTAAGTTAGTACTAGGGTTAGGGTTATGGCTAATTTAAGAACAAGATTTATGATTAGGGTTAATTTTAGGGTTCAGATTAGGGCAAGGTGTAGTGTTAGGGTTAGTGTTAGGATTTGGGTGATGTTTAGAGCTAGGGTTAGATTTAGTGTCAGAGTCAGTGTCAGGTTTAGTTTTAGGATTCGGCTTAAAATTGAATTAGAACTAGGGTTAGGGGTAGGTGAATGTTAGGGTTTGGATTAGTTTAAGGGTTAGGGATAGAGCTTATGACTCGGTTTTGTTTTAGGGCTAGGGCTAGGATTAGGGCTAGTTTTAGAATTAGTGTTGGGTTAGGGCTAGTGTTAGGGTTAGGCTTAGGATTTGATTTAGGGTTAGACTTAGAGATAGATTATGATCTAAGGTGAGTGTTTTGCTATGGATAAGGCAAGATTTAGGACTAAGTTTGGGCCTAAAGTTTAGGGTTATGGTAAGGGATAGGGTTCAAACTAGTGATATGGCTAGTGAGAGATTTAGATTTATTCTTAGTTCTAGGGTTAGGATTAGGTTTAGGGATAGGGTGAAATTAGGGCTAATATTAGGGCTAGGGTTAGTATTGTGGTTAGAGTGAGGGTTAGGGTTAGGGTTAAGATTAATCTAGGTTTAGGGCTAGGATAAAGACTGAGGTTTTTGTTAGAGTTAGGGCTAGGATAAGGTCTAGGACTAATGCCAGGTGTGGGGATAAGATTGAGGGAGGACAGTTTTAGGATTCAGTTTATGGCTAGGTCTAGTGTAAGGGTTAGGTTTAGGGTTAAGTGTCAGGTTTAGAGCTAGGGGAATTATTAGGGTCAGAGTCAGATTAGAGTTTGGTTGAAGTTAGGGTTTAGAGTTAGGGCTCAAATAAGCATTAGGGTCAGGATTAGGGTAATGATAGTTTTTTTTTTTATTTAGGGTTCATGATAGGTTTATAGTAATTTATAGGGTTAGGTTTAGTGATAGGGTTAGTGTTAGGCCTGGGTTAGCATTAGGGTGAGGGTAATTTTTAGGATAATGGAAAGGGTTATAGATAAGATTAGGGCTAGAGTTATTGTAAGGAATATGTCTTGAGTTAGGGTTAGGGTTAGAACTAGGGTTAGTGTTAGGGTTATATTTAGCATAAGATTTAGGTTTTGAACTAGGGTTAGGCCTAGGGCGAGGGTTAGGTTTGAGTTAGGTCTAGGGATAAGATAAAAGTAATGTGAGGGTTAGGGTTGGATTAGGGCTAGCATCATCATTAGGGGTAGGATTAGGGTTAGAGTAATTGATATGGTAAGATATAGGCATAGGGTTATGGTTAGTGTTAGATTGAGGTTTAGGTATCGTTTTAGGGCTTTGGTTATGTTTAGGTTTATGGTAAGGGTTAGGGTTTAGTTAGAGTTAGGTTTATGGCCAGTGTGAGGTTTAGGGTTAGGTCTAGGGTTAGTTTTCTGGTTAGGTTTAGGGTTAGGGTTAAGCCTAGTATTATCAATAGATTTAGGGATAGGTTCAGGGTAATGAGTAGGTTTAGAGCTAGGTTTAGGGCTAGGGTTAAGTTTAGGATTAGGTCTAGTGTTAGGGGTGTATTTAGATATAGGTGTAAGTTTATGTTTAGGGTAAGGGTTAGGCTTTGAGCTAGGGTTAAAACTAATTGAATGTTAGGTTATGGTTAGAGTTACGTTTAGGCCTAGGATTAGCTCTGGGTTTTGTGTTAGGTTTAGGCCTAGGGTTAGGGCTGTGGATAATGTAAGAGCTAGGGTTATGATTATGGCTAGTTTTAGGGTTAGTATTATGGATAGGTCTAGTGTTAGGTTTATATTTTTGGTTAGGATCAGGTGTAGAGGTAAGTTTACTCTTAAAGGCAGTGTAAGTGTTTGGGTTAGAGTTAGAGTTAGGGTTACAGCCAGAATTAGAACTAGGTTTAGGTCTACGGGTAGGTTTAGTGTTTGTGTTAGTTTAAGGGTTACTTTAAGCGATAGGGATAGGTTTTTGTTTAGGTCTAGGGCTAGAATTAAGGCTAGATTTAGGATTTAGTTTAGGTCTAGGGCTAGTGTTATGGTTTGATCTAGGTTTAGGGTATGGTTTAGACCTAGGGTTAGTTTTAGGGTCAAAATAATGATCAGGGTTAACATTATGGTTTGGGATAGGGTTAGAGCTAGAGTGAGGGTAGGGTTGGGACTATTAATAGGGTTAGGGTTTTGGTTAACTTAAGGAATAGGGATAGGTCTTAGGTTACCATTATGGTTAGGGTTTCACTTTGGGTAAGAGATAGGCTTAGAGATAGGGTTAGGGCTAGAGTTAGGGTTATGGCTAGGGTTGAAAATAAGTTTGGGGCTCAGATTAGGGTTAATTTTTGTGTTAGGTTTAGGGCTAATGTTATGGCAATGGCTAATGTAAGAACTATGGTTAAATTTAGGGTTAGGCGTAGGGGTAGGTCTAGTGTTAGGGTTAGGTTAAATGTTAGGGTTAGTTTTAATATTAGGGTGATATTTAGAGCTAGGGTTAGTATTAGGATATGATTCAGAGACAGTGTTAGTTTTAGGGTTAGGGTTGGGGCTCAAATAAGGCTAAGATTACTGTTAGGCTTCAGTTTAAGGTGGGAGCGCTGTTTAGAGCTAGGGTGACTTTATGATACGAATCAGCGTCAGGGTTAATTTTAAGGTTAGCGTTATGACTGAAATTAAGTATAGAGTTACTGTTAGGGTTCAGTTTAAGTTTAGGGTCGTGATTTACCTTGGGTGAGTGTTAGGATATAAGCAGTGTCAGGGTTAGTTTAAGGATATTGTTAGGACTCGAATTAGATCTAGGGTTATGTCTAGGTGTAGTGTTAGGGTTTAGTTTAAGTTAAGGTTTAAGGTTAGGACTATTGCTCAGTTTTATTTTTTTTTTTTTTTGAGAGAGAGAGAGAGTTTAATATTTAGTTTTTAATTTTAGGTGGACACAATATCTTTATTTTATTTTTATGTGGTGCTGAGAATAAAACCCAGTGCCTCATGCATGCTAGGCGAGCATGCTACCACTTGAGCCATATCCCCAGCCTTGAGAGAAAGAATTTTTATTTATTTATTTATTTTTTATTTTTTATTTTTAGGTTTTTGGTGGACACAACATCATTTTTTTAAATTTTATTTTTATTGATACTGAGGATTGAACCCAGCACCCCGCTCATGCCAGGCAAATGTACTATCACTTGAGCCACATCCTCAGCCCCTATTGCTCAGTTTTGTTTTAGTCCTAGGTTAAGGGTTAGGGCTAGTTATGAATAGCGTTAGGGTTGGGGCTAGTGTTTGTGTTAGACTTAGGCTTAGGGTTAGGTTAAGATTTGGAGTTAGGGATAGATCTAAGGTTAGGGCTAGTTCTAAGGATAGGGTAAGTGTTATGGCTAGGTTTAGGGTTATGGTAAATAATAGGGGTGAAACAAAGGATAAGGGTAGGGCAAGAGTTAGAGTTAGTCTTAGGGCTAAGGTTATGATTAGTTTTTAGAGATAGGACTAATTCAGTGAAAGGATTAGAACTAGGGTTAGTGTTCAGCTTAGGCCTAGAATTAGGGCTACGGTTAGGGTTAAGTTTTGGGTAAGGGATGTGTTATATCTAGGTTTAGAGGTAGAGTGAGGGTTAGAATTAGGATTAGGGCTAGGGTTAAGGTTAGGGTTATGATTAAGTCTAGGGTTAGGGCTAGGATTAGGGCTAGGGTTTGTTGTAGAGTTAGGTCTAGAATGAGGGCTAGGGTTTGTTGTAAGGTTAGGTCTAGAATGAGGGCTAGGAATAATGTCAGGTCTAGTGTTACAGTTAGGAGTAGATTTAAGATTAGGTCTATGTCTTGGTCTAGTGTAAGGGCAAGGTATAGGGTAAGGGTCAGTTTTAGAGCTAGGGATATTTTTAGGTTCAGGGTCAGGGTTACAGTTTGTATTAGGTTAAGATTTAGGGATAGGGATCAAATGAGCATTTAGGGATAGAGTTAGATTTAGGGTAATGGATCAGGTTAGGTTTAGGGTTCAAAGTAGGTTTAGGGTAATGGGGAGACTTAGGGATTGCAATAGGGTTAGGGTTAGGCTAGAGTTAGCATTAGGAATACAATTATCATAAGGGTAATGTATAGGGTTAGGTTTAGGGTTAGGGTGAGGGTTTGGGCTGGGGTTAGATTTATTGTTAGGTATAAGGCTAGGGTTATGTTTAGGTCAAAGCTTAGGCTTTAGGCTATGCTTAGTTCTAAGGTGAGGGTTAGGCTTAGGGTTAGGGCTAGGTTTAGATTTAGGTTTATGCTTACAGTAGGTTTAGACCTTGGAATAGGGCTAGGTTTTGTGATAGGTTTAGGTCTAGGGTTAGTGCTATGGGCAATTAAGATTTAAGGTTCTAATTTTAAGGGCTAGTTTTAAGGTTAAGGTTATGGCTAATCTGGTGTTAGGTTTAGATTTTTGTTTAGGGTCAGGTTTAGAGCTAGGTTTAGTGTTAGTGTCAGGGCCAGTGTTCAGATTAGAGTTAGGGTGAAAGTCAGAATCAGGAGTAGGGTTAGGTCTAGGGGTAGTGTTATTGTTTGGTTTTGGTTAAGCGTTATTGTTAGGGCTAGGACTAAGTTCTTGTTTAGGTGTAGGGCTAGAATTATTGCTAGATTTAGAATTAGGTTTAGGTCGAGGGGTAGTGTTAGGATTAGGTTTAGGTACAAGTTTACTGGTAGGGCTAATTTCAGGGTTCTATTCAGGGTTAGGGTTAGGTTCAGACCTATAATTAGTGTTATGGTCAGAAAAAGGGTGAAGGTTAGGGTTAGGTTTAGAGCTAGAATGAAATCTAGGGTTTGGACTACTAATAGGGTTAGTGTTTGATTAGGCTAAGGATACAATTAGGACTAGGGTTAGAATTATGGATAGGGATTGGTTTAGGTTTAAGGATAGGGTTAGAGCTAGGCTTAGAGCTAGGTTTAGGGTTAGGGTTATAGTTAAATCTAGTTTTAGGCCTCAGATTAGGGCTATTTTTGTTTTTGGGTTAGGGATAGTGTTAAGACTATGGCTAATGTAGGAGCTAGGGTTATTATTAGGGTTAGTTTTAGGGTTAGGGTTTGGACTAGGAATGATGTTAGCATTAGCTTTATGGTTAGGGTGATATATAGAGCTAGGTTGAGTGTTTGGATATGCGTCAGGGTAAGGGGTAGTTTTAGTTCTAGGACTCAAATTTGAGCTAGGTCATGGCTAGTTGTAGGGTTAGGGTTTGGTTTAGGTTAGGTTTAGGGTTAGGGTAATGGCTCGGTTTTGTTTTAGCGTAGGTCTAGGGGTAGGGTTAGTTTTAGGATTAGCAATAGTGTTCAGCTAGTGGTAGGGTGAGATTTAGGCTAAACGTT
Organism: Marmota monax; assembly: GCF_021218885.2. Classification (NCBI taxonomy): domain Eukaryota; kingdom Metazoa; phylum Chordata; class Mammalia; order Rodentia; family Sciuridae; genus Marmota; species Marmota monax. The sequence goes on along the minus strand of NW_026694662.1, from coordinate 188,855 downwards.
AGGCTTAGATTTAGAGTTATGGTTAGATCTAGGGTGAGGGCTAAGGTTAGGGCTAGTGTTAGTGTTATGGTAATGGACAGGTTTAGAAATAGAAAAAGGGCTAAGGTGAGAGTTAGAGTTATTCTTAGGGCTAGAGTTAGAGGCTTGCTTAGGGTTAGGGCTAAATTAGGGCTAGATTAGCACTAGGTTTAGTGTTAGGGATAGACCCATGGCTAGGGCTAGAATTAGGTTTAGTGATAGTGTTAGGGTTATGGTTTGTTTTAGGGGAAGCAATGAGGTTATGGCTAGGTTGAGGGCTAGGGCAAGGGTAAAAATTAGGGATACAATATGGTGAGTGTTCGGGTTAGGGTTAAGGCTAGCTTTAGGGCTAGGATGAGGGCTAGGGTTTCTGTTAGAATAAGAGCTAGGATTAGGGCTAAGGCTAATATCAAGTCTAGGGTTATAGTTAGGAATAGTGTTATCTTTCGGTTTATGGCTAGGTCTAGTGGAAAGTTAGGTTTAGGGTAAAGGTCAGGTTTAGAGCTAGATGTATTATTATGGTCAGAGTCCGGTTTAGGGTTTGGTTTAGGATAAGGTTTAGAGTTAGGGCTCAAAGCCTTAGGGTTAGGGTTAAAGTAATGGATAGTGTTAGGTTTAGGGTTCAGGTTAGGTTTAGAGTAATAGATAGGGTTAGTGTTAGCAATAGGATTAGGGTTAGGCCTGGGGTTAGCATTTGGGTTAGGCTTATGTTTAGAATAAAGGATTGGGTTAGTGCTAGTGTTAGGGCTTGTTTTAATGTTTGGATTTTTGCTAGGTATAGAGATAGACCAAGGGTTAATGTTAGTGTTAAGTTTAGGTGAAGTATTAGGTTTTGAGCTAAGGTTAGTGCTAGAGTGAGGGTTACGGTTAGAGTCAGGGCTACGTTTAGGGTTAGGGTTAGGGTTATGGCTTGGGTTAGCATTAGGTTTAGGGTTATGTTTAAGGTTATGTATAGAGTTTGTGCTAGGATTTGTGCTATGGTTACTGTTAGGATTAGGCCTAGGTTTAGGGTTATATTTAGGGTAAGGGTTAGAATTTGAGTAGGGTTAGGACCAGGACCAGTGTTAATGTTAAGGTTATTGCTAGGGATAGGGTTAGGTTTACACTTAGGTCTAGGTTTAGGGCTAGGATTAGGCCTAGGTTTTGTGTGAGGTTAAGCACTAGTGGTAGGTTATGGTAATGTAAGAGCTAGGGTTATGGTTATGGGTAGATTTACGGTTTGACTAGTGTTAGTGTTAGTTTTTTGGTTAGAATAAGTTTTAGAGCTGGGGTTTTTGTTAGGGTAAGTGTCTAGGGTTAATTCTGGGGTTACAGTTAGGGATAGATTTAGGGTTATGTTTATGGTTCGATCTAGTGTAAGGGTTAGATTTAGGGTAAGAGTCAAGTTTAGAGCTAGATGTATTATTAAGGTCAGGGTATGGCTTACAGTTTGATTTAGGTTAAGGTTTAGTTTTAGGGCTTCAATTAGTGTTAGGATTAGGGTAATGAATAGGTGTAAGATTAGGGTTCAGGTTAGATTTAGGGTAATGGATAGGTTTAGGGGTTGTGATAGGGCTAGGTTGTGCCTAGGGTTAGCATTAGGGTTAGGATTATGGTTAAAATAACGGATAGGATTAGAACTAGTTTTAGGGCTAGATTTATGGTTAGGATTAGGGCTAGGGTTAGGGTAGTAAATAGAATTAGAGCTATGGTTAGTTCTATGGTTAAGGTTAGGTTTGGGGCTAGGGTTAGGTTAGGGATTTTGATAGGGCTAGGGTTATGTTTATGGTAAAGGTTAGGCTTTGAGCTAGGGTTACATCTCAGGGGAGTGTTAGGGTTAGGGCCAGGCCTAGGGTTAGTTTAGGGTTACACTTAGGGCTAGGTTTAAACCTAGGATTAGGGCTAGGTTTTGTGTTATTTTAGGCCTAGGTTTAGGACCATGGGTAGGTTAGTGCTAGGGTTATGATTAGTTCTAGTTTTAGGGTTATGGTTATGGCTAGGTGGAGTGTTAGGATTAGGTTTTTAGTTAGGGTTATCTTTGGAGCTAGGTTTATGTTAGGGTCAGGGTCAGTGTTCAGGTTAGAGTTAGTGTTGGGGTTAGTGTCCAAATTAGGAGTAGGGTTAAGTCTAGGAAGAGGGTTTGTGTTTGAGTTATGTTAAGGGTGATTGTTAGGGCTAGGCCAAGGTTGCTGTTCAGGTCTAGGTTTAGAGTTATGGCTAGATTTAGGATTAGGTTTATGTCTAGGACTAGTGTTAGGTTTAGGTTTAGGTTTAGGATTACTTGTAGGGATAATGTTAGGGTTCGGGTTTGGGTTAGGGTCAGGTTTAGACCTATGGTTAGTGTTAGGGTCAGTATAAAGTTCAGGGTTAGGATTAGAGTTTGGGTTATGGTTAGATCTAGAATGAGGGCTAGGGTTAGGTCTACTAATAGGGTTAGGACTTGGGTTAGGCTATGAATTAAGGTTAGGATTAGAGTTAGCATTAGGTTTAGGGTTTGGTTTAAGGTAACAAATAGGATAATAGCTAGGGTTAGGGCAAGGGTTAGGGATTGGCTTACAGCTAGGGTTTGTGTTAGGATTAAAGCTAGATTTAGTGCTAGGATTAGGGCCAGGTTTTGGGTTACGTTAAGGCTAGTGTTAGGGCTACAGCTAATGTATGAAATAGAGTTATGATTATGGCCAGTTTTGGGGTTAGTGTTATGGCTACTTCAAGTATTAGGATTAGGTTTAGTGTTAGTGTGATGTTTAGAGCTAGAGTTTGTGATAGGGTCAGGGTCAGTGTTCAGGTTAGAATTAGGGTCAGGGTTAAAGCCAGAATTATCACTAGAGTTAGGTCTAGGGGTAGGGTTAGTGTTTGGGTTAGGTTAAGGTTTATCATTAGGGCTACAGCTAGTTTTATGTTTAGGTCTATGGCTAGAGATATGGCTAGATTGAGGATTAGGTTTAGGTCTAGGGCTAGTGTTAGTGTTAGGTTTAGGTATAGGTTTATTGCTAGAACTAGTGTTAGGTTTCGGTTTAGAGTTAGGGTCAGGTTTAAACATATGGTTACCATTAGGGTAAGAATAATTGTCAGGGTTAGGGTTAGCATTTGGGGTTTGGTTAGAGCTTAAATGAGGGCTAGGTTTAGGACTACTAATAGGGTTAGGGTTTGGGTTAGGCTAAGTATTAGCATTAGGACTAGGGTTAGCATTAGGGTTATGGTTGGCTTAGGGTAAAGGATAGGGTTAGAGCTAGTTTATTAGTTATGTTTAGGGTTAAGCTTAGGGCTAGGGTCAGGTTTAGACCTACGGTTTCATTAGGGTCAGAATAAGTGTCAGGTTTGAGTTATGGTTAGTGTTAGAATGAGGGATAGGGTTAGGACTAGTAATAGGTTTAGGGTTTGGGTTAGGCTAAGGGTTAGGATTAGGACTAGGGTTATCATTAGGGTTAGGGTTGGCTTTGGGTAATGGATAGGGTTAGACCTAGGGTTACGGCAACATTTAGGGTAGGGTTAGGGCTAGTGTTAGGATTAGGTTTAGGGTTAAATATAGGATTGGGTTTCAGATTAGGGCTAGGTTTTGGTTAGAGTTAGGGCTAGGTTTAAAGTTACAGCCAATGTTTGCTGTAGAGTTACGATTTGGGCTAGTTATAAGTTTGGGGTTAGGACTAGGTCTAGTGTTAGGGATAAATTTAAGGTTAGGCTGATATTTAAAACTAAGGTTAGTATTAGGGTCAAAATTAAGGTCAAGGGTAATTTTAGGGTTAGGGTATGGACTCTTATTAGGGCTAGCATTAGGTCTAGTTGTAGTATTAGGTTTTGGTTTAGGTTAAGCTTTAAAGTTAGGACTATGGCTCGGTTTTGTTTTAAGGCTAGGGCTATGTGTAGGGCTAGTTTTAAGATTAGTGTTAGGATGAGGACTGGTTTTAGGGTTAGGTTTAGAGTTAGATTTAGTGTTAGGATTAGATCTAGGTTTAGGTCTAGGGCAAAGGATATGACTAGCATTAGTTCTAGGTTTATAGCTAGAATTAGTGTTATGGTAAAAATAGGGTTAGAGCTAGTGATAGGGCTAGGGTGAGAGTGAGAGTTAGTCTTAGGACTAGGCTTAGGGTTTTTCTAGGTATAGGGCTTAATTAGGGCTTGATATAGGACTAGGTTCATGTTTATGTTTAGGCCTCTTGTTAGTTTTTGGCTTAGGGTTAGGTTTAGTGTAAATGATGAGGTTAGAGCTAGGTTGAGGGCTAGGACTAAGGTTAGAATTAGGGTTAGGGCTGGGTTTTATTAGAGTTGTGTTTAAGGCTAAGTTAAGGGCTAGGATGAGAGTTAGGGTTTGTGTTTTGGAAAGGGCTAGGATTAGTGTTATGGTGAATATCAGATCTAGGCTTAAGGTTAGGGATAGTTTTAGGTTTATGTTTATGGCTATGTTTAGTGTAAGGGTTAGATTTAGTGTAAGGGTCAAATTTAGAACTAGGGGTATTATCAGATTTAGGGTCATGTTTAGAGTTTTGTTTAGATTAGGGTTTAGGTTATGGTTCAAATTAGCATTAGATTTTCCGTTAGGGTAAAGATAGGGTGACGTTTAGGGTTCAGGTTAGCTTTAGCATAATGGATAGTGTTACGTTTAGGCATAGGGTTAGATTTAGGCCTAGGGTTAGCATTAGAATTAGGGCTCTGTTTAGGGTAATTGATAGGGTTAGAGCTAAGTTTAGGGCTAGTTTTATGGATGGGATTAGGGCTAGGGTTAGGGTTAGGGTTAGGGCTATGTTTTGTGTTAAGGTTGGGGCTAGGATTACAGCTAGGGCAAATGTCAGGTCTATGGTTAAATTAGGGATAGTTTTAGGGTTAGGTTTCTGGCTATGTCTAGTATAAGGGTTAGGTTTAGGCATAGAGTCAGGGTTAGAGCTTGGTATATTATTATGGGAAGGGTCAGAGTTAAGGTTTGTCTTAAGTTAAGGTTAAGATTAGGGCTGAAATTAGCATTAGTGTTAGGATTTGGGTAATGATAGGGTTAGGTTTAGTGTTCAGGTTAGGTTGAGGTTAATGAATAAGGTAGGGTTAGGTTTCTGTCGAGGTCTAGTATAAAGGTTAAGTTGAGGGGTAAAGTCAGGGTTAGAGCTAGGTATATTATTAAAGAAATGTCAGAGTTAGGGTTTGGGTTAGGTTAAGATTTAGGGTTAGGGCTCGAATTAGCATTAGAGTTAGGTTTAGGGTAATGATAGGCTTAGGTTTAGGGTTCAGGTTAAGTTGAGGTTAATGAATACAGTTAAGATTAGCGATAAATTTAGGGTTGGCCTAGGGTTACCATAAGGGTTATGGTTATTGTTAGGGTAATGGATAGGGTTAGAGCTAGTGATGAGGCTAGGGTTATGGTTAGGATTCTGGCTAGGGTTAGGGTGTTTGTCAGAGCAAGGTTTTGGGTTAGGTTTAGGTTTAAAACTAGGTTAAGGCTCAAATAAGGGCTAGGTTTTTTGGTTTGAATAGGACTAGCATTAGGGCTATGGCTAATGTATGAACTAGTGTTACAATTAGTGCCTGTTTTAGGGTTATAGATAGGGTGATGTTTAGAGCAAGGGTTATATTTAGGGTCAGTGTCAGGGTAAGGTTTAATTTTAGTGTTAGGTTTAGGACCTGAATTATGGTTAAAGTTAGTGCTCAATGTAGGGTTAGGATTTGGTTTAGGTTACGGGTTATGGTTAGGGCTATGGCTCAGTTTTGTTTTAGGGCTATGGCTGGGGCTAGTGCTGGGGTTAAGTCTAGATTTTGGATTAGCATCAGGGCTATGACTAGTGTTAGAGTGAAGTTTAGGCATAGGGTTAGGGTTAGATTTAGAGTTAGGATTGATCCAGGGTTAGGGCTCGTGCTAGGGTTACGTCTAGGATTAGGGTTATTGTAAGGAATATGGTTAGAACTAGGGATAGGTCTGGGGTGAGAATTAGAGTTATTCTTAGGAGTATGCTTAGGACGAGGTTTTGGGTTAGGGCTAAATTGGGGCTAGGATTAAGACTAGGGTTAGTGATAGGATTAAGCCTAGAATTTGGGTAGGTTAACAGTTAGCATTGGGTTTAGGATTAAGTTTAGGGTAATGGGTGGCATTATAGCTAGGTTTAGGGGTAGAGTGAGGGGTAGGTTTTTGGATACAATTAGGGAGAAGACTCGAGCAAGGGCTAATATCAGGTCTAGGGTTATGGTTAAGCATAGTTTTAGGATTAAGTTATGGCTAGGTATTTTTAAGGGCTTGGTTTAGGTTAAAAGTCAGCTTTAGAGCTAGGGTTATTATTCATGTCACCGTCAGGGTCAGGGTTTGCATTTGGTTTACATTAAGGTTTAGGTTTAGGGCTCGAATTAGAGTTAGGTTTAAGTTTAGAGTTAAGGTAATGGAAGGGTTTATTTTGGTTTTAGTTAAGGTTTAGAGTAAAGTATGGGTTAGGTTTAGTGATCGGGTTAGGGTTAGCATTAGATTTAGGGCTCTGTTTAGAGTAATTGATAGGGTTAGAGCTAAGTTTAGGGTTAGGGTTATGGATAGGTTAGCATTAGGGTTAGGATTATATTTAGTGTAATGGATAGTTTTAGAGCTAGAGTTAGGGCTAGGTTATGGTTTGGATTAATTCTAGGATTAGGGTTAGCCTTAGTGATAGGGCTAGAGTTTTGATTAGGGTAAGTGTTAGGCTTAGAGTAAGTGTTAGTTTAAGGCTAGGGTTATGGTTAGGTTAGGATAAGGGTTAATGTTTGAGCTAGGGTTCAGGCTAGTGTGAGGGTTAGGTTTACATTTAGTTCTATGTCTAAGATTATGGTTAGAGTTAGGTTTAGTGTTAGGGATTGGGTTTTAATTAGGGTTAGGGTTAGGGTCCAGGTAATGGACGCGGTTAGAGCTAAAGTTTGGGGTAGGGTTAAGGTAAGGATTAGGGCTAGAGTTAGGATTTGGATTTAGGATAGGGATAGAGTTGTGTTTAGTGTAAGGGTTAGGCTTTGTGCTAGAGTTAGGTCTAATGAGAGGGTTAGGGTTAGGGTTAGAGTTATTTTTAGGGCTAATCTTAGGTTTATGATTACAGGTAAGTTTAGGCTTAGGATTAAGGCTAGTTTTTTTGCTAGGTTTAAGGCTATGGGTAATATAAAATCTAGGGTTATGTTTAGGGCTAGTTTTAGATTTAGGGTTATGGCTGGGTCTAGTCTTAGGTCTAGGTTTTGGGTTAGTGTCTGGTTTAAAGCTAGTTTAAGTGTTAGGATCAGGTCAGTGTTTGGGATAGGGTTAGGGTTAGGGTGTGAGCCAGAATTAGGACGAGGGTTATGTCTATGGATAGGGTAAGTTTTTGGTTAACGTCAAGGGTTATTGTTAGGGCTAGTGCTAGGATATTGTTTAGGTATAGGGCTAGAGTTATAGCTATATTTAGGATTAGGTTTAAGTCTAGGTCAAGTGTTAGGCTTAGGTATAAGTATAGGATTACTGGTAGGGCTAGTGTTAGGGTTTGGTTTAGGGTTAGGGTCAGGTTTAGACCTAGGGTTACTCTTAGGGTCAGATGAGGGTCAGGGTTAGGTTTAGAGATAGAATGAGGGCTATGGTTAAGACTAGTAATATGGTTAGAGTTGAAGTTAGTCTAAGGATTAGGGATAGGACTAGGGTTAGCATTTGTGTTAGGATTTGGCTTAGGGTAAAGGATAGGGTTAGAGCTAGGTTTAGGGCTAGGGTTAGGGTTAGGGTTAGGGCTAGTGTTAGGGTTAAGAGTAGGGTTAAAGCTAGGTTCAGGCCTCGCATCCAGGGTAGGATTTGTGTTAGTATTAATGCTAGGTTTAGAGCAATGACTAACGTCTGAACTAGGTTTACGATTCAGGCTAGTTTTAGGGTTACAGTTAAGGCTAGGTCTAGTGTTAGGGTTAATTTAAGTTAGAGTGATGATTAGAGCTAGGTTTAGTACTAGGGTCAGCATCAGAGTCAGGGTAATTTTTAGAGTTAGGGTTAGGTATAGTTGTAAGGTTTGGGTTTGGTTTAGGTTAAGAGTTTGGGTTAGGGATATGGCTTGTTTTTTTTTATTTTTTTTTTATGGCTAGGGACAGGGCTAGGGCATGTTTTAGAATTAGCGTTATGGTTATGGGTAGTTTTAGGGTTTGGTTTGTCTTATGATTACAGTTAAATTTAGAGTTAGGTTAAGATTTCAAGTTAGGATTAAATCTAGAATTAGGACTAGGGCTAAGGATAGAACTAGAGCTAGGGCTAGGGCAAGAGTTATAGTTAGTCTTAGTGCTACATTTAAGGTTACGATAGGATTAAATTAGGGCTAGGATTAGGGCCAGGCTTAGTGTTAGTATTAGGCCTAGGGTTAGAGTGAGGGTTAGGTTTAGGTTTAGGTTTATGGTTAGGTTTATGATGTGTAATGAGGTTATAGGTAGGTTTACGACTAGGATGAGGGTTAGAATTAGGGCTAGGGGTTGGGTTAGGATTAAGGCTAGGATTTGGGCTAGGATTATGGTTAGGGCTAATTTCAGGTCTAGGGTTACAGTTAAAGATAGTTTAGATTTATGGCTTTGCCTAGTGTTAGAATTAGGTTTATTTTAGGGTCAGGTTTAGAGCTAAGGTTATTATTAGGGTCATGGTCATGATTAGTGTTTTGGATTGGTTAAGGCTTAGAGTTAGGACTCGAATTAGTATTAAGGTTGGGATCAGCATAATTATAGGGTTAGGTTTAGGTATCAGGTTAGACTTAGATTAATGGATAGGGTGAAGATTAGGAATAGGGTTAGGTTTAGGCCTAGGGTTGGCATTAGGGTTAGGGTTATGATTAGGGTAATAGATAGGGTTAGAGCTAGGGTTACAGCTAGGGTTATGGTTACAACCCTTTTAGGGTTAGATTTAGGGTTAGAGCTAGGGTTAGGGCTCGGAATAAGGCTAGGATTTTGGTTAAGTTAGGGCTAGTTTTAGGGTTAGAGCTAATGTAAGTACTAGGGTTATAATTAGGGCTAATTTTAATGTTAGGGTTTAGGACTAGGTCTAGAGTTAGGTTTAGGTTTAGGGTTAGGGTGATGTTTAGACCTAGGGTTAGTGTTAAGGTCAGTGTCAAGATCAGGGTTAGTTTTAAGGTTTGGCATAAGATTGAAATTATTGCTAGGTTTAGGGCTAGGTGTAGGATTAGGGCTTGGTTTATGTTAAGCATTAGGGTTAGGTCTGTGTCTCATTTTTATTTTTATTTTTTTTTTAGAGCCAAGGCTTGGGTTAGGGCTAGTTTTAAGATTAAGCTTAGAGTTAGGCCTAGGTTTAGGTTTAGGTTTAGGCTTATAGTTCGGGTTAGATTTAGATTTAGGGTTAGATCTAGCTTATGGCCAGGGATATGAATAGGGCTAGGGTTAGTCCTAAAGTTTGGGCTAATATTAGAGCTAGTTATAGGATTAGTGTTATCATTTGGGCTATTGTTAGGTTTTGGCTTAGTCTTCGGGTTAGGGCTAGATTTAGACTAAGGTTTTGTCTTAGGTTGGTGCTAGGGCTCAGGATATGGCAAGGGTTAGGACTAGGGTTAAGGCTAGGGTCAGTGTTACAGTAAGGGATAGGCTTAAAACCAGTGAAAGATCTAATGTGAGGGTGAGAGTTACTCTTAAGCCTAGGGTTAGGGTTAGGGTTAGGGTTAGGGATAGGGCTAAGATTAGGGATAGGGTTAGTGTCTCATTTAGGTCTAGAGTTTGGTTTAGGGTTATAATTAAGGCTATCATTAGGGCTAGGATAAGGGCTATAGTTTGTGTTAGGTTTAGGGCTAGAATTACGGCTAGGGCTAATGTCAGGTCTATGGTTACAGTTTGTGATAGATTTATGGAAAGGTTTATGGCTATGTCTATTTTAAGGGTTAGGTATACAGTAAGAGTCTGGTTTAGAGCTGAGGAAATATTAGGGTCAGGTTCAGTGTTAGGGATTGGTTTAAGTTGGAGTTCTGGATTACAGCTCAAATTACAGCTAGGATTAGGGTTTGAGCAAACCTAGGGTTAGGTTTAGGGTTCAGGTTAGGTTTAGGGTAATTGATAGTTTTGGGAATAGTGATAGAGATAGGGTTAGTCCTAGGGTTAGCATTAGGATAACCATTATGTTTAGGGCAATGCATACATTAGAGTTAAGGTTAGGGCTAGGGTTATGGTGAGGTTTAGGTCTTGGGTTAGGGTTACGGGAGGGTTAGGATTCAGGATAGGTTTACGGGTTGGATGAGGGTTTTTGTTAGGGCTAGGTGTAGGATTTAGGCTAGGGCTAATATCAGGTCTAGAATTACGGTTAAGGGTAGTTGTAGAGTTTGGGTTATGAATAGGTCTACTGTAAGGGTTAGGATTAGGGTAAAGGTCAAGTTTAGAGCTAGGTGTATTATTGCGGTAAGGGTCAGGATTAGGGATTGGTTTTGGTTAAGGTTTAGGGTTAAGGCTCAAATTAGCATTATGTTTAGTGTAATAGATATGGATAGGTTAAAGGTTCAGGTTAGGTTTAGGGTTTTGAATAGCCTTAGGTATATCTATATTGTTTGGATTAGACCTATTGTTAGCATTTGGGTTAGGCTTATGTTTAGGGTAAAACATAGGATTACAGCTAGGTTTAGGGCTAGGTTTATGGTTAGGATTAAGGCTAGTGTTAGGGTTAGGGTTAGGGTTATGGTTAGGTCTATGGTTAGGGTTAGTTTTAGGGTAAGTGTTATGGTTGGAACTTGATTTAGGGCTGGGGTTAGAGCAGGTCTAGGGTAAAGGTTAGGGTGAGGGCTACGTTTAGATTAGGGTTAGGGTTACAGTTTTGGTAATGGATAGAGTTAGAGCGAGGGTGTGTGCAATGGTTATAGTTAAAATTAGGGTTAAATTTAGGGTTAAGAATAGGGCTATATTAATGTTTAGGGTTAGGATTAGGGCTCAGTTTAGAGGTAGTGTTAGGGTTAGATTTATAGTATTCAAATTTCTTTGATACAATTCAGGATTCATCTTTAACTAACCTTACTATGTTCCCCAGGTTTAGGCCTTTTGGTTCAACTATCTGGTGTCAGGTACAGTTGATATTTTCATTTTACTTCATTTTGACCTATACGAATAAATTTAAATGGATCTTGAAATCAAACACAGTTTTTGCTAGCTGCTTGAAACTGCACACACACACACAGTCTCTCAATGCTTTGTGGGGACACTCTGGTATGTTCCTCATGAGTGTAGGCATAAGCTGAAGCATGCACAAACATCTTTATCTGAGAGCCCATTAGGAGAAAGCAGGGAATATGCATGAACTGAAATTCCTCCCATAATTATTTTGTCAGATCTGTTTAATACGACATAGGATTCATCATTTAACTTGCCCCATAAAGCTCACCAAGTGTGGGACTTCTAGGATCAATGGTTCTCTAATCAGGTTAGGGTTAGTGTTAGGTTTAGGGTTAGGGCTATGGTTAGATGTAGTGTTAGGGTGAGAGTTAGTTTTGTTCAAATTTCTTTGATACTTGGAAGGAGTCATCTTTTAGCTAGCCTTAGTATGCTCCCTAAGTTTGGGCCTTCTTGTTTCAATGGTTTGCTATCAGGAACACTCTCTATTTTAAGGTTTCATTTCATATTGACCTATATAGGTAAATGAAAATGGAGGTTAAAATCAAACCAAGTTGGTGCTAGCTGTTTGAAACTTCACTAAATCAGTTCTCTGTGGAAACTCTCTGGTTTGTTCCTTGTGAAAGGAGCCCTAAGATGGAGATGGCAAAAACAACTTTATCCAAGAGCCCTTTAGCAGAAAACAGAGAAATATGCATAAACTGAAATACCACCTCAATTATTTGGTCATATTTCCTTGATACTGCATAGGATTTATCTGACAGCTTAGCTGGCAAGGCTACCCATGTTTGGGACTTCTAGGATCAACAGTTTTTATACAGGTTAGGGTTTGTGTTTAGGTTAGTGTTATGGCTAGTGTTAGTGCTAGTATTAGAGTTAGAATTAGTTTTGTTAAAATTTCTTTGATACTGGATGGGGCTCATTTTTCTCCTATCCTTACTATACTCCACATGTTTGGGCCTCCTAGGTTCAATGGTTCAGTATAAGGAACACTTTGTATTTTAATGTTTCAATTCATTTTGTCCCATACAGGTAAATGGAAATGGAGCTGGAAATCAAACAGTGTTGGTGCTAGCTGATTGAAACTTCACACTCCATCAATTCTCTGTGAGCAATCTCTGGTTTGTTCTTGTGAAAGTAGGCCTAAGCTGAAGCAGGTAAAAACAACTTTATCCAAGAGTTCTTTAGGAGATAACAGGGAAATATGCATGTGCTGATATACTCCATTAACTATTTTGTCAGATTTCTTTGATACTGCACAACATTCATCCCTTAACTTACACCACTAGGCTGCCCAATTTGTAAATTCTTCAGGAAAGTTTCCATAAAAATTTAGGGTTAGGAGAAAAGGTAGAGTTATATCTAGTGTTATGGTTAGAGTTAACCTTAATCTAAATTATTTGATACTTGGCAGGATTTATCTTTTAGCTAGTTTTACTCTCTTCCCCAGGTTTAGTCCTTCTCTATTCACAGGTTCACATTCAGGAATATTTTGTATTTTAAGATTTCACTTCATTTTGACCTATACGGGAAAGATAATGGAGTTGAAAATCAAACAGGGTTTGTGCTAGCTGCTTGAAACTTCACACAATTCATCAGTTCTCTGTAAGGACTCTGGTATTTTCCTTATAAAAGTAGGCCTATTTTTAAGTATGCAAAAACAACTTAATCTGAGAGACCTTTAGGAGAAAACAGGAAAATATGCATGTACTGAAATAACTCCCATAATTATTTGGTCAGGTTTGTTTGATGTTGCTTAGGATTCATCACTTAGCTTGCCCCACAAGGCTCCCCAAGTGTGGTAATTCTAGGATTGATGATTCTCTAATCATGTTAGGGTTAATGTTAGGTTTAGGGTTAGGGCTAGGCCTAGGGTTAGGGTAATGTTAGGGTGAGAGTTAGTTTTGTTCAAATTTCTTTGATACTGGGCAGCAGTCACCTTTTATCTAGCCTTAGCATGCTCCCAAGTAATGTTCTTCTTAACTCAAAGGTTCACTATCACGAACACTTTGTATTTTAAGGTTTCACTTCATTTTCAAACCCATGGCTAAATGGAAATGGAGGTGGAAATCAAACAGGCATCATTTCCCCTAAACCTAACCCTAAACCTAACCTTAAACATAGCCCTAATCTTAGGCCTAAGCCTAACATTAATCCTAGACCTAATCCTAGCCCTAATTTTGCCCTAACCTAATCCAATCCCTAGCCCTAAGACTAACTTTAACTCTTACCATATCCCTATTTCTAGTTCTAACCATATCCCTTACTATAACCCAAACACTATCCCTAATCTTAGCTCTAACTCAAGCCATAGCCCTAACCCTAGAATTAACCATAACTCTAAATCTACTTTTAAACCTAAACTCACCCCATCAGTAGCAATAACACTAAGGCTAATCATAAAACAACCCTTAAGTTTAGCCTTAGTCCTAAAAAAAGCTGAGCCATAGGACTAACCCTAAACCTTATCCTAACCCCAATCCTAACCCTATATTTAGCCCTAAGCCTACCTTAATTCGAGTCATATCCCTAAACCTAAAATGAACCCTGACCCTGAATCTGACCCTAACACTAACCCTAGTTCAAAACATCACCCTAAACCTAAATCTAATCCTAAAACTAGACTTAGTCCTAAATGTAACTCTAACACTAACCCTAATCATAACCTTACATTAGCTGTATTCCTAACAAGAGCCCTAATGTAACCCAAAACCTAGCCCTAATCCAAGACCCAAAACTAGCTTTAACCCTAACTTGAACCCTAAACCTAGCCCAGACTCTTACCCTAAACCTAACCTTAAATTTAATTCTTGCACTAAATCTAAACCTAACCCTAACCCTAGCCTTAACTCTAACCATAACCCTAGCCCTAACCCTAGCTCTAACCCTATTCATTACCCTAACCATAACCCTAATCCTAATGCTAATCATCAGCCTGACCCTAGCACTATCCATAACCCTAACCTATCCATTACCCTAAACCTAACCTGAACCCTAACCCTAACACTATCATTACCCTAACTCTAACATTAACCTTAATGCTATACTGAGCCCTAATCCTAAACCTTAAGCTAAACCAAACCCTAACTCTGACCCTGAACGTAATAATACCCCTACCTCTAAAAATTACCCTAACCCTCATCCTAAGCCTTGTATTATGCATAGCCAAAAACCTATTCCAAAAATTATCCCTAATCATAACCCTATACCTGACATTAGCCCCAGCACTAATGCTAACCTAAACCTAACAAAATCCCTTGTCCTAATCCTAGGCCTAACACTAGGTTTAATCCTAACACTTCACTTAAACCTATACCTAAACCTAATTATAACCTTCAACCTAGCCCTAAACCTAGCTGAAACATCAAAGCTTACCATTACCCTAACCCTACCTGTAACACTAGGTCTAAACCTATCCCTAACCGTAAGCAAAATCCTAACTCAAAGGGTAATCCTAGACCTATCCCTAATCTTTAGGCTAATCAAAACCCTAACCCTATAAATAGTCCTAACCCTAGCCCTCATTCTAGCTCTAACCCTATCCCAAACCCTATCCTAATCCTTAAACTTATTCTGACCATAACACTAACCCTAGGTTTAAACCTTACCCTAACCCAAGACCAAACCCTAACACTATCCTATCAGTAACCTTGTATGTAAACCTGACCCTACCGCAAGCCATAGACCTAAACCTAATCCTTAATCTAGCCTTAACACTAGCCCTAGACATAAACAAAAACCTTTCCCTAAACCTATCAATAACCCTTAACTTAATGCAAAGACTAACACTACCCTAGACATAAACCTAGTCCTAATTCTGGCTTAAACCTTAACTCTAACTCTAACCTGAATACTGACCCTGCATTTAACACTAAGCTATCTCTAAACCTGACCATAAATGAAAACCTAAACCTAAGAAATAGCCAGAACCCTAACCAAACAAATAGCCCTAATCATAACCCTAGCTCTTATATTACCCATAGTCATAACTCTATGCCTTAACCTAACACAAAACCTAGAGCGAATCCTAGGCCTAAAACTAGCCCTAAGCATAACTGTAATACTAACCCTAGCCCTGATCCTAACCCTAACCCTAGACTTAGTTCTAAACCTTACTCAAAGCCTAACACTTACCCTAAATATAAACTTAGACCTATCCTTAACTCTAACCCTAACCCTAGCCCTAACACTAAACTTAAGCCTATCCCTAAAACTAGCTCTAAACCTACACATTACCCTAACCATATATCTACACTTATTGATAACCCTAGACGTAACCCTAACCTTAACCCTAATAGTTACTGGAAAACTTACCCTACACATAACCCTAAAATTAACACTCGCCATCATCCTAACCCTAGCTCAAACCATAACCAATAAAGTAAAGATAAACATAATCATAGCCATCATATTAACCCTAAAACTAAATCTAACCCTAAACCTAAACCTAAACCTACATCTAAACATATCCATTACCCTAACATTTATCCTAACCTTACTGATAAACCTTGCCCTAACCCTAACCGTAAACCTAAACCTACCGTATTACTATCACTAAACCTAATGCGGAATCTAAACCTTGACCCAGCATTAGCCCTCTCTCTAGCTCAAATCCTAATTCTTAACCTAAACCCCAGGCCAAATCCTAAACCCAATCCTAGCCCTAATCGTAACCATAACCATAGCCAAAACCCTAGCTCAAACTCTATCCATTTCCCTAACCCTAATACTAAACCTAACCATACACCTAACCCTAACACTATCCCTAGTCTTGATTCTCACCTGAAATCTCAACCAAGCCCTAAATCTTACTCAATCCCTGATGGTTACCCTTAAACTAATCCTGGCTTAAACCCAAAACCTAAACCAAACCCTAAACCTAGCCCTAATCCTAAACTTAACCCTAGCCTTAAACCTAGCTATAACCCCACCCATTACCCTAACTCTAACCATAAACCTCATGATAACCCTGGCCGTAACCCTAAACCTACTCTAATCCTAATGGAATACCTAACTCTAGACCTAACAATAAACCTAATCTTTTCCGTAGTCCTAAACCTAGTTTAAAACCTAAGAGTTATGCTAAGCCTAACAGTAACCCTAGTCATAAACCTAAACCTAACCCTAACCCAATATCTAACCCTGTCCTCTACCCTTATCCTAATGATAACCCTAGTTCTAACCCTAACACAAACCCTAATCCTAGAAGTGACCCTAAACCTAACCCTAGTCTTAGCACTAAGCCTAGCTCAAACGCTAACCCACAACCTAAACCTAACTTTAGCCTAAACCCTAACACTAACCCCAACTCAAACCCTAATCCTAAACATAATGCTAGCCCTTATCTTATCCATTAGTCAAACGATAACCATAAACCTAATGCTAACAGTAGGCCTAACTCTAAACCTATCCATTATGCTAAACCTAAATTGAACTCTAAAACTAACCTGAAGCCTAAACCTAACCCTATTCATTACCTGAAACCTAACTCTAAACCTAAAACTAATATGAGCCCTAATCCTAGACCTCAACATAACCCAAACCCAAAACTTGACCCTGGCCATTGTAATACCCCTAGCTCTAAACCTTAACCTTACCCTAAACCTAACTCTGACACTTGACCTAGCCATAAATTTTACCCTAAAAGTATCTCTAACCGTAACCCTAGACCTGATATTAGCCCTAGCCCTAATTCTTGCCATAACCCTAACACAAATGCAAGCCTTCATCCTACCCTAAACCTAGACTTGATCCTAACCCAAATCCTAACTCTAGTCCTATCCCTAATTTTATCCCTCACCCTAGTTCTGAACCTTGCTATTACTCCATCCTACCCCTCAATCTAACCCTAACACTAACCCTAGACTTAATACTTACACTAATCCCAAACCTATCTGATCCTAGCCCAAGTGTAGCCCTAACCCTAACCCTAACACTGACACTAGCACTAAGACTAACTCTAAATCTCACCCTAGCCCTATTCCTAGATCTAAGCCAATCCCATACCATAACCCTGACACTAGCCCTAGCCCTAACCCTAGATATAACATTAACTCTAAATCTAACCCTAATCCTAAGCCTAAACCTCACACTAACACTAGCCCTAACATTAACACTAATCCTAAAACTAGTCCTAAAACTATTTCTAGCCTTAAAACAAAACCGAGACATACCCCTAACCCTAACTCTTAACCTACACCCAAACCTAACCCTACACCTAGATAATTTTAGCCCTAATTAAAGTCCTACCCTAACCCTAAAACTAACATTGACCTTGACTCTTACCCTAACACTAACCTTACCTTTAACATCACCCTAAAAGTATATCTAACCCTAAAACTAGATATATTCCTAAAGGTAACCCTAAAAGTAGCCCTAATCTTAACTCTAGTTCTTACATTAAACTTAGCCTTAATCCTACCCCTAACCTAACCCAAAACCTAGCCATAATCCAAGCCCTACACCTCATTTTAATCCTAAAACTGACCATAGCGCTAATGATTACCTAAACCTAACCCTAACCTTAAAACTTGCTCTAAACCTAAACCTAACCCTAGCCTCAATCCTAACCATAATCCTAGACCTAACCCTAGTTCTAACACTATTGATTACCCTAAAAATAACCCTAACCCTAATGCTAACCCTAGGAAAACCCTAACCCTATCCCTAATCCTAACTTTATCCATTACCCTAAACCTAACCTGAATCATAAACCTAAACATAAACATTACCCTAACCCTAAGCCTAACCCTAATGCTAATGAGAGCCCTGACCCTAAACTTTAACTAACCAAAAACTTAACCATATCTGTGACCATAATAATAACCCTATCTCTAAACCTTACCCTAGGCCTCAACCTAACCCTTACACTAGAACTAGACCAAAACTAACCCTAACTATAAACCTAGACCTTACATTACCCCTAGCCATAATCATATCCCTAAACCTAACACAAAACATAGCCCTAATACTAGCCCTAAGCCTAGAACTAATACTATCCGTAAACCCAGGCTTAATCCTCATCCTAACCCTAACACTAGCCCTAAACCTATTTGAACCCTCGCCCTAAAACTAGCTATAACATCATACCTTACACTAATCATAAGCCTAAACCTAGCCCTAATCATATGCCTAGCACCATCATTAACCCTAGCACTAATCCTAGAGCTAATTTAATCCTCACCATAACCGTATCTCACCCAAGCACTAATCCTAGTTCTAAACCTATCCCTTATAAGAACCCAAAACATAGCCCTATACCTAGCCCCAATAGTAGACCAAAAGTCACCCTAGCTCTAAACCTAGACCTAACCCTAACTCTAAAGCGAACCCGAACCCTAACCCTAAACTTCATCCTAACACTAGCCCTCAGCCAAATGCTAATTGGAAAACTAGCCCTAACCCTAGGCTTAGCACTCAAACAAAATCGAGTCATAGGCTTAACCCAAATCCTTAACCAAAACCAAACCCTAAGCTTATACATACCCCTAACCTAGCCCTAATTCGAGTTCTAACCCTAACTCTAGAACTTACCCGACCCTGACTCAGACCCTATCACTAAACCTTGCTCTAAACATCACCCTAACCTTAAACCTAAACTGACCACTAGCCCTAGCCCTAACTCTAACCATAAACTAGCCTTAGTTGTAATGCCAGTTCTTACATTAGCCATATCCCTGTAATATCAGAAAACCTAGCCCTAATCCAAAACCTAAAGCTGCTATGAAACCTAACCCTAACCTTTAACCTAGCCTTATCCCTAACCCTAATACTAGCTCTAATCCTAGCTCTTACTTTATCACTTACTCTAAGCCAAACTTTCAACCTAAAGCTACCCTAATCCTAAACCTAATCTTTAGCGTACCCAAAACCATAACTCTATTACTAATCCTAATCATAGCCCTCATTCTAGCTCTAACCCTAACCCAACCCTAACCCTAACCCTGACCATTATTCTGATCCTAACTCTAACCTTAGGTTGAAACCTGATTCTAACCGTAAACTGAACCCTAAGAGTAGCCCAATGGATAATCCTATACCTAAACCTAACCTTAAAAGTCGACCTAGACAAAAGCCTAATCCTAAATCTAGCTATATCTATAGCACTAGCCCAAAACAAAAACCTAGCTCTATCCCTAACAATAACCCTTAACCTAACCCAAACACTAACGCTACCTCTATACCTAACACTAGCCCTAATTCTGGCCCCCAAAATAAACCTAACCCTAACACAAACAAAGACTGTTCTCCCAACAAAAATCCTATATCTAAAATGTATGCTAACCCAAAATATAGCCATAACACTAACACTAGACCTAACCATAACACTAACCCTAGCTCTTACATTAACCATAGCCTTAATGCTAGCCCTAAATCTCATACAAAAAAATAGCCCTAATCCTACCCCTAACCCTAGCCCTAAGTGTAACCCTAACCCTAAACCTAGACCTAACCCTAACCCAAACTCTCACGTTAGACCTAACCCTAACTCAAACACTAACCCTTACCATAAATATAACCCTAGCCCTAACCCTAAGCCTAACCCTAATCCTAGCCCTAATCCTAACCATAACCAAGGCCAAACCCTACCTCTAACTCTATCCATTACCCTAAACATAACCCTAACAATTATGCTAAACCCAGCCCTAAACTTAACACTAATTCTAAACCCAGACCTGACACTAACCCTAAAACTTGCCCTAGCCCTAACCATAGCTCTAATCTTAACACTTACCCTAAACCTAAACCTAACACTAACCCTAGGCCTAACCCTAACCTTAACCCTAACCCTTCTCATAATCCTAACCATAAACCTAGCCCTAAACCTATCCAACACCCTAAATATAAGCCTAACCCAAATGCTAACACTAGGCCTAACCCTAAACCTATTGCAAATATTAACCATATCCATTATCTTAACTTGACCTGAACACTAAAACTAAACCTAATAATTACTCTAACTCTAACCCTAACCTTAATTCTAATTTTAGCCCTAAACCTAAACCATAACCTAAATAAAACTCTGAACAAGACACTGACTCTAATAATAAACCTAGTTCTAAACCTGATGCTAACCCTAAACCTAACCCTTACACTAGACCTAGCCATAAATCTTACCCTAACAGTATCCCTAACCATAACCCTAGACCTGATATCAGCCCTCTACCTAATTTTTTCCCTAACCCTAACAAAAACACTAGCCTTTATCCTAGCCCTAAACCTAGCCTTAATCCTAACCTGAACCGTAACCTTAGCCCAATTCATAATTACAACCCTCGCCTTACTTCTTCAGAAATAAGTTTCACCTAGGTATAACCGCATCCCTTCCCCAACATGAACCCTAACCCTAACACTATCACTAACCCAAACCCGAGACCTAACCCTACCAATAACCCTAGCTCTAATCTTAGCCCTAATTCATTACTAACTGTAACTCTAACTTTAACCCTAGTCCTAAGACTAACTCTAACTCTCACCCTAGACTTCTTTCTTGTACTAACCTTATCTGTTGCCATAACCCTATCACTACCCCTAACCTTAGCCCTAAACCTAGCTCTAACCATAAATCTAACCATAAATCTAAATCTAACCCTAAACCTAAGCCTAAGCCTAAGCCTAAACATACCACTAAACCTAACACTATCACTAATTATAAAACTAGCCCTAACCCAAGCCCTAGACCTAAAACAACACCAAGCCATAGCCCTAATGCTAATCCCAACCTAACCGTAACTCTATACCTGACATTAGCCCTAGTCCTAATTCTTGCCAAAACCTAACACAAAACCTAACCATACACCTAACCATAATTCTATCTCTAATTCGAGTGTTATCCCTAACCCTAAAAGTAACACTGACCCTGACTTTGAACCTAACAATAATCTCATCTCAAATCATCACACTAATGCTTAACGTAACACTGATACTAGAACTAGCCCTAATCCTAATCATAAAAGTAGCCCTAATCATAACCATAGTTCTTATATTAGCCGTAGTAACTCTAGCAGTAAGCTAATTTAAAAATTAATCCTAATCCAAGCCCTAACACTATTTTAACCCTAACCCTAACTATAACCCTAAACCTAGCCTTAACCCTAGCCCTAACCATAACCATAGTCCTAACTCTAACTTTAATCCTATCCATTAGCTTACCCTAACTCTATCCCTAATGCTAATCCTAAGATAACCTTAACCCTATCCATAACCCTAGCCCTGTCGATTATCTTAAATATAACCTGAAACCTCTACCTAACTATATCCATTACCCTAACTCTAAATCTAAACCTAAAGCTAATTTGAGCCCTAACTGTAAACCTCAACCTAAACAAACCCTGACCCTGATCCTTACTCTAATAATACCTCTAGCTCTAAAGCTGACCCTAACTCTCAAGCTAACCCTTTCACTATACCTAGCCAAATACCTAATGGTAAAACTATACCATAACTAAACTATACCAAATACCTAATTGTAAAAGTTACCATAACCCTAGACCAGACATTAGCCCTAGACCTAATACTAGCCCTATACATAACAAAAACCATAGCCCTAATCCTGGTCCTAAACCTAGCTTTAATCCTAATCCTAATTCTAACACTAGCCCTAAACCTAAATTTATCACTTGCCTTAGGCCAAAACCTAGCTATAACATTACAAAAAACCCTAACCCTAATACTAACTCTAGCCATAAATCAAGGTGTAGCCCTAATATTAACCCTAGCTTTAATACTAGCCCTAATTTAGCCCTAAATCTAAACCTAATCATATCCCTAGCCTTAAGACTAACTCTAACTCTCGCTCTAGCCCTATCCCTAGTTCTAACCTTATCCCTTACCATAACCCAAAGTCTAGCCCTAACCTAGTCCAAACCTAGCCCTAAATCTAAATCTAACACTAACTCTGAATTTAACCATAACTCTAAACCTAAAATTCACCTTAACACTAGCCCTAACCCTAATGCTAATTTGAAAACTAGCCCTAACCCTAGACATAGCTCTTAAACAAAACTAAGCTATAGCCCTAATTTTAACCCTTAACCTAAACCAAATTCTAACACTACATATCGTCCTAACATGATTCCTACAACTAATACTGACCCTGACTCTGACCCTAAAACTAGCCCAATTCTAAATATCACCTTAACACTAAACATAGCCCAAACACTAGACCGAGCCCTAACCCTAACCATAAAACTAGCCTGAATTGTAAAGCCAGTTCTTACATTAGCCATAGCCCTAACTCTAACACAAAACCTAACCCTAATCTGAGCCCTAACCCTAGCTTTAAACCAAACCCTAAATATAACCCTAGCCCTAACCATAACCCTAACCCTAACCATAGTTGTAACACTATCCCTTGCACCTAAGCCAAATCCTCACTCTAATGCTACTCTAATTCAAACCCTAATCTTTAGCCTACCCACAAACCTAACCCTATTAGTAATCCTAACCCTAGCCCTCATTCTATCTCTAACACTATCCCAATTCCTAAGCCTAACCCTGACCCTTATTCTGACCCTAACACTAACCCTAGGTCTAAGCCTGACTCTAACTCTAAACCAAACCCTAACTCCAGCCCTACTGGTAAACCTATACATAACCTAACCATAATACTAGAACTAGACCTAAACTTAATCCTAAATATAACCATAACTCTAGTGCTAGCCCTAAAAAAATTCTAGCCCTAGCCCTAACAATAACCATTAACCTAACGCAAAAACTAACCCTAACCCCAGACCTAACCCTAGTTCTACTTCTGGCCCTAACCCTAAACCCAATGCTAACCCGAACACTTATCCTTATCCTAACACCCACCCTAGCTCTAAACCTTATCCTAACCAAAAACCTAACCCTAACTATAGACCTATCCGTAAGTCTAACCTTAAAACTAGCCATAATCCTAACATAGGTTCTTTCATTACACATAGCCCTAACGCTAGCCATAAATCTCAAAAAAAAAAAACCCTAGCCCTAACCCTAGCAATCAGTGTAAACCTAAACAAAATCCTAGACCAAACCCTAACCCTAACACTAGCCCTAGCCCTAACTCTAGCTCAAACTCTAGCCTTACCCTAAAAATAACTCTAGCCCTAACCCAAATCCTAACCCTACCCCTAATCTTAACTGTAACCATAGTCCAAATCCTAGATCTAACTTTATCTACTACCTTAATCATAGCCCTGAACCTAATACTAATGCTAGCCCTAACCCTAACCCTAACCCTAACCATAGCCCTGACTCTAACCCTAACCCTCGCCTTAGCTCTAACTCTAGCTAAGCCCCTAACACTTACCCTAAACTTAACCCTAACACTAACACTAACCCTATGCCTAACCCTAACTCTAGCCCTAATCCTAAGCATAACCCAAGCCCTAACACTAGCACTAACCATATCCATTATCCTTACATGAGCCTAACTCAAATGCTAACCTTAGTCCAAAATCTAAACTTATCTCTAACACTAACCCTATACGTTACTCTAAACCTAACCTGAATCCTAAACGTATCTCTATCCACTACTCTAACCCTAAAACCTACCATAACCCTAACCATAAAACTAGCCCTAATTTTAAAGCCAGTTCTTAACCCTAATGCTAATTCTAGCCTTAACCCTAAACCTTAACCCAAACTAAACCCAAACCTGATTCTGAATCTAATAATACACCTAGCTCTAAAACTTACCCCTACAATAAACCTAACCCTTACACTAGACTGAGCCAAAATCTAACCCTAACACTATTTTTAACCATAACCCTAGACCTGACATTAGCGCTAGCTCTAATTCTCACCCTAACACTAACACAAAACCTAGCCATCATCCTTTCCCTAAACCTAGCCTTAATCCTATCCTAAATTTTCACCCTAGCCACATCCTGAATTTTAAAGAGAATCCTAGCCATGAACCTAGCTATAACCCCATCAGTTCGTCTAAAAATAACTCTAAATCCAACACAAACACTAAAAGTAACCCCAGTCCTAACCATAGACCTAACCCTAACACTGACCCAAACGCTAATCCTACCTCTAATTTAGCCGTAATCCTAACCCTAGCCCTAACGAGAGCCCTAAGACTAACTCTCACATTTGCCCTATTTCTATTTGTAACCCTGTTACCATAACCCTCACACTAGCCCTTACCTTAGCCCTAACCCTAGCCATAGCCCTAACCCTAGATATAAACATAACTCTAAATTTAACTCTAAACTTAAACCTAAACTTCACCATACCACTAGCCTTAACACTATTGCTAATACTAAAACTAGCACTAATCCTAGCCCTAGCCATAAAACAAAACCGAGCCATTGCTCTAACTCTTAACCTTACCCTATAGCAAACCCTACCCCTATAACTAGCCATAACCCTACCTCTAATTTGAGTCCTAGGCCTAAAACTAACCCTGACCATATCTCTTATCCAAACACTAACCCTAGCTCTAAATATTACACTAAACCTAAAGCTAATGCTAACACCATTCCTAGCCCAAATCCTAACACTAAAACTAACCCTAATCACAACCCTAGTTCTTACATTGGCCACAGCCCTAACCCAAGCCCTAAACCTAACACAAAAATAATACTAATCCAAGCCCTAACACTAGATTTAACCCAAAACCTAACCCTAAACCTAATCCTAGCCCTAAAACTAACCCTAAAGGTAGACCTAACCCTAGCTCTAACCCTATCCCTTAACCTAAGCCAAACCGTATCCATAATGATAACCTTAGTGCTAATCCTAATCTTTAGACAAAACCAAACACTAACCTTATTACTAGTCCTTACCCTAGCCCTCATTCTAGCTCTAACCCTAACTTGTAATCTAACTCTAAACTTTACCCATATTCTGATCCTAACACTAATTATAGGTATAAATCTGAATCTAACCCTAAACCAAACACTAACACTAGCCCTATAGGTAACCTGATACCTAAACATAAGCTTAGCACTAGCCCTAGACCTAAACATAATCCTAAATCAAGTGACAACTCTAATCCTAGACCTAAACAAAAAGTTAGACCTATATGTAATAATAAACTTAAACATAATCCAAACCCTAAACCTACCCCTATACCTAATCGTGTTCTAAATCTGGCTTTCACGCTAACTCTAACTCTAATCTGAACACATACCCTGACACTAACACTAAACCTAGCTCTAAACCTGAAAATAAACCAAAATGTAAACTTAACACTAGATCTAGCCATAAACCTTACCCTACAACTAGCTGTAATTAGAACCCTAGAACTTATATTACCCATAGCATTAATGCTAGGCCTAAACCAGCACAAAACCTAGCCCTAATCCGAGGCCTAAACCTACCTTAAGCATAACCCTCACCCTAACCGTAGCTCTAAACCTAACCCTAACCCTCAACTTAGCCCTAACACTTAGTCTCAATATAACCCTATCCCTAGCCCTACCATAACTGTAAGCCTAGCCCTAATTCTAACCTTAAAACTAGCTCTAACCCTAGCTCTAACCCTAGGGATTACTCTAACTCTAATGCTAAATATAAAGATAACCCTAGCCCTAACCCTAACCCGAAACCTAACATAAAACATAAAACTAACCCTAGACCTAACACTAAACCTAATTCTTGCTTTAGCCCTAAACCTAACTCAAAACCTAACCCTTACCCTAAACCCAACAGTAAACCCAGCTTTAAAACTAAATTTAACTCTAAACCTAAGATTAACCCTAAAGATATTCTTACATCTAATCCAATCTATTACTCTAAACCTAACCCCAAACCTAATGAAAACCCTAGCCCTAACCCTAAACCTAACCCTGACCATAACCATAACCATAACCCTAGACCTAACACTAAACCTAACCCTCGCCCTAGGACTAACCGAGCTCAAAACCGAACAGATACCCTAAACCTAACCCTAACCTAACCTAAGCTAGGGTTACTAGCCCTAACCCTAACTCTAGCCCTAATCTTAACCATAAACTTAGCCCTAACCCTAGCTCTAACCCTTTACAATATCCTTATGATGATCCTATTCCTAATGGTAACCCTAGGCCTAACCCTAACCCTATTGCTATCCCGATATCTTTCCATTACACTGAACCTAACCTGAACCCTAAACTTAACCATATGCATTTCCTTAAGCCTAACCCTAACACTCATTTGAGCCCTATCCCTAAACCTTAACCTAAAACAAACCTTAAACCTGATTCTGATGCTAAAAATACACCTAGTTCTAAACCTGACCCTTACTCTAACTAAGCCTAACACTTACACTAGAGCTAGACACAAACCTAACCCTAAATATACCCCTAACTGTAACACTAGACCTGACATTAGTCCTAGCCCTAATTCTAGACCTAACCCTACAACAAACACTAGCCCCCATCCAGCACTAAACCAAGCCTTAATCATAACCTTAACCCTAACCCTAGCCTTAACTCTAATTCTAACACTCACCCTACCTCTAAACCTAGCTATAACAACATCCCTTACCATAAACAAAACCATAACATTAATCCTAATGCTAGGCCTAATCTGAACAGTAACCCCAGCCTTAAGCCTAGCCCAAATGTAGCCCTATCATTAAAAATAACCATAACCCTAGCCCTAAGACTAAATCTAATCCTCGCCCTAGACCTAGCCCTAGTTCTAACCCTATTCCTTACCATAACCCTAACCCTAGCCCTAACCCTTGCCCTATCCTTAGACCTAGCCCTAACCCTAGATCTAATGCTAACCTCAAATCTAACCATAATCCTAAGCCTAAGCCTAACACTAACACTAGCTTTAACAGTGATGCTAATCATATAACTAGTGCTAACCCTAAACCTAGGATTAAAACAAAACAGAGCAATATGCTAACACTAAACCTTAACTTAAACCAAACCATAATAGTACACCTAGACCTAATCTAGCCCTAATTCGAGTGCTAACTCTAATCTGAAAACTTACCCTGAACCTGAATTGTATCTTAACACTCACCCTAGTTCTAAACACCACCCTAAACTTAAATGAAACCATAACTGTAACACTAGCCCTTATTTGAGTCCTAACCCTAACCCTAAAACTAACCCTGACCCTGACTCTGACCATTACCTTAACCTTAGCACTAACATATCACAAAACCTAGCCCTAATCTGATCCATAACCCGAGTTTTAAAATCCTAACCCTAGCCCTAGTCCTAATCATAACCATAACCATAGCTCTAAACTTGTCCATTGCCGTAACAATAACCCTAACCCTAATGCTGACCCTAGGCCTAAACTTAACCCTATCACTAATCCTAAACCTATCCATTACCATAAACCAAAATTAAAACCTAAACATCACCCTAATATTACCCTAACACTAACTCTAATGCTAATTTGAGCCCTAAATTTAAACCTTAACCTATTCCAAACCTTAACCCAGATACTGACCCTAATAATACCTCTACATCTAAACCTGACCCTAACCCTAAACCTAACCCTAACACTACAAGTAGCCATATGCCTATCACTAAAAGTATCTTTAAACAAAACCCTAGACCTGATATTAGCCCTAGCCCTAATCCTAGCCCTAACCCTAAAATAAACCCTAGCACTTCTCCTAACCCTAAAATCAGCCTGTATCATAATCCTATACATAACCATAACCCTAACCCTAATTCTAACCCTCACCCTATCTTTAAACCTAGCTATAATGTGATTCTTACCCTAAATTTAACCCTAACCCTAATGCTAGGCCTAAGCTCAACACTAACCCTAGTAGTAATTCTAGCCCTAATTTAAACCTATCCCTAACCCTAACACTAACCTTAGCCATAAGACTAACTCTAACTCTCACACTAGACCTATCCCTAATTCTAACCCTATCCCTTACTGTAACCCTAACCCTAGCCCTAAAACTAGATATAACCCTAGCCATAATCCTTTCCTAATGTTTATTCCTAGTTCTAACCCTAGATCTAACCCTAACTCTAAATCTAACACTAAACCTAAGCCTAAGCATAATATTAACATTACCCTAACCCTAACACTAATCATAAAACTAACTTTAACCCTAACCTTACCAGTAAAACAAAACGGAGCAATAGCCCTAACACTAAACCTTAACTTACACCAAACTCTAGCACTAAACCTAGACATAACCCTAGTTCTAATTCGAGTCCTAACCTTAACTTTAATACTAACCCTGCCTTTGACTCATATCCTAAAACTCACCCTTGCTCTAAAAATCACCTTAACCTTAACCACAGCCTTACAGTAACCCTAGCCTTATTTTGAGTCCTAACCCTAACTGTAAAACTAAACCTGACCCTGATTATTAACCTAACACTAACACTAGTTCTAAAAATCACCTAACCTTAAACCTAATCCTAACACTAGAGTTTTAACCCTAACCATAACCCAAAAATTAACCTTAATTGTATTCCTAGTTCTTACATTAGATGTTCATCTAAACCAAGCCCTAAACCTAACACAAAACTAGCCCTAATCCAAGCCCTAACCATAGCTTTAACCCTAACCCTAACCCTGGCCCTAACACTAACCCTATCCCTTGTCCTAAACTAGCTCTAACACTTTCTCTTACACTAAGTCCAACCCTCACACTATTGCTACCCTAGTCCTAACCCTAATCCTATCCTACCCCAAACACTAACCCTATTAATAGTCTTAACCCTACCACTCATTCGAGCTATAACCATAACCCAAACCCTAACCCTAACCCTGACACTTATTCTGACCCTAACAATAATCGTAGGTCTAAACCTGAAGCTAACCCTAAACCAAACCCTAATACTAGCTCTACCAGTAACTTTATACCTAAACCTAACCCTAATACTAGCCCTAGAGATAAACCTAATCCTAAATCTAGCCATAACTCGAACTCTAGACCTAAAGAAAAACCTAGACCGAGCCAGAACAATACCCTTAGCCTAATCCAAACATTATTTTTTTTTCTCTAGACCTAACCCTAGAACTAATTCTGGCTTTAATCCTAACCATAACCCTAATCTGAACATTGACCCTGACACTAACACTAACCCTAGCATAAACATCACCCTAACCATAATCCTAACACTAAAACTATAACTAGCTCTAATATTAACCCTAAAACTAGCCCAAGTCATAACAAGTTCTTACATTACCTGTAGCCCAAACCTATCACAAAACCTAGCCCTAATCCAAGCCCTGCCCTAGCTTTAACCCTAAAGCTAATCCCAACCCTAATCATAATCCTAATCCTAAACCTAACCCTAGACATAATCTTCAGTATAACCCTAGCCATAACCCTAGCTCTAACCTATCCATTACTCTAATAATTACACTAACCCTTATGCTAATCCTAGTGCATACCCTAATCCTATCCTAACCTAACCCTATCCAATACCCTACACTTATCCTGAACCCTAAACCTAAATGTATCATTACCCTATCTTTAAAAAATATTGCTAATTCGAGCCCTAAACCTAAACTTTAACCTAACAAAAACCCGAAACCTGACCCTAAACCTAATAATATCCCTAGCTTACAACCTGACCCTAACCATAAATCTAACCCTTACAAGAGAGTTAGCTATAAACCCAATCCTAAAATTATCTCTAACTGTAACCCTAGACCTGACATTATCCCTAGTACTAATCCTAGTCTGAACCCTAAGATAAACCTTAGCACACATCCTAGCCATAAGCCTCGCCTTAATCATAAACCTTATCCTAACTCCAACCATAATTCTTACCCTCACCATAGCCCTAAAACCACCTATATTCCCATCCCTTACCCTAAACCTAAACCTTACCATATATCTAACACTAAACCTACCTCTAAACCTAAAACTAACCCTAACACTAACCCTAGCCCTAATCCCAGGCCTAATTTATCCCTATCCCTAACCCTAAACTTTGCACTAAGACTAACTCCAACTCTTGCCCTAACCCTATACTGAGTTCTAATTCTATCCTTTACTAGCACCCTAAACCTAGAAGTAAACTTAGCCCTAACCTTAGCCCTATACTTATCCCTAGCTGAAACCGTAGATCTAAATCTTATACCTAAGCCTAAACCTCACAATAACACTAGCCCTAACCTTAACACTTATCCTAAAACTAGCCCTAATCCTACACTTAATTCTAAAATGAAACTTAGTCAGAACCCTAACCCAAATTCTTAAACTTAAACCAAACCCTAACTTTACCCCTAGACCTCATCATATCTCTAATTCTAGTCTTAATCCTAACCTGAAAACTAATCCGGACCCTGACTCTTACCCTAACACTAACTCTATCTCTAAACATCATCGTAACCATAATCCTAACCCTACCACTAGACCTAGCCCTTACCCTAACCTTATAACTACTGCTAATCATAACCCTACTTCATATATTATCTGTAGCCTTAACCCCAGCCCTACCCTAAAACAAAACCTAGCCTTAATGTGATTCTAAACCTAGCTTTAATCCTAAACTTAAACCTAATCCTAACCCAAACAAAAGCCCTAATCCTATATTTAACACTAGACCCAATCTTAGGTCTAACCCTATCCACTACCCTAATATTAACCCTAACCTTATGCTAACCCTAGGCCTAAACCTAACCCTATCCATTACACTAAACCACATCTAAACCGTAAACCTGTCCCTGTCCTTACCCTAACTTTAAACCTAATGTTAATTCAAGCCCTAAAATTAAATCCTAACCTAACCCAAACCCTAAACTTGAACGTGACCCTAATAATAACCCTAGCTCTAAACCTGACCCTTACCCTAAACCTAACCGTTACACTGGAACAAGACATAAACTTAACACTATATCTATCCCTAACTGTAACCCTAGAACTGACATTAGTCCTACCACTAATACTATCCCTAACCCTAACACAAACACTTGCCCTCATCCTAGCCCTAAACGTAGCCTTGATCATAACCCTAACCCTAACCTTAGCCATAACCCTAATACTAACCCTTGAACTCAACCTACCTATAACTCATTCCCTTACCCTACACATTAACCTAACTTTAACCTTAATCCCTGGCCTAAATCTAACACTAACCCTAGCCCTAATTAAGCCTTTTCCCTAACCATAACCCTAACCCTTGCTCTAAGACTAACTCTAACTCTCACATTAGCCCTATCACTAGTTCTAATCCGATCCCTTACCATAACACTAACCTAGCCCTAACCCTAGTCCGAACCCTTGCCCTCTCCTTAGCCCTAGCCCTAAGCATTGATCAAAACCTAATTCTAAATCTACCCCTAACCCAAAGCTTATGCCTAACCACTATAAATATATTTATATTTAGACTCTATGTCTACATACGTTGGCTTCAATTATTATTTTGAATATAGCCATTAGTTTCATAAAATGCATACTATTGCTGGTGGTATATAGAGAACTGATGGTCACAGGTATGATGCTATGTAAAGGGGAAAAGTAATGAGGGTATGAGATTATTTTTTCTAAGTAAATTGGAGGAGAACTGTAATGAATAGACAGGGGGAATTTATGTAAGAAGGTATAAATTCAAATTTCTTATCTATATTCATAAAATTACCCTCTTTATAAATAGTAAAAGTTAGGAGGTTGAAAGTGGGATAGAGGGAGAAAGAAAAAAGAAGAAAAAAAATAACAAGGAAAGAAAGAAAGAGAGGGAGAAAGAAAATAAGAGAAAATAAAGGTAGGTGTGGGGGGGCCTATGTAACTCCTCTATATTTTACTATTCTAGTGATTCAGTTTTTCTTTTTAAAGAGAGAGAGAGAGAGAGAGAGAGAGAGAGAGAGAGAGAATTTTTAAAATAGTTATGTTTAGTTTTAAGAGGACACAACATTTTTATTTGTATGTGGTGCTGAGGATCGAACCCAGAGCCATTCAGTTCTTAAAGTCCAAAATGCAAAGTTCTTGGTTTCTCATATATTGAGGTTTTGAAAACAAGAGGGGGAAGGGTAGAGGAGAATGGATGAAAAGAGCGAGAAAAGAAAAGTAAGAAAGAAAAAAAAAGGATGTCAGAACTCTATTTTCTTTTCTTGCAGTAGTTGGAGTTTTCTATTCCTAGCTAGAGTCTCTGTGCTCTGGGTGATGGAGGTAGCCAGTGAGAGAGGGTTTGAGCTTCTACCAGGAGCCTCCCTATTCTTAGTCTCTGAGTGGAACCCAGGTGCCTGTACAGTTGCTGTTCCACATTGATAGCTATGCCCAACCAAATCTTGTGAGGATAATCTTGAGTTATCACAGCTGGAGGTAGGGGAGTTGGAAAATGGGTACCTGAGCAGCCACAGAACTGAGCTGGTAGCCACGCCCACTGATAGATGATAAGAAAGTTTTTGCAAGATGGATTCCATCTATTACCTGTGTAGGATGTTTGGTGAATTGGGTGGTTCTGGGGTGACTTTGTGCCAAGTCCAGAGCTTGGTCTGGTGACCCGCAGGCAAAGCCTCTGTGTTCTTTGCTGCCTACCTTCTGCACCAATAGCCCCCACCTGGCTGAGACTTCCCTCTAAGCCCAGAGCCCACGCAAGGCTGAGACTTCCATCTGAGCCTTGAGCAAACACACAGCAGAGACTTCTCTCTGCACCGAAAGCAACCACATGGTGGAGCCTTCTGTCTGTGCTGAGAGCACCCGTGTTGCCCTTGTTTTTTTCAAATTTCTATGATACTGGGAAGAATTCATCTTTTATTTAGTTTTATTATGCTCCACAAGTTTGTCAGTTCAGTGGTTTGTTGTCAGAAAAAGTTTGTATTTTAAGGTTTCCCTTCATTATGGCTTATTGATGTGAATCAAAATTGAGCTGGAAATCAAACAGAATTGGTAGGAGGTGTATGAAACTTCACACAATCAGTTATCAGTGGGCACTCTCTGCTTTCTTTCTTTTGAAGGTTGGCCAAAGATGAAGTATGCAAAAGCAACTGTATCCATGAGCCCCTAAGGAGAAAACAGAGAAATATGTATGTATTGAAGTAAGTCTCCCAATGATTTGATCAAA
Source organism: Marmota monax (assembly GCF_021218885.2). NCBI lineage: Eukaryota > Metazoa > Chordata > Mammalia > Rodentia > Sciuridae > Marmota > Marmota monax. Next base: position 155,925 of record NW_026694662.1, on the reverse strand, counting down.
TTTCTTTGACACTGCACAGTATTCATCTTTTAGCTTTCCCCACTAGGCTCCCAAAGTTTGGGACTTCTAGGATCATTGGTTCTCTACACAGGAAATGGATAGGGTTATGCTTAGGGTTATTGTTAGATTTAGAGCTAGTGTTAGAGTTAGAGTTATTTTTGTTCAAATTTATTTGATACTGGGCTGGATTCATCTTTTCCCCAGTCTTAGTATGCTCCCAGGTTTGGGCCTTCTGGGTTCAGTGGTTCACTGTCAGGAACCATTTGTATTTTAAGGTTTCACTTAATTTTGACCTATATGCATAAAATGAAATAGAGTTAGAAATCAGAGTTGGTTTGAAAGTTTGATTGAAACTTCACACACTCAATCAGTTCCCAGTGTGCATTCTCTGGTTTGTTTCTTGTGGAGGTAGCCCTAAGCTGAATTAGAAAGAAATAGCTTCAACTGTGAGTGCTTTAAAAGCAAGCTTCAATATTTTTAGTCAAATTACTTTGATACTGTACAGGATTTATCCTTTACTTAGTCTGAGTATAATCCCCAATTTGGGAATAGTTTGAATTTTTAGGTGTCACTTCATTATGGCCTATAGGTGTGAATGACAATGAAGCTGGAAATGAAAAAGGGTTGGTACTAGCTGCTTTGTACATCACACACTGAATTAGTTCTCTGTGAGCACTCTCTGGTTTCTTCCTTTGAATATAGGCCAAAGGAGAAGCATGCAAAAATAACTTTATCCAAGAGCACTTTAGGGGAAAACAACGAAATAATCATGTAATGAATTACCTCCCACAATTATTTGTTCAGATTTCATGATACTGTGCATGATTCATCTCTTAGCTTTCCCCACTAGGCTTCCAAATTTTGGGACTTCTATGATCAAAAGTTTTTTTTTTTTTTTTTTTAAATAGCTTAGGGTTAAGGTTACAGTTAGGGTTAAGGGGTAGGTTTAGACCTAGTGTTAGATTTAGATTTAATTTTGTTCAAATTTCTTTGATACTGGGCAGGATTCATCTTTTACCTATACTTACTATGTTCCCCAGGTTTGGGCCTTCACATTTCAATGTTTCTCTGACAGTGAAAGTTTGTATTTTGAGGTTTCACTCCATTTTGACTTATATGGTAAAAGGAAATGGAGCTCAAATTTCAAATAGGGCTGGTTCTATCTGCTTCAAACTTCACACAATCAATCAGTTCTCTCTGTGCTCTCTCTGATTTCTTCCATGTAAACGTGGCCTAAGCTAAAGCATACATAAACAACTTCATACAAAAGCACTTTAGTAAAAAGCAGGGAAATATGCATGGACTGAAATACCTCAACCAATTATTTGATAAAACTTTTTTGATCCTACACTGTAATCATCTGTTACTTTGTATCACAAAGCTCCCCAAGTTTTGGCATTATATGACCAAAGGCTCTCTAAACAGGATAGGGTTAGTGTTATGACTAGGGTTAGAGACAGTGTTAATATTAAAGTTATTTTTGTTCAAATATCTTTGATACTTGGCAGGATTCATCTTTAACCTAGCCTTACTTTGTTCCCCAGATTTGGGCCTTCTTGGTTCAGCAGATCCCTGTCAGGAACAGTTTGTATTTTAAGGTTTCACTCTATGTTGACCTATATGGGTAAATGCAAATTGAGCTGGAAGTCCAAAAGGGTTCATGGTAGCTGCTTACAACTTTACACACTCAATCAGTTCCCTGAGGGCACTCTATGGTTTCTTTCTTGTGAAAGATTCCACAAGCTGAAGCATGCAAACAAAGTTTAACACATTGCACTTTAGGAGGAAACAGGGCAATATAAATTTACAGAAATACCTCCCCCAATTATTGAGTCAGATATTTTGGTTACTGGGAAGGATTCATCTGTTAGTTTGTCCTACTAGTTGCCCCACATTTGGGGTTTCTATGACAAAGGCTGTCTAAACAGGTTAATTTATATTTAGGGTTAGGGTTAGGGTTAGAGCTCGGGTTAGAGCTAGGTTTAGAGCTAGTATTAGGGTTAGAGTTAGTTTTGCTCAAATTTCTTTGATACTGGGCATGTGTAATCTTTTATGTAACCTTACTATTTTCCACAGATTTGGGCCTTGATTCAATGGTTCACTCTAAAGAACAGTTCGTATTTTAAGGTTTCACTTCAATTTGACCTATATGGGTAAATAGAAATGGAATTGGAAATCAAACAGGGTTTTTGCTAGCTGCATGAAACTTCACACACTCAATCAGTTCTCAGTGAGCATTCTCAGGTATTTTTTAAGGTGGAAGTAGCCCTAAGCTGAAATAAAAAGAAACAGATTTTTCTCTGAGTGCTTTAGGAGCAAGCAGAATTCCCAGGTTCTGAAAAAGCTTCAATTTTTTTTTTTGGTCAGATTAATGTGATACTGTACAGGATTCATCCTTGACCTAGCTTTAGAAGCCTACTCAAGTTTTGGCCTTTAATGTTAAATTGTTCACTTTCAGAAACAATTGGAATTGTTAGGTTTCGCTTCATTATGGTCTATAGGTGTGAATGGAAATAGAGCTGGAAATCAAACAGGGTTGTTGCTAGCTGCATGAAACTTCACACACTCAGTCACATCTCTGTGGGCATGCACTGCTTTGTTCCTTGTGAAAGTACCTTAAGTGAAGCATGAAAAAATAATTTATCCAAAAGCACTTTAGGAGAAGTAGGGAAATATGCATGTACTGAAATACCTCCCCAAATTATTTGGTAAGGTTTCTTTCATACTGCTCAGGATTCTTCTTTTAGTTTTCCGAAATGATCTCCGCACATTTGGGACTTTTATGATCAACCTGTATAAAGAGTATAGGCTTAATTTTAGGATTAGGGTTAGGGCTAGGGTTAGAGCTAATGTTAGGGTTAGAGTTAGTTTTGTTCAACATTCTTTGATACTGTGAGGATTACTCTTTTACTTGGCCTTTTTTATTTTATTTTTTAATTACTATTTTACTTGGCTTATTTTTCCATGGTTTGGGCCTCCTTTTTTCCATGGTTTGTTGTCAGTAACAGTTTGTATTTTAATGTTTCACTTCATATTTTCCTATTGGGTAAGTGGAAATGGAGCTGGAAATCAAACAAGGTTGGTGCAGCTGCTTGAAATTTCACACAATATGTTTTCTGTGGGCACATTCTGGTTTCTTCCTAGTGAAAGTTTTTCAAAGCTGAGACATGCAAAATACATTATCCAAGAGCACTTTAGGAGAAAACAGGGAAATATGAATATACTGAAATACTGCCCCCAATTATTTGGTCAGATATTTTTTATACTGGGTAGAATTCATCTGTTAGCTTGCCCTACTAGGCTCCCCCAAGTTTGGAATTCTATTATCAAAAGTTCTCTATACAGATTATGGTTAGAGTTAGAGTTAGGATTAGGGAGATGGTTAGAGCTAGTGTTAGGCTTATAGTTAGTTTTGTTCAAATTTCTTTGATACTTGGTAGGATTCATCTTTAACTAGCCTTACTATGTTCAGTTCAATGGTTTGCTGTCAGGAACAGTTTCTATTTTAAGGTTTCACTTCATTTTTACCTATATGGGTAAATGGAATTAGAGCTAGAAATCAAACAGGGTTGCTGCTGGCTGCTTGAAATTCACACATTCAATCAGTTCTTGGTGGGAACTCTCTGGTTTATTCCTTGTGAATGTAGCCATAAGCTAAAGCATGCAAAGCAAGTTTATCCAAGAGCACATTGGGAGAAAAGAAAGGATTATGAATATACTGAAATAACTCCCCCAATTATTTGGTCATATTTCTTTTATACAGTGCAGAATTCATCTATTAGTTTGCCACACTACGATCCCCAATTTTGGGACTTTTATGATAATAGGTTCTCTAAACAGGTTAGGGTTAGTATTACGTTTAAGTTTTGGGCTAGTTTTAGAGTGAGTGTTAGGGTTAGAATTAGTTTTGTTCGAATTTCATTGTTCCTGGGCAGGATTCTTCTTTTACCTAGCCTTACTATCTTTATCAATTTTGGGCCTTCTTGGTTCAAGGTACAGTGTCAGGAACAGTTTGACTTTTAAGGTTTCACTTCTTTTGAACCTATATGGGTAAATGGAAATGGAGCTGGAAATCAAACAGGGTTTGTGATAGCTGCTTGAAACTTCACACACTCAATCTTTTCTCTGTGGGCATTCTGTGGTTTCTTCCTTGTGAATGTAGTCCTCAGACCAAGCATGCAAAAACAACTTCATCCAAGAGCACTTTAGGAGAAATCAGGGAAATATTCATGTCCTGAACTATCTCCCCCAATTATTTGGTCAGATATTTTTTATACTGCACAGGATTCATCTACTAACTTGCCACACTGGGTTCCCCAATTTTGGGACTTGTATGATCAAAGCTCTATAAACAGGATAGGTTTAGGGTTAGTGTTAGGTTTAGGACTAGAGTTAGAACTAGTAGTAGGGTTAGAGTTATTTTTGTTCAAATTTCTTTGATACTGGGCAGGATTTCTCTTTTACTTAGCCTTATTATGTTCCCCAGATTGGGGCCTTCTAATTTCAAATGTTCACTGTCAGGAACAGTTTGTATTTTAAAGTTTCACTTCATGTTTTCCTATATGGGTAAATAGAAATGGAGCTTGTAATTAAACTGGGTTGGTGCTACCTGCTTGAAATTACATACACTCAATCAGTTCTCTGTGGGCACTCTCTGGTTTCTTCCTAGTGAAAGTTTTCCAAAGCTATGACAATGAAAATAACATTATCCAAGAGCACTTTAGGAAAAAAAAAAAAACAGGGGAAATGGGCATGTACTGAAACACTTCCTCCAATTATTATGTCAGAATTTTTTTTATACTGGGCAGGATTCATCTGTTACCTTGCCATACTAGGCACCCCAAGTTTGGGACTTCTATGATCAAAGGTTTCTAAACAGCTTAGGACTAGGGTTAGAGTTAGGGTTAGGGCTAGGGTTAGAAATAGTGTTGGGTTTAGAGTTAGTATTTTTTTTTCAAATTTCTTTGATACCAGGCAGGATTCATCTTTTACCTAGCCTTAATATGTTCCCCAGGTTTGGGCCTTCTCATTTCAAGTTTCACTGTGAGCAACAGTCTGTGTTTTAAGGTTTCAATTTATGTTGACTTATATGTATAATTGGAAATAGAGCTGGATAACAAACAGAGTTGGTGTTAGCTGCTTGAAACTTCACACACTCAATCAGTTCTCTGTGGGCCAACTCTTTTTTTGTTTTTTTGTTTGTTTGTTTCTCGTGAATGTATCCCTACACTGAAGCATGCAAAGCATAGGTTTAGGGTTAGGAGGAAGTTTAGAGCTAGGTTTAGTGTTAGGGTCAGAGTCAGGGTCCGGGTTAGTTTTATGTAGGGTTAGGACTAGAATTAGGGCTTAAGTTAGGGCTAGCTGTAGGTTTAGGGTTTCGTTTTAGTTCGGGACTAGGGTTAGGGCTATGGATCCGTTTTGTTTTACGGTTAGGGCTAGTGTTAGGGCTATATTTTGGATGAGTGTTAGGGTTAGGGCTAGTGTTAGGGTGAGGTTTAGGCTTAGATTTAGGGTTAGATTTAGAGTTAGGGTTAGATCTAGGGCTTGGGTTAGTGCTGGAGCTTGTTTTATGATAAGGGATAGGGTTAGAACTAGGGATACGGCTAGGACGAGACTTAGAGTTAGATTTAGGATTAGGATTATTGCTAGGTTTAGGTTTACAGCTAAATTAGGGCTAGGATTAAGGCTAAGGTTCATGTTAGGTTAGGCCTGGGGTAGCGCTAGGGTTAGGATTAGCATTGGGGTTAGGGTTAGTTTTATGGGAATGTGTGGGGTATAGCTAGCTTTAGAGCTATGGTGAGAGTTAGAATTAACATTAGGGCTAGGGTTAGTATTTGGATTAGGATTAAGGCTAGGTTTAGGGCTAGGTTTTTGTTAGGTTTAGGGATAGGGTTAGGGCTAGGGCTAATTTCAAGTCCTAGTATTATGGTTAGGGATAGTTTTAGTGTTAGGTTATGGTAAGTCTAGTGTAAACGTTATGTTTTTGATAAGGGTCAGGTTTAGTGCTGGGGGTATTATTAGTATTAGGTTAAGGATTAGCATTTGGTTTAGGTTAAAGTTTAGGGTTAGGACTTGAATTACTGTTAGGCTTAGGCTTAGGGTTAGGGTAATGGATAGGGTAAATCTTAGGTTTCAGTTAAAGTTTAGGGTAATTGACAGTTTAGGTTTAGTGATAGGGATTGTGTTAGAATTAGGTTTAGCATTATGTTTCATGTAATGGATATATTTAGAACTAGAGTTATGGCTAGGTTATGGTTTGCATTAAGTCTAGTATTACGGTTAGGTTTATGGATAGAGCTAGGGTTTTGTTTAGGGTAAGTGTTAGATTTAGGACTAGGGTTATGGTTAGGTTAGGGTAATGGTTACTGTTTGAGCTAGGGTTAGGGCCAGGGTGATGGTTAGGTTAAAGTTTTAGTCTAGGGTTATGTTTACGGTTAGGGTTTGGTTCAGGGTTAGGGGTATGGCTAGAATTTTCATTAGGGTTAGCCTTAGGTTTAGGGTAATGGATAATGCTAGATTTAGGGTTAGGGTTAAGGTTAGGATATGGTTTAGGGCTAGTGTTAGAATATGGTTTAGTGTAAAGCTTAATGTTTCAGCTAGAGATAGAGCTATGGTGATGGTTAGGTGTAGGGTTAGGCCTAGGGTTACATTTATGTTTAGGGTTAGGATTAAAGTTAAGTATAGGGTTATAATTGCGGATAGGCTTAGGGTTAGGGTAATTGATAGGGTTAGAGCTAAAGTTTGGGCTAGGATTAAAGTTAGAATTAGAGCTAGGGTTAAGGTTATGGTTTAGATTATGGCTAGGTTTAAGTTTTGGTTAAGGCTTTGGCTTTGAGATAGGGTTAAGTCAAAGGCAAGGGTTAGTGTTAGGGTTAGTGTTAAGACTAGGGTTAGGGTTAGTTTAGGCCTATGATTAGGACTAGGTTTTGTGTTAGGTTTAGTGCTAGGGTTAGGACTATGGGTAATGTAAGAGCTAAGTTTATGCTTAGGGCTAGTGTTAGGGTTATGGCTAGGTCTAGTGTTAGGACTAGGTTTTACAGACAGGTTTAGAGCCAGGATTAGTGTTTGGATCAGGGTCATTGTTCAGGATAGGTTTAGGGTTAAATTTAGAGCCAGAATTATGACTAGTGTTAGGTCTAGGGGTAGGATAAGTGTTTGGTTTAGGTTAAGGGTTATTGCTAGGGCTAGTGCTAGGTTTTGGTTAAGTCTAGGGCTACAGTTATAGCTACATTTATGATTAGTTTTTGTGTCTATGTCTAGTGTTAGGGCTAGGTATATGTATAGGGTTACTGGCAGGGCTAGTGTTAGGGTTTGGTTTAGGTTTTGGGTCAGGTTTAGACCTAGGGTTACTGTTAGGGTCAGAATAAGGATCAGAGTTAGAGTTAGAGATAGAATGAGGGCTAGGGTTGGGAGTAGTATTATGGTTAGAGTTTCAATTAGGCTAAGGATTAGGGTTAGGACTAGGGTTTTCATTTGAGTGAGGGTTTGTCTTAGTGTAAATGAAAGGGTTAGATCTAGGGTAGGGCTAGGGTTAGGTTTAGGGTTAGGGCTAGTGTTAGGTTTAAGATTAGAGTTAAAGCTAGGGTTAGGTCTCAGATTAAGGGTAGGATTTTTGTTAGGGTTAGGGATAGCGTTATGAAAATGAACTAGGGTTATAATTACGGCTAATTTTAGGGTTAGGGTTAAGGCTAGGTCTCAAGTTTGGGTTAACTTAAGGTTAGGGCGATGTTTAGAGCTAGGATTAATGTTAGAGTCAGTGTCAGAGACAGCAATAGTTTTAGAGTTAGGATTAGGGCTAGGTGTATGGTTAAGGTTTGGTTTAGATTAAGGGTTAATGTAAGGGAAATCGCTTGGTTTTCTTTTATGGCTAGGGCTAGGCATAGGGCAAGTTTTAAGATTAGCATTAATGTTAGGGCTAGTTTTACCATTTGGTTTAGGATTATGGTTATGGTTAAATTAAGAGTTAGGTTTAGATTTAGAGTTAGGTTTAGATCTAGGTTTAGGGCTTGGGCTAAGGATAGAACTGGGGATAGGGATAGGGAAAGAGTTAGATTTAGTCTTAGGGCTAGGGTTAGGGTTAGTATTGGACTAAATAAGGGCTAGGATTAGTGTTAGGCTTAGAGTTAATGTTAGGCTTACGGTTAGGGCTAGGGTCAGGGTTACAGTTAGGTTAAGGGTTAGGCTTAGGTTTAGGATTATGTTTAGGTTTAGGGTTAATGTTTGGTGTAGGGTAAGGGATGGGGTTTTAGCTAGGTTTAGTTCTAGGGTGAGGGTTAGCATTAGGGTTAAAGCTCAGGCTGTGATTTGGTTTAGGCTTAAGGCTAGGATTAGGGCTAGGATTAGGTCTTGGGCTAATGTCAGTTTCTAAGTTACAGTTAAAGATAGTTTTGGAATTAGGTTTTTGGCTATGTCTAGTGTAAGGGTTAGGTTTTAGGGTTAGTTTCAGGTTTTGAGCTAACTCTATTATTAGGGTCAGGGTTGTGATTAGTGTTTGGGATAGGTTAAGTTTTAAATTGAGGGCTGGAATTAGCATAAGTTTAGGATTAGAGTAATTATAGGCTTAGGTTTAGGTTTCAGGTTATATTTAGGGTAATGCATAGGGTAAGGATTAGAGATTAGGTTAGGTTTAGGCCTAGGGTCAGCATTAGGATTAGGGTTACTGTTAGGGTAATGAATAGGGTTAGATCCAGGGTTAGGGCAACGGTTATTTTTATTATTCGTGCTAGGGTTATTGTTAGGTTAAGGTTTAGAGATAAAGCTCAGGTTAGGGCTCGGTTTAGGGCTAGGTTTTGGGTTAAGATAGGGCTAGGGTTAGGGTTATGGCTAATGTAAGTACTAGGGTTAAAATTTGGGCTAGTTTTAGGGTTTGGGTTAGGGCTAGGTCTAGTGTAAGGTTTATGTTTAGGGTTAGAGTGATGTTTAAAGCTAGGGTTAGTTTTAGGGTCAGAATCAGTGTCAGATTTTTATTTAGGGTTCGGCTTAGAACTTAAATTAGGGCTAGGGTTATGGCTAGGTGTAGGGTTAGGGTTTGGTTTAAGTTAAGATTTAGGGTTGGTGCAGTGACTCTGTTTTGTATTAGGGCTAGGGCTGAAGTTAGGGCTAGTTTTATGATTGGCATTAGGGTTAGGGCTAGTGTTAGTGTTAGGTTTAAGGTTGGGGTGATATTTAGAGCTAGGGTTAGTTTTAGAATATGAGTCAAGATCAGGTAAGGATTAGAACTTAAATAAGGGATAAGGTTAATGGTAGGTTTTGGTTTAAGGATAGGAGGTATTTAGAGCTAGAGTGAGAGTTAGGATATGAGTCAGGGTCAGAGTTAGTTTTAAGGTTAGGGTTAGGACACAAATTAAGACTATTGTTAGGTCTAGGTGTAGTGTTAGGGTTTAGTTTAAGTTGAGTTTTAGCATTAGGGCTATTGCTCAGTTTTGTTTTACTTCTAGGGTTAGTGTTAGGGCTAGTTTTACAATTAGTATTAAGGTTAGGGTTAGTGTTAATATTAGGCTTAGTCTTAGGGTTAAGGTTAGATTTAGAATTAAGGTTAGATCTAGGGTTAGGGCTAGGACTAAGGATAGGCATAAGGTTAGGGCTAGGGTTAGGGTTATGGTAAGAGATAGGGTTAGAACTAGAGATAGAGCTAGTGTGAGAACTAGAGTTAGTCTTCTGGAGTTCAGTTAGTGATAGGGCTAAATTAGGGCTAGGACTAGGGTTAGGGTTAGTGTTCAGCTTAAGCATAGAGTTAGGGTTAGATGTAAGTTTAAGTTTAGGGTAAGGGATGGTGTTATAGCTAGGTTTAGAAGAAGGGTGATATTTAGAACTAGCATTAGGGCTATGTAGTGTTAGGGTATTGATTAAGGTTAAGTTTAGGGCAATATAAGGGTTAGGTTTGTTTTACAGTTAGGCCTAGGATTAGATGTATGGCTAATTTCTGGTCTAAAATTATGTTTAAAGATAGTTTTACATTTAGGATTATGGCTACATCTCGTGTAATATTGAGATTAGGGTGAGGTTTAACGCTAGGCATATTATTAAGGTCAAGGTCTGGGTTAGGGTTTGGGATAGGTTAGTTCTTAAAGTTAGGGATAGAATTAGCTATAGGATTAGGGTTAGGGTAATTTTAGGCTTAATATTAGGATTGATGTTAGGTTAATGGAAATGGATATGGATAGGTTTAGAGATAGCGTTATGTTTAGGACTAGGGTTAGTATTATGATTAGGGTTATGGTTATGATAATGGATAGAGTCAGAGCTTGGTTAGGGCTAGGCTTATGATTATGATTAAGGCTAGGGTTAGGGTTAAGGTTAAATCTCAGGTTATGGCTCGGATTAGGGCTAGGTTTTGTGTTCACTTAATGCTAGGGTTAGAGTTCAGGATAATGTAATTACCAGGTTACAATTAGGGCTAATTTTAGGGTTGAGATTAGGGATAGGTTTAGTGTTAGTGTTAGGATTAGAGTTAGGGTGATGTTCAGAGGTTGGGTTAGTGTTAGTTTCAGAGTCATAGTCAGGGTTAGTTTTAAGGTTTGCCTTCAATCTCGAATTAGGTCTAGGTTTAGGGGTTGGTGTCAGGTTAGGGTTTGGTTTAGTTTAAGGGTTAGTGTGAGAGCTATGGCTCTTTTATTTTGGACTAGGGCTAGGGTTAGGGCTAGTTTTAGGATTAGTGCTAGGCTTAGGGCTAGTGTTAGTGTTAGGCTTAGGCTTAGGGTTAGGGTTAGATTTATAGTAAGATTTTGATCTAAGGTTAGTTCTAGGGCTGTGTAGAGCAAGGCTTCAGACTAGGTTTAGGCCTAGGGTTAGGGTTATGGTAAAGGATAGGTTTAGAATTAGTGATAAAATAGTGTGAGAATTAGAGTTAGATTCAGGACTAAGGTTAGGGTTAGGGTTAGGGATAGGGCAGAAATAGGGCTAAGATTTGGGCTAGGGTGAGTATTAGGGTTAGGGCTAGGGTTAGGGTTAGGGTTAGGATTCAGGCTAGGTTTAGGGCTAGGATACGGACTGAGGATTTTGTTAGGGTAAGGGCTAGGATTAGGGCTAGGGCTAATGTCAGGTCTAGGGTTAGGGTTGAGGGTAGTTTTAGGGTTATGTTCGTGTCTAGGTCTAATGTAAGGGTTAGGTTTAGGGCAAGGTTCAGGTTTAGAGCTAGGGGAATAATAAGGGTCAGGGTCAGAGTTAAAATTTAGTTGAGGTTATTGTTTAGGGTTAGGGCTCAAATTAAAATTAGGGTAAGGGTTAGGGTAATGATACTTTTGTTTTGGGTTCAGGTTAGTTTTAGGGTAATTGATAGGCTTAGGGTTAGCTATACTGTTAGTGTTAGGCCTAGGGTTAGCATAGGGGAGGAGTAATGGTTAGGTTAATGGATAGAGTTAGAGCTTAGGTTAGGGCTAGGATTGTGTTTAAGAATAGGTCTTGAGTTAGGGTTAGGGTTAGAATAGGGTTAGTTTTAGGGTTATGTTTAGCATAAGGGTTAGGTGATGAGCTAGGGTTAGGCCTAAGGAAAGGTTTAGATCTAGAATTAGGTCTAGGAATAAGATTACAGTACAGTTAGGGTTAGAGTTAGGATTAGGGCTAGTGTCATCATTAGGGGTAGGGTTAAGTTTAGAGTATGCATATGGCTATATATAGGTATAGCATTATGGTTAGTGTTAGATTGAGGTTTAGATATAGGGTTAGGGCTATGGCAATGTTTAGGTTTATGGAAAACATTAGTGTTTGTGCTAGAGTTAGGTCTATGTTGATTGTGAGGTTTAGGGTTAGGTCTAGAGTTAGTTTTCTGGTTAGGTTTAGACTTATGGTTAGGCCTAGGGTTATCAAGAGGTTTAGGGTTAGGTTTAGGGTATTGGGTAGGTTTAGAGCTAGGTTTAGGGCTAGGGTTAATTTTAGGATTAGAGCTAGTGTTAGGGGTATATTTAGGGATAGGTGTAGGTTTATGTATAGGTTAAGGGTTAGGCTTTGAGCTAGGGTTAGGACTAATCAAGTGTTAGGTTAGGGTTAGGGTTAGGGTTACACTTAAGGCTAAGTTTAGCCCTTGCATTAGCTCTAAGTTTTATGTTAGGTTTATGCCTAGGGTTAGAGCTGTGGGTAATGTAAGAGTTAGGGTAAAGATTATGCTAGTTTTAGGTTTAGGATTATGGCTAGGTCCAGTGTTAGGTTTAGATATTTAGTTATGGTCAGGTTTAGAGTTAGGTTTACTGTTAAAGGCATGGTTAGTGTTCAGATTAAAATTAGAGTTAGGGTTACAGCCAGAATTAGGACTAGGTTTAGGTCTAGGGTTAGGGTTAGTGTTTTGGTTAGGTTCAGGTTTATTGTTATGGCTAATGATAGGTTTTTGTTTAGGTCTAGGGCTGGAGTAATGTCTAGATTTAGGATAAGGTTTAGGTCTAGTAGGGTTACAGTTTGGTGTAGAGTTAGGCTCAGATTTAGACCTAGGATTAGTTTTAGGGTCAGAATACTTCTCAGAGCTAGAATAAGGGTTTGGGATAGGGTTAGAGCTGGAGTGAAGGCTACTTTTAGGACTATTAATAGGGTTAGGGTTCTGGTTAGCCTAAGGATTAGGGATAAGTCTAGGGTTACCATTAGGGTTAGGGTTTTGCTTATGATAAGAGATAGGCTTAGAACTAGGGTTAGGGCTAGTGTGAGGATTAAGGTTAGAATTAAATCTAGGATTAGGTTTCAAGTTAGGGCTAATTTTGTGTTAGGGTTAGGACTAGGGTTAGGGCAATGGCTAATGTAAGAATTAGTGTTACAATTAGGGTTAGGGATAGGGGTTTGTCTAATGTTATGGTTAGGTTTAAAGTTAAGGTGATATTTATAGCTAGAAATAGTGTTAGGAAATGAGTAAGGCACAGTGTTAGTTTTAGGGTTAGGGTTAGGACTCAAATAAGGGCTAGTAATACTGTTAGGGTTTGGTTTAAGTTGAGGGCAGTGTTTAGAGCTAGGGTGACTGTTTGTGATATGGGTTAGGTCAGGGTTAGTTTCAAGGTTAGGGTTAGGACTCAAACTAAGGCTAGTTTAACTGATAAAGTTCTGTTTAAGCTTGGGGTGGTGTTTACAGCTAGGGTGAGTGTTAGGTTATGAGTCAGTGTCAGGGTTACTTTAAGGTTAGATTTATGACTCTAATTAGGGCTAGGGTTAGGTCTAGTTTCATTATTAGTGTTTAGATAAAGTTAAGGTTTAAGGTTAGGGCTATTGGTCAATTTTGTTTGAGTCTTAGGCTTAGTGTTAGGGCTAGGTATAAAATTAGTATTAGGGTTAGATGTAGTGACAGTGTTAGGCTTAGGCTTAGGCTTAGGTTAAGATGTGGAGTAAGGGTTAGATCTAGGGTTAAAATTAGGTATCCTGTAAAGGATAGGGTTAGGTTTAGGGTTCAGTGTAGGTTTAGGGTAATAGAGATTTAGAGTTTGTGATAGGGTTAGGTTTAGGCCTAGGGTTAGCATTAGGAATTGGGCTATTATACGGGTAATGTATAGGGTTAGAATAAGTTTATAGTTAGGATTAGTTCTAGAGTTAAGGTTAGCATTTGGATTAGGGCTAGAAATTGTAGCTTAGAGTAGAGTTATAATTAATTTTAGGGTAAAGGTAAGGTTTTAAGCTAGCCTTAGTTCTAGTATGAGGGTTAGGTTTAGTGTTAGGTCTAAGGTTATGGTTAGATTAATGGTCAGGATTAGGTTTAGGTTTAGGTCTAGGGTTTTCATTAGAGTTAGGATTAGGTTTAGTGTAATAGACCAGATTCGATGTAAGTTTAGCTTTAGGGTTAAGTTTAGTTTTAGGGCTATGTTTACTATTGGGTTTAGTGTAAGGGTTAGGTTTTGAGTTAGGGTGAGGGTTATGGCAAAGATCAGGTTTAGGGTTAGGTGTAGGGTTAGGTTTATGTTTTGGGTTAGGGTTTTGGTTAGGGTTAGGGCTAAAGTTATCATTAGGGTTAGGGTTAGAGTTAATATAATTGTTAGAGTTAGGGCTAGGGTTAAATTTAGGATTAGGGCTAGGGTTAGGGTTATTGTTAGTGATAAGGCTAGGATTATGTTTACGTTAAGGTTTAGGCTTTTACATAGGGTTAGGACTAAGGTGAGGTCAGGGTTATGGTAGGTCTAGGGTTATGGTTAGGGTTATGCTTAGGGTAGGTTTAGGCCTCTGATTAGGACTAGGTTTTGTGTTAGTTTTAGGCCTGAGTTTATTGCTATGGGTAATGTAATGCCTAGGGTTCTAATTATTTTAGTTTTACAGATAGGGTTATGGCTAGGTCTAGTGTAAGGTTTATATTTTAGTTTAGGGTCAGGTTTATAGCTAGGTTTATTGTTAGTCTCTGTGTCAGGGTTCGGTTTAGAGTTAGGGTTAGGGTGAAAGCCAGAATTATGACTAGGGTTTGGTCTAGGGGTAGTGATACTGTTTAGTTTAGTTTAAGGGTTATTGTTAGGGCTAGGACTAAGTTTTAGTCTAGGGCTAGAGTTATCACTAGATTTAGGACTAGAGTTAGGTCTAGGGGAAGGGTTAGTGTTTGGTTTGGGTTAAGGATTATTGTTAGGGCTAGGGGTAAGTTTTAGTTTAGGCCTAGGGCTAGAGTTATCACTAGATTTAGGATTAGGTTTAGGTATAGGGCTAGTATTAGGCTTAGGTTTAGGTAAAAGTTTACTGGTAGGACTAGATTCAGGGTTCAGTTTAGGGTAAGTGTCAGGTTTAGACCTATAATTAGTGTTAAGGTCAGAATAACGGTGAAATTTAGGGTTAGGTTTTGGTTTAGGTTTTGAGATAGAATGAGGGGTAGGGTTAGGACTAGTAATATGGTTAGTGTTTTGTTTGGGCTAAGAATTAGAATTAGGACAAGGATTAGCATTATGGTTAGGGTTTGGCTTAGAGTAAGAAATAGGGTTAGAGCTAGGGTTAGGGCTACTCTTAGGATTCGGTTTAGGACTAGGGTTAGGGTTTGGTTTAGAGTTAAATCTAGTGTTAGGGCTCAGATTAGGGATAATTTTGTTTTAGGGTTAGAGGTAGGGTTAGGGCTATGGCTAATGTAAGAACTAGGGTTATGTTTATGGTTAGATTTAGGGTTAGGGTTTTTGCTAGATCTAGTGTTAGCATTAGCTTTAGGGTTAGGATGATATTTAGAGCTAGAGCTAGTGTTTGTATATGAGTCTGGGTCAGAGTTAGTTTTAGTCCTAGTACTCAAATTTGAGCTTATGTTATGGCTAGTTCTAGGGTAAATGTTTTATATAGGTTAAGGTTTAGGGTTAGAACAATGGCTCGGTTTTGTTTTAGGACTAGAGCTAACGTTAGAAATATTTGGAGGATTAGCAACAGTGTTCAGCTAGTGGTATGGTGAGATTTACGCTTAAGGTTGGGGTTATATTTACAGTTATGGATAGATCTAGGGTTAGGGCTATTCCTGGGTTTAGGGCTAAGTTTAGGGCTAATGTTAGGATTACGATAATGAAAAGGGTTAGAAATAGAAATAGGGCTAGGTTGAGAGTTAAAGTTAGTGTTAGGGCTAGGGTTATGTGTTCACTTAGGGTTAGCACTAAATTAGGGCTAGGATTAGTTCTAGTTTTAGTGTTAGGTTTAGGCCTACAGTTAGGACTATGGTTAGGGTTAGTGTTAGTGTTAGATTTAGGGTTAGCTCTAACCCTATCTATTACCCTAAATATAACTCTTACCCAAATGCTAGCCCTAGGCCTAACCCTAAACCTATCGCTAACCCAAACACTATGAATTACCCTAAACCTATCCTGAACCATAAACAAAATCTATCATTACTCTAACCCTAACCCTAATGCTAAATTTAGCCCTAAACCTAAATCCTAACCTAAACCAAACCCTAACCCTGACTCTAACCCTAATAATTTCCCTAGCTCTAAACTGGACATTACTCTAAACCCAGCACTTACACTAGACGTGGCCATAAACCTACCCCTAAAACTATCATTAACCATAACCCTAGACCTGATATTAGCCCCAGCCCTAATTTTAGCCCTAACACTAAAACAAATATTAGCCCTCCTCCTAGCCCTAAACCTATACTTAATCAATAACCTAACACTAACCCTACCCCTAAACCTAACTCTAAACCTCACTCTACCTCTAAACCTAGCTACATGGCCATCCCTCATTTTAAACTTAACCCTAACCCTAACCATAATGATAGGCCTTAGCTGAACACTAACCCTAGTTCTAATCCTAGAACTAATTTAACCCTATCCCTAACCCTAACCCTAATCCTAGTCCTAAGACTACCTCTAACTCTCTAATTTAACACTATCACTAAGCCTAACACTAACCCTATACCTAGATCTAACCCAATTTCTTACCTTAACCCTAACCCGATACCTAACCCTAAGGCTAAACCTTGCCCTATCCTTAGTCCTAGCCCTAACCCTAGATCTAATCCTAACTCTAAATGTAACCTTAACACTTAGCAGAAGCCTAACCCTAACAATAGCCCTAACCCTAATGCTAATCATAAAAGTAGCCCTAACCCTAATCATAGGACTGAAACAAAACTGAATAGTAGCCCTAACCATAAACCTTTTTTAAAGCAAACCCTAACACTACAACTGGACATAACTCTAGCCCTATTTAGAGTCCTATCCATAACCTTAAACTAACCCTGACCATGACTTATATCCTAACATTTACCCAGGCTTTAAACACCACTCTAACCTTTAACCAAACCCTAACATTAACCCTAGCCCTTATTTGAGTCCTAACCCTAACTCTAAAACTAACTCTGACCCTGACTCCTATCCTAATACTATGCTAGCTTTAACTGTCAACATAACTTTAAAACTAACCCTAATATCAGAGTTCTAACCCCTAACACTAACCCTAAATAGAACCCTCATTTTAACCCTGGTTCTTTCATTAACCATTGCCCTAATCTCAGCCATAACCCTAACAGAAAATCTAGCCCTAACTGAGCCCTAAACCAAGCTTTAACCCTAATCCAAACACTACCCCTAACACTAGCTCTAACCCTATCCATAACCGTAAGCAAAATGCTAACCCTTATGGTAAACATAGACATATCTGTAATCCTAACGCTAACAAAAACCTGAACTCAATTAATAGTCCTAAATCTAGCCCTCATATTTTCTCTAACCCTATCCCAAACCCTAACCATGAACCTTATTCTGATCATAACACTAAGTCTAGGTCTAAACCTGACCCTAACCCTAGAGCAAAACCTAATACTGACCCAAACCTTAGACGAAACCCTAACACTAGCGCTACCAATACTTACACCTAAACCTACTCCTGTCACGAGCCCCAGACCTAAAAATAATCCTAAATCTAGCCTTAAATCTACCCCTAGTCCTAAGAAAAAAAAACCCTAGTCCTAGCTCTAACAATAACCCTTAACCTACCGCAAAGATTAAACCTAATCTTGACATAAACCTTATCCTAATTCTGGATTTAACTTTAACTATAACTCTAACCTGAATACTGACTCTGCCTTTAACACTAAACCTATCTCTAAACCTGACCCTAACTGAAACCTAAACCTAACACTAGACCTAGCTATAACCCTAACCCTACACCTAGCTTTAATTATAACCCTGGCTCTTACATTACCCATAAACCTAACCTCACGCCTTAATCTAACATAAAATGTAGAGTTAATCCTGGGCCTAAATCTTACCTTAAGTGTAATCCTAACCATAACCCTAGCCCAAAACCTAATCCTAACCCTAGCCTTAGTCCTAATCCTAGCTCAAAGCCTAATCCTTACCCTACATATAAACTTAGACCCATCCCTAACTCTGAACCTAAACCTACCCATAATTCTAACATTAACCCTAGTCCTATACCTAGCTCTAAAATACCCATTACTCTAACCTGAACCCTAAGCCCATTAATAGTCTTAACCAAAGCCCTCACTCTAGCTCTAACCCTATACCAAACCCTAATTCTAACCCTGTACCTTTTTTCTGACTCTAACACTATCCTTAGGCCTAACCCTGAGCCTAAACCTAGACTAAACCCTGAAACTAACTCTAGACCTAAACCTAATCCTAAATCTATCCTTAACACTAGCCTAAGACATAAACAAAAACCTAGCTCTAACAAAAACCCTTAACCTAACCCAAACACTAATCCTACCCCTAGACCTAAACCTAGTCCTAATTCTGGCTCTAACCCTAATTGTAACTCTAACCCAAATACTGACCCTGCATTTAACAGTAAATCTAATTCTAAACCTGACCCTAACCGAAAATATAAACCTAACCCTAGACCTATAAATAACCTTAAATCTACAACTAGCCCTAACCATAACCCTAGCTCTTACATTATTCATAGCCCTATCCTTACTTCTTAACCTAACACAAAACACAGAGCGAATCCAAGGCCTAAAACTAACCCTAAGCCTATCCCTAATTCAAACTCTAGCCCTAACACTAATCCTAACCCTAGCATTAGTCCTAAACCTAGCTTGAATACTAACCTTACCCTAAATATAAACTTAGACCTATCCCTAACACTAAAACTAACACTAGCCTTAATCCTATCCTTAATCGTAGCCATAAACCAAGCTCTAAACCACCCATTATCCTAATGCTAATACTAATCCTATTGATAACCCTAGTGTAACCCTAACCCTAACAAACAACAAAACGAACGCTAGATTTAACCCTAAACCTAACACTCACCATAGCACTAATCCTAGTTCAAACCCTAACAGGTACAATCAACCTAACCATAATCATACGCTTAACCCTAAACCTAAAACTAAATCTAACCCTAATGATACACCTAAACCTGTATCTAACCGTATCTATTACCCTAACCCTAATCCTAATCTTATGATAACCCTATCCATAACCCTTACCCTAACCCTAGACCTACCATAATCCTATTCGTACACCTAATGCTGAACCTAACCCTCGACCTAGACTTAGGCTTAACTCTAGCTCAAACCTTCACCCTTACCCTAAACAAACACTATCCCAAACCCAAACCCTAATACTAGCCATAATCCTAACCCCAACCATAGCATAAACCCTAGCTCTAACTCTATCCATTACCCTAACTGTAACCCTAAACCTAATGCTAATCCTAGCCCTAAGTCTATCCCTAGCTCTGATTTTAACCCAAACCCTCAACCTAGCCCTAATCCTTACTCAATCCCTAATCCTTACCCTTAACCTTAAAATAAGACTTACCCTAAGCCTAACCCTAACCCTAACCCTAACCCTATCCCTAACCCTAAATGTAACCCCAGCCTTAACCCTAGCTCTAACCTCACTCATTACCCTAATCCTAACCATAAACCTTATGATAACCATAGCCTAACCCAAAGCCTACTCTAATCCTAACCATAAACCTAACCCTAGAACTAAACTTAAATATAATCCTTGCTGTAGTCCTAACCTTAGCTCTAACCATAACCAGACCCTAAATCTAGCCCTAACCCTGGTCCTAACCCTAACCCTAACCCTAACTGATATCTAACCCTGTCCATTACCCTAATCCTAATGATAACACTAGACATAACCATAATACTAACCCTAACCCTAACTATAACCTTAACCCTAGTCCTAACCCTAAACCTAACCCGAGCCTAAGCACTAACCCTAGCTCAAAGCAAAATCGTATCCTAAACCTAAACGTAACCCTGGCCTTAACACTAAACCTAACCCTAACCCTAACTCTAGCCAAAATCCTAATCATAACTGTGTCCCTAACACTTGCTCTAACCCTATCAATTACCCTAACAATAACTATAACACTAATGTTAAACCTAGGCCTAACCCTAACCCTGTCCATTACTCTAAACCTTACCTGAACCCTAAACCTAATCTGAAGCATAAACATAACCCTATCCATTACGCTAAACCTATTTCTAACCATAATGCTAATTTGAGTCCTAACCCTAAACCTTAACCTAGCCAAACCCAAAACCTGACCTTGACCACTTTTAATTCCCTTACCTCTAAACCTGAACCTCACCCTAAACCTAACTCTGACACTAGACCTAGCCATAAAACTTACCCTAAAATTATCCCTAACTGTAACCATAGACATGATATAAGCCCTAGCCCTAATACTTGCCATAACCCTAACACAAACGCTAGCCCTCATCCTAGCCTTAAACATAGACTTGATCCTATCCTGTACCATAACTTACCCATATCCCTAATTTTATCCCTCACGTAGTTCTGAAACAAGCTATAATCCCATCCCTTCCCCTAAAGCTAACCATAACCTAACCCTAGACCTAATCCTAAACTAACCCTAGACCTGATCCTAGCCATAATTTAGCCCTAAACCTAATCCTAACACTAGCACTAAGACTAAATCCAACTCTCACTATTGCCCTATTCCTAGATCTAACCTTATCCCTTACCATAACCCTAACACATGCCCTAACCTTAGCCATAACCCTAGCCCTAACCCTAAACTTAGATCTAACCATAACTCTAAATCTAAACCTAAATGTAATCCTAAAACTCACACTAACACTAGACCTAACACTAACGCTAATCCTAACACTAGCCCTACCCTAGTCCTAGCCCTAAAACAAGCAAAGCCATAGCCCTAACCCTAAACTTTAACCTAAACCAAAACTTAACCCAAAACCTAGCCCTAAACCTAGCCTTAATTCTAGTCCTACCCTGACTCTGACCCTATAACTAACTTTACCTCTAACATCACTCTAAAATAAACCTAAACCTAAATCTAGACATAGCCCTAATCCTAATGTTAAAAGAAGCCATAATCATTACCCTAGTTCTTACATTAGCTGTAACCCTAACCCTAGCCCTAACCTAACCCAAAATATAGCCCTTATCCAGGCCCTACACCTAGTTTTAACCCTAACCCCTACCCTAGTCCTAGACCTAAACATTACCCTAAACCTAACTAATCCTAAAAATTGCCCTAACCCTAAACCTAAACCTAGCCTTAATCCTAACCATAATGCTAGACATAACCCTATCCATCACCATAACCATAACTCTAACCATAATTCTAAATCTAGGATAAACCTAACCCTATGTCTAATCCTTAATTTATCCATTATACGAAACTCACCTGAACCCTAAACCAAACCATATCCACTACCCTAATCTTAGGCATTACACTAATGCTAATTAGAGCCCTAAATATTAACCTTAACCTAAACAAAACTACAACCATTACCATGAACCTAATAATAACCCTATCTCAAAAACTGACCCTAACCCTCAACCTAACACTTACACTAGTACTAGCCATAAACCTCACCCTAAAACTAACCCTAACCATAAACCTAGACCTGAAATTAGACCTAGCCCTAATCCTAGCCCTAATCCTAACACAAAACCTAGCAATAATCCTAGCGCTTAACCTACCCTAATCCTAACTCGAGCCCTAAAGCAAGGCCTAGCCCTAATATTAATTCTAGCACTTATCCTAGTACTAATGTTGACCTAACCCTAACCCTAGCCCTAAGACTAATTCTAACTATCACTGTGGTCCTATCCCTAGTTTTAAACCTATCCCTTTAAATAACCCAAACCCTAGCCCTAAACCTAGCTCCAAAACTAGCCCTAACTTTTGCCCTAGCCCTAAACCTAGATCTAATCCAAACTGTAAATCTAACCCTAACTCTAAGACTAAACCACACCCTAACACTAGCCCTATGCCTAATGCTAATTGGAAATCTAGCCCTAACCCTAGCCCTAGAACTCAAATAAAACTGAATCATGAGCTTAACCCTAAACCTTACACTAAATAAAACCCTAACCCTATACCTAGCCCTAAACCTAGCACTAATGTGAGTCCTAATCCTAACTCTAGAACTTACGCTGACCCTGACTTAAAGCCCCTAACACTAACCCTACTCTAAACATCAACCTAGTACTAAATATCACCCTAACTCTAACCTCACCATAAACCTAACCCTAAAAATATCCCTAATTGGAACTTTTGTTCTTAAATTAGCCATGGTCCTTGCCCTAGCAGAAAACATAGCCCTAATCTGAGATTTAAATCTAGTTTTAAACCTAACCTTAAGGGTAACCTAGCCATATCAGTAACTCTAATACTATCCCTAATCCTAGCTCCAAACCTGTGGTAAGCCATTCTTATAGACCGTGGCCGCCATTAGAAGATGGCGCCAGCTTCCACTGTGGCCTGTGATAAACAACTCCTTTTATGGAGAGTTGGCGCGCAATCCCTTACCACGCTATGAGAGAGCTCCACGTGGTGGCTTGGGATTGGGATGCAGGGGGCTTTATTAAGCTGTGCTTGGGTGTGTCGCGGGCGGGCACTAGAAGATGATACATGACTCAAGGCCTGAATAAACTGTTGAAAGAAGAATCCTGTGTCGTGTTTCCTTGGCTGGCGAGGGGTCACGACAATTGGTGGCCCGTACGGGGAATATATTCCTGGAACCCAGGATCCAGAACTTTCAGCAGTCAGGGTGGTGCACCGGTAAGTTCCCAGGTAAAGTGGGAATCCGTAAGCTAATAGTGGGATGCTCCTCTGTAAAGAAAGAGAGAGCGGGGCTTTTGTACTTTCACTTTCTTTATAGCTCTGAAAACATTATGGGCGCTACCTCTTCAAGCCCAATTTTGTTGGCCCTAGATGGGTTGCTACGTTCAAAAGGACTTAAGGTAAAGCAGAGCACTTTGCAGATGTTTTTGAGAGAAGCTGATATAGCAGCTCCTTGGTTTGCCTTTTCAGGGAGTCTTACAATTCCTAGCTGGGATAAATTAGGGAAAGATCTAGATTTCGCTCGTGAGCAAGGCACCTTAGAGGGTGGTGTTATACCACTTTGGAAGTTAGTTAGAGGATGTATAGCAGATAGTAAATGCCAAGAAGCTGTGAGTGAGAGTCAAGCTGTTCTTGAGCAAATACATGAGGAAAAATCTGAAGGATCACATAGTGAAGTGGCAGAGAGTATTAAGAGTAAGAGTAGTGAGAAGGCAAAAGAGCCTGAAAATAAAAATAGGAGAAGGCTCTACCCAGACTTGACCGAATTAAAAACGCCTGAGAACACAAGCGACTCAGAGAGTTCTGAGGACCTTGATATATTGCTACAACAACTACGTAAGATAAAAATGAAAAAGAAGAAAAAGGAGACACAGGGCACGCAGGCCTACTGTAAGAAGGGGAAGGGATCCAATATCGGTCAACAAAACTCTGAGGAGGAGGAGGTAGAATATCTAGAAGAAGATATGGTGCCGGTTGCCCCACCCCCGTATGTGGGGGGGAGCCAAGGTTCCGGGAGATCTTTTCATGCGCAAGTTTGGAGGACAGTTAATACAGATATGGGACTTGCATACCCTGTATTTCAGGACAATAACAGGGGAAGATATCATGAGCCTTTAGACTTTAAGATAATTAAAACCTTGGCAGAATCTGTCCGCACTTATGGCATAGATGCCGCTTTCACCCTTACTCAGGTGGAGGGACTTACTAGATTTTGCATGACTCCTTCTGATTGGGCTAGTCTAGTCCGCGCTTGTGTTTCCCCAGGGAAATACTTGGATTGGAGAGCATTTATGCTAGAGGGTGCAGTAGAGCAAGCTGCCCAAAATCATGCAGCGGGACGCCCTGCCTGGGATAAGGATATGCTTTTGGGACAAGGCAGGTTTGCTAATCAACAAACAGGATACCCTCCTGAGGTATATGAACAGATTAATAACATTTGTATCCGTGCATGGAAATCACTCCCAAATAGAGGAGAAGTGTCTGGCAATTGACAAAAATTATACAAGGCCCCACAGAACCTTTCTCAGACTTTGTTGCCAGGATGGTGGACGCCGCAGGAAAAATCTTTGGTGACCCTGATAGAGCAATGCCCTTGATTAAACAACTTGTCTTTGAACAATGTACTAAAGAGTGTAAAGCAGCTATTACTCCTTATAAAAACAAAGGCATAGAGGCCTGGATGAAAGTCTGTAGAGAAATAGGTGGGCCGTTAACTAATGCAGGCCTTGCTGCTGCTGTCCTTCAATTATCACATAAATCCAGCCCTGTTGCCGGAAAGTGTTTTGGGTGTGGTCAAGGAGGACATTTTAAACGAGAATGTCCTAACAAGAAGGGAACATCCAAATTGAGCCCACCTCTGTTAGCCGTCAACCGGGCTTATGCCCCAGATGTAAAAAGGGAAAGCATTGGGCTAATGAGTGTAGGTCCGTCAGAGATATACATGGTCAACCTTTAAAAGATAGAAACATGTCAAAAAACGGCCGGGGGGGCCCCCGACCCCAGGGCCCGCAAATATATGGGGCAATGGAAAATGGGACAATGGAAACCGAGTCATGGCCGTCCCTGCGCCATCCCAAGAATCGCGGAGAGCCACTGCAGGTGCCGCAGGACTGGACCTCTGCTCCGCCTCCAGACTCGTATTAACACCTAAAATGGGAGTCCAACTGGTGGAGACTGAATTTAAAGGACCTTTACCACCTGGCACTGTGGGCTTGTTGATTGGGCGTGCTTCCTCTATCCTACGAGGCCTTCATGTTTTCCCTGGGATTATTAATCCGGACACGGTAGGAACAGTGAAGGTTATGGTGGAGGCTCCAAAAGGCATTGTGTCCATTTCCCCAGGAGACCGGATTGCCCAATTGCTAATTCTACCCAGTTTACATACCCGCTTTCCTGCTGATTCCTTTTTAAGGACAAGTGATGAGATTGGAGCCACCAGAGGGAATTGCGTTTACTTGTCCTTAGATATGAATGACCGTCCTACTTTAAAGCTAACTATAGAAGGCAAATCAATTTTAGGACTACTAGATACTGGAGCAGATCGTAGCATAATTGCATTAAAGGACTGGTCAAAGGGGTGGCCGGTGCAGCTCTCAGATCAATCACTAAGAGGTTTGGGATATGCTCAAGCTCCACAAGTCAGCTGCAGGCATTTATCATGGAAAGATTCTGAAGGACATTCTGGCACTTTTCAACCATATGTGCTCGATCTCCCAATCTCTCTATGGGGACGTGATCTTATGAAGGACATGGGGTTTCAACTTAGTAATGAATATTCAGCAGTTGCCCAAAAGATAATGCAGGACATGGGATATAGACCAGGTCTTGGATTAGGAAAAAATTTGCAGGGACGTAGACATCACTTAGAACCTCAACAAAAACTTAATAGACATGGGCTGGGTTTTTCTTAGGGGCCGCTGAGGATCAGGTGCCCATTACCTGGAAAACAGGGGAGCCGGTGTGGGTTCCTCAGTGGCCGCTCCCCTCTGAAAAATTGACTGCAGCTTATGCTTTAGTACAAGAACAATTAAAGTTGGGACATATAAAGCCCTCCACTTCTCCATGGAATACACCCATATTTATTATTAAAAAGAAGTCTGGAAAATGGCGGTTGTTACATGATCTACGGGCCATTAATGCTCAAATGCAGCTCATGGGACCCATTCAGAGAGGTTTGCCTTTGCTTTCAACAATTCCAAAAAATTGGCCAGTGATATGTATAGACATTAAAGATTGTTTCTTTTCCATTCCATTGCATCCTCAGGACTCCGAACGTTTTGCTTTTACTCTGCCTTCATGTAATCATGAGGAACCTGATCAAAGGTTTGAATGGGTGGTTTTGCCTCAAGGCATGGCCAATAGTCCTACAATATGTCAAATGTTTGTAGGAGCGACCATTGTTCCACTCAGACAAAAGTATCCATTGTTAAATTGTATACATTATATGGAGGATATATTGCTGGCAGCCAAAACCAAATATATGTTGGAAGCAGCTTACACTGATTTGGTACATTTATTACAATCAAAGGGCTTGCTTATTTCACCTGATAAAGTACAAACAGGAGGTTCTATTGATTATCTTGGTGCTAGTATCTCTTGTAAAACTATTACACCCCAAAAGGTAACTCTCAGGACTGATAATTTACGTACCTTAAATGATTTCCAAAAATTATTGGGTGACATAAATTGGATTAGGGGTTATTTACATATTCCCAATGCTGAATTAAAACCCTTGTATGAAATTCTTAAAGGTGATTCAGACCTTTCTTCCCCTCGGCATCTTACTGAGGAAGAAAGGTCAGCACTGCTGAAAGTGGAGGAGGCTATACAACATGCTAGCCTTTGCAGGCTTCAAGAGGATAAGCCTTTTCAATTATGTGTGCTTGCCACTGTACGACAGCCTACTGCAGTTTTATGGCAAGATGGTCCTTTATTGTGGATACATCCACGTATATCCCCTGGAAAATCCCTTGAGTATTATCCTGATGCAGTTGCTTCCTTAGCTATGTTAGGGATACAACAAAGTATACAATTTTTTGGTTTTCCTCCGACGTCTGTGATTGTCCCTTATACGTGTCAACAAATTCAAGTTTTGTGTGCTAACCTGGATAGTTGGGGTATATTGCGATGCTCTTTTCCAGGAGAGATAGATAATCACTATCCTTCACATCCTCTTATAACATTTGTTAAGGAACATCCTATCATTTTTCCTAAAATCACTTCTTCTACGCCTATCCCAGGAGCTGCAAATATCTTTACAGATGGATCCAAAACTGGTATTGGAGCCTATGTGATAAATGATCAACCTCCTATCCAACATCAGTTTGCTCCTGGCAATCCACAATGGGTGGAGTTACAAATTGTCATAAAAGTTTTGAACAATGTCCGTTTCCTTTTAACTTAATCTCAGATTCTATTTATGTAGTTCAAGCTTTAAAGGTGTTGGAAGCAGTGGGTCCCATACACACATCAGGAGTAATGTCTTCCCTTTTTCTCCATCTTCAAACACTGATTTGGAATCGCTCCGCCTGTTTTTACCCTTTGCATATTCGAGCTCACACAGGTTTAGCGGGTGCTCTTTCTGCTGGCAATGCCCAAGCTGACCTTGCTACTCGTCCTTCTTGGATGTTCCTCGTTTCCTCCTTAGACCAAGCTAGAAACTTTCACAGTAAATTTCATGTTAATGCACGAGCACTTCAAAAGCGCTTTACTATCTCCCGTGCTGATGCTCGCCAGATTGTCTTGGATTGCCCTAATTGTGTCATTTTACATCATCCTCCTTCTGTGGGCGTAAATCCTCGTGGTTTGCGGTCTTTAACAATATGGCAAATGGATGTCACTCATGTTCCTGACTTTGGCAAGCTTAAATATGTCCATGTGTCTGTGGATACTTGTTCTGGCATTATCCATGCTTCTGCTTTGTCTGGTGAAAAGGCTGGAAATGTTATCACGCATTGCTTGGAAGCCTGGGCAGCATGGGGCTTACCACAGACCATTAAAACGGACAATGGTCCAGCGTATACTGGACGACAATTTTCTTCCTTTTGCAGCCAGATGGGTATCCAGCTTGTCCATGGTTTACCTTACAATCCACAAGGTCAGGGCATTGTAGAGCGTGCTCATAAGACTCTAAAAGAGATGTTAATAAAACAAAAAGGGGGAATTGGCTTAGGCCACACCCCAAAAGAGCGCCTCTCCCTGGCTCTATTTACTATTAATTTCTTGAATTGGACATCCAAGGGCGCTCTGCTGCGACTAGGCACTGTTCGCCCTCTGCCCCGAACTTTGGGCACGTTAAGTGGAAAGATGTACTTTCTGGACAATGGTATGGGCCTGATCCCGTGCTGGCATGGGCACGAGGTTCTGTCTGTGTTTTCCCACAGGACCGGACGGAGCCGGTGTGGGTTCCAGAACACCTGACAAGAAGAGTCCCGACATCAATCAACCAACAACAGGAGGCGCTACAACAATCTCATGATGAGGACCATCCTTCTACTGAGTGTCCTGATTCTAATGCTGATATCGATGGTACAGGGGACATCAATGCAGTGGTGGGCGGTAGCTCGAACGTGGCCAATGACGATGCCGGTTCATAGCAATTCTAGTGTTCTCCCCACTCTTTTTTCTACTTCATGTGAGATGTCTGCTCCTTGTGTTTCCCCTAGAGGGGACCAAGATCGGTCCTTCAATCTCTCCAGCATCAATCTCACAGGAGTTTTTTGCTTCAGTTTTTCCAAGGGTGATTGCATCCATTTAAAACTTAAGAACTTGACTAACTGGGAGGACCCATTGCAGTACAGTCGGATCTCGCAGGGAGTTTTGGTTGCAGCGCTCCTACAAATTAGCTCAGGGAAAAACCAGGGCTCAGGAAACTTGACAAATACTTCTGAGCTTAATATTACCACTCTGGCCATTACTTCCCAGGTGTTAATTCCGTTGTCTCCTTCTAATCAGACCTCTAATGCCACTCATTTTAAGGCTTCTCCTTATTGCACTCCTGAGTGTGGCTTCCCCCCAACATTCACGCCTTGCCAAGATCATTCTTGGGAGAAACATCAGGTCGCTAAAGGTTTCTCCCTTTCCCCCTCTCTTAAAAGATACTTGTATAATTCTTCCAACAATAATTCCTCTATAGGAGCAGGTTGGTCTTGGTTTCAATGGTTAATTTCCAATGAAAATGGAG
Organism: Marmota monax; assembly: GCF_021218885.2. Lineage (NCBI taxonomy): Eukaryota > Metazoa > Chordata > Mammalia > Rodentia > Sciuridae > Marmota > Marmota monax. The sequence goes on along the minus strand of NW_026694662.1, from coordinate 127,565 downwards.
CCACAGCTGATATTTCTGCTTTGGCTCAATTACGAGGAGTCCAAAGTTGGCTGTTTAATGTTTCTGGCAGTACCCAAGACTCGGAGTGAGGTAGGAGGCTTAAAATTTCCGCAAATAATTCACAATTATCTAATGCTACATTACCCTCCGCAGCAGTCTCTCTCCAATCTCCGTTCCTGTTTATTTTGCCTAATGATACATCACAGGGGATGCTTAATTGTTCTAATATTACCTGCTACTTGTCTGAGTGTTGGAATGGCTCCTGGACCACAGGCAGTGGTTATGAAAATTCCAACCTTTGTCCCGATCCCGGTTACTGCAGATCCAGAATCCTTTCCTATTGTTGAACTGATTAGAGCCCGTAGAGATTTTGGAATTATGGCAGCTATAGTGACAGCTGTGGCGGTATCTGCTGCTGCAGCAGTTACAGCTGGAGTAGCCATGGCCAGCCAGGTACAAACTGCTGCCACTATTAATCAGGTTATTCAACAAACATCCACCATACTTGAATCTCAAAGTAGAATTAATCAACACATTTTATCTGGGATTCTGGCTGCTAATCAAAGGATAGATCTGCTTCAAGCTCAAGTTGAGGAGTTGTTTGATCTGGTACATTTGGGTTGTGTCGATCAACATGCACATTTATGTATAACCTCTGTCAGATTTAATGATTCCAGAAATGCCTCCCGCATCATCGGGGAGTATCTATCCGGAACCTGGTCCATGGAAGCAGAAAACTTGATCCAGTCTCAACTAACTCAGATTGCTGTTTTGAATAGTACCCGTGTCGAACCAGTGACTTTGGGTCAATTCACCAGTTGGCTATCCTCTGCCTTTTCCTTCTTTAAGGAATGGGTGGGAGTGGGCATTTTTGGGGCAATGTGTTGCTTCGGTGTTGTACTTTGTTTGTGGCTTCTCTGTCGCCTTAAAACTCGCCATGCACAAGAAAAGGCTATGATTGTACAGGCTCTTGCGGCCTTAGAAAATGGCATTTCTCCACAAATCTGGCTTGCACATCTTAAACAGTGATTTCTGGGCATGGCCATTGCACCCCAAGTTAGTTTCACATTGCACTGGGATTGGCATGTCCTCTTCCTTATTCTCTTCCAGTGTTGAATAGCCTTTGCACTCTGCGGGTCTTGTTACCATTGCACACAGATGGGTTTCAGGACTGGTCTTTCTTCTCAGCTACAGACTCTTTACCTTCCTCTGGGGCTTAGGGATTGTGTTGCCAACTTAAATTTTGTCATTATTACCAGGCTACCTGTGTTATCCAACTTCTCGCCATCATCACGATGCAGGATGTGAGGCAAGGCAATGCACTTGAGTGATCCTTCAAGGGACCTCAAGGAAAGCATGTCCTATTGCATGCGGGTTTGACGTCCACGCCCCGCCCTATGAAAAAAGGCGTCGGCTGATATGGGATCATGTCTGGGGAAGGCGCCTCCTTAGGACTGAACCATACATTGCAGCCACTTCTGCACAGTGGGATAGGACCTCTACTTTCGCCTGCATTGTTATATAAAATAGAAGGGGGAACTGTGGTAAGCCATTCTTATAGACCGTGGCCACCATTAGAAGATGGCGCCGGCTTCCACTGTGGCCTGTGATAAACAACTCCTTTTATGGAGAGTTGGTGCACAATCCCTTACCACCCTATGAGAGAGATCCACGTGGCAGCTTAGGATTGGGATACGGGGGTCTTTATTAAGCTGTGCTTGGGTGTGTTCGGGCGGCGGGCGCTAGAATATGATACATGACTCAAGGCCTGAATAAACTGCTGAAAGAAGAATCCTGTGTCGTGTTTCCCTGGCTGGCGAGGGGTCGCGACACAAACCTGTCCCTTAACCCTTATTCAAACCCTCACCCTAATGCTACCCTAGTCCTAACCCAAATCCTTAGCCCACACCAAATCATACCTCTAATACTAATTCTAAACCTAGGCCTCACTCTAGCTCTAACCTTAATCCAAACTCTAACATTAACCCTGACCCTTATTCAGACCCTAACTCTAACCCCAGGTTTAATTCTTAACCTAACCATTAACCGAATCCTAACATTAGCCCTATGGGTAAACCTATACCTAAAAATAACCCTAGCACTGGACCTAGAAAAAAGCCAAATCCTAAATCTAGCCATAACTCTATAACTAGCCCTAAACAGAAACATAGCCCTAGGCCTAACAATAATCCTTAACCTAACTCAAACACAAACCCTACCCCTAGACCTAAAACCTATCACTAATTCTGGCCCTAACCTGAAACCTAACCCTAACCCAAACAATGACCCTTACCCTAACACAAAACTACCTGTAAACTTTATGCTAAACCCAAATCTAGACATATCTCTAACACTAGACCTAGCCATAACCCTAATCGTAGCTCTTTCACTACCGACAACACTAGTGCTAGCCCTAAACCTCACACAAAACTTAGCCGTAATCCTAGACCAATCCTAACCCTAAGCATAAACTTAACCCTAACCCTAGACCTAACTGTAACCCTAACCCCACCCTAGCCCTAACCCTGGATCAAACATTAACCCTTACCATAAACATAACCCTAGCCCTAACCCTAACCCTAATGCTAATCCTAGCCCTAATCCTAACCATAACCAAAGCCAAATGCTAGCTCTAAATCTATCCATTACCCTAAACATAAACCTAACCCTAATGCTAATCCTAGCACTAAACTTAACCCTAATCCTAAACCTAGACCTGACTAACCCTAACCCTCGCCCTGGCCCTAACCATAGGTCAAACCCTAACACTTACCCTAAACCTAACCCTAACACTAACCCTAAGCCTAACTCTAACCCTAACATTAACCCTAGACCTAACCCTAACCATAACCCTAGCCCTAAATCTATCCATTACCCTAAACATAAGCCTAACCCAAATGCTAACCCTAGGCATAACCCTAAACTTATCACTAACACTAACCCTATCCATTACCTAAACCTAACCTGAACATTAAACCTAACCCTATCAATTACTCTAACCCTAACCCTAACACTAAAGCTAATTCGAGCCCTAAACCTAAATCATAACCCAAACCAAACTCTGCAGAAGACACTGGCTCTGGTAATACACCTAGCTCTAAACCTGACATTACCCTAAACCTAACCCTTACACTAGACCTAAATATAAAACTAACCATAACACTATCTCTAACTAAACCATAGACCAGACATTAGCACTCTACCTAATTCTTGCCCTAAACCTAACACAAACCGTAGCCCTCATCCTAGCCCTAGACCTAACCTTAATCCTAATCCAACCCTAACCCTAGTGCAATCCCTAATTTTAACCCCCACCCTAGTTCTGAACCTAAGTATAACCACATCCCTTCCCCTAACCATTACCCTAATCCTAACACTATCATTAACCCTAACCCTAACCTTAACACTAGGCCTAACCATGACAGTAACCATAGCTCTAATCCTAGCTCTTAGTTATCACTAAATGTAACCCTTACTCTAACCCTAGCCCTAAGACTAACTCCAAATTTCGAGCTAGACCTATTTTTAGTACTAACCTTATCTGTTACCGTAATCCTAATACTAGCCCTAACCTTAGCCCTAATCTAGTCCTAACCCTAGATCTAAACATAATTCTAAATCTAACCCTTACCCTAAGGCTAAACCTCACCCTACAAGTAGCCCTAACACTATCACTAATCTAAAACTAGCCATAACCCAAGTCCTACACCTAAAACAAAACTGAGCCATAGCCCGAATGCTAATCCAAACCTAACTGTAACCGTATACCTGTCATTAACCCTAGCCTTAATTCTTGTTCTAATTCCAACACAAAACCTAACCCTACACCTACCCTCAACCATAGCTCTAATTCAAATGTTATCCCTAACCCTAAAACTGACACTGACCCTGACTCTGACCTTATCACTTACCCTATCTCAAATCATCTTCCGAAAATTAAACCTAATCGTAACACTAGGCCTAGCCCTAAACCTAACCCTAAATCTAGCCTTAATCATAATAGTAGTTCTCAAATTAGCCATAGCCCTACCTTAGCACTAACATAATCTAAAACTTAACCCTATCTGAGCCTTAACCCTAGCTTTAACCCTAACCCTAAATCTAAACCTAATTCTAACCCTCACCTCAATCCTAACCATAACCCTAGCATTAACCCTAGTTCTAATCCTATCCATTACCTTAACCCTAACCCTAAACCTAATGCTAACTCTAGGATAACCATAAACCTATCCATAACTCTAACACTATCTACTACCTAAACCTAACCTGAACCTTAACCTAACCATATCCATATCCCTAATGCTAACACCATACCCTAACCTAATCCTAAACCTTTTGACTGACCCTAATAATATCCCTATCTAAAACTGAAACTAACTCTTAACCTAAACCTTACACTATGCCTAAACATAAACTTATCCCTAAAACTATCCCTAATCATAACACTAGACCTCACCTTAGCCCTAGTGCTAATGCTATCCCTAACCCTAACAGGAACTATAGCCCTAATCCTATACATAAATTTAGCCTTAATCCTAACCCTAACCCGAGCACTGGCCCTAAACCTAATTTGAGCCTTCACACTAGGCCTAAACCTAGTTATAACATCATTCCATACTCGAACCCTAATCCTAACCCTAACCTTATAACAAGGCCTAGCCCTAATACTAAACCTGGCTCTAATCCTATCCCTAATTTACACCTAATCCTAAACCTAACCATATCCGTAGCGCTAAGACTAACTCAAACTCTCACCCTAGCCCTATCCCTAGTTCTAAACTTATCCCTTTCTATAAACCAAAGCCTATACCTAACTCTAGACCAAACTTAGCCCCAAACTTAGGCCTTGCATTAAACCTAGATCTAATCCTAAATCTAAATCTAACCCTAAACCTAAACCTAAACATCATCCTAACACTAGCCCTCTGCCTAATGCTAATTTGAAAACTTTCCCTACACCTAGCCGTAGCCCTCAAACAAAACTGAGCTATAGCCCTAATACTAACCTGTAACCTAAACCAAATCCTAATGCTTCACCTATCCCTAAGCCTAACCCCATGACTAATATTGAACCTGCCTCTGAACCTAAAACTAACTCTAGCTCTAAATATCACCCTAACCCTAAACCTAACCCAAACACTAATCCTAGCCCTAACTGTAAGCAGAAAACTAGCCGTAATTGTAAATAAGTTCTTACATTAGCCATAGCTCTAACCCTAACACAAAACCTAGCCAAAATCTGAGTCTTAAATGTAGCTTTAACCCTAGCCCTAACCCTACCCCTAAACCTAGATCTAAACCTATATCTTACCCTAAGCCAAACCCTCACCCTAATGCTACCCTAGATCTAACCCTAATCCTTAGCCTACCCCAAACACTACCTCTATTACTAATCCTAACCCTAGACCTAATTCTATCTCTAACCATAACCCAAACACTAAGTCTAACCATGACCCTTATTCTGACTCTAACACTAACTCTAGAATTAAGCCTGAACCTAACTCTATACCACACCATAACACTAGCCCTACTGGTAAACCTATACCTAAACCTAACCATAACACACTAGTACTAGACCTAAACTTAAATTTAAATATAGCTATAACTCTAGCCCTAGCCATGAACAAAAACCTAGCCCAAGCCCTAACAATAACCATTAACCTAACAGAAAGACTAACCCTACCCTTATACCTACACCTAGTACTAATTTGGGCCCTAACACTAAATCCAATACTAACCTGAACACTTACACTTACCCTAAATAAACCCTAGCTCTAAACCTTATCCTAACCCCAAAATTAACCCTAACAAAGGATTTATCCATAACTCTAACCCTCAAACTACCCATAACCATAACCCTAGCTCTTACACTACCCATAGCCCTAATGCTAGCCATAAACCTCACATAAAACATAGCCCTAAACCTAGCCCTAAGCATAACCCTAACCTTATCCTAGCCCAAACCTTACCCTAACACTTGTCATAGCCCTTACCCTAGCTCAAACTCTAACCCTTACACTAAGAATAACCCTCGCCCTAAACCTAACTCTAATCCTAGCAAGAATCATAACTGTAACCATAGCCCAAATCCTAGATCTAACTTTATCCATTACTTTTAACATAACCCTGACCCTAATGCTAACCCTATCCCTAAACCCTTACACTAACCGTAGCCTTGATTCTAACCCTGACCCTCACACTAGCCCTAAACTTAGCCCCAATCCTCAACATAGCCCAGTACCTATATCTAACCATAATGCTAAATCTAACCCTAATCTTAAGACTAAACCTCACCCTACCACTAACCCTAACACTATTGCTAATCCTAAAACGAATCATAACCCTATCCCTAGCCTTAAAACAAAACTGAGCCATTGCTCTAACCCTAAACCTTACCATATACCAAACCCTACCACTATAACTAGCCATAACCCAGCTCTAATTCGAGTCCTAGGCCTAAAATTAACCCTGAAACAATTCTTATCCAAACACTATCCCTAGCTCTATATATCACCCTAACCCTAAAGCTAATATTAACACAAGACGGAGCCCAAACGCTAAACCTAATAATAACCCTAATTGTAATCCTACTTCATACATTGGAAATAGCCCTAACCCTAACACAAAAATAGCCCTAATCCGGGCCTTATCTAGATTTAACACTAAAGCTAACCTAAAACTAGCCCTATACCTAGACCTAAACGTAACCCTAAACCTAGCTCTAACCCTATCCCTTACGCTAAGTTAAACCCTATCCATAATGCTAAACCTAGTCTTAATCCTAATCCTTAGCCTAAACCAAAAACTAACCCTATAACTATTCCTAAATCTAGTCCTCATTCTACCTCTAACTCTAACCCAAAACCTATCTCTAAACTTCACCCTTATTTTGACCTGACACTAATTATAGGTCTAAACCTGACCCTAGCCGAAACCAAAACCTGAAAATAGCCCTACAAGTAAACTTATACCTAAACCTAACCTTAACACTAGTCCTAGACCTAAACCTAATCCTAAATCTAGTGACAACTCTAGGCCTAGACTTAAACAAAAACTTAATCCTATCCCTAACAATAATCATTAACGTAAAACAAACACTAACCCTACTCCTATACCTAAACCTAGTCCTAATTCTAGCTTTTACCCCAACACTAACACTTACTTGAATACTGACCCTGACACTAACACTAAACCTAGCTCTAAACCTCACCATAAACCAAAATCTGAATTCAACACTAAACTTAGCCACAGCCCTAAACCTAAAACTAGTCCTAATTAGAACCCTTTATCTTACATTAACCATAGCACTAACCCTAGACCTAAACCTAACACAAAACCTAGCCTTAATCCGAGGCCTAAACCTACCCTAATCATAACCCTCACCCTAACCCTAGCCCTAACCCTAACCCTAACCCACACCTTAGCCCTAAACCTAGTCTTAATCATATCCCTAACCTTAACCATATCCCTAACCCTAATTCTAACCCTCACCCTATCTCTAAACCTAGCTATAATGCCATCCTTTTCACTAAATATTACCATAACCCGAGTCCTAATGCTAGGCCTAAGCTTAACAATAACCCTAGCTCTAATCCTAGCCCTAATGTAACCCTATCCCTAAAACTAACAATAACCCTAGCTCTAAGATGAACTCTATCTCTTGTCCTAGCCTTATCCCTATTTCTAATCCTATCCATTACCATAAGCCTAATCCTAGCCCTGACCCTTGTCCTATACTTAGACCTACCCCGAACACTACATCTAATGCTAACTCCAAATCTAACTATAGCCCTAACCATATCCTAACACTAACACTAGTCCTAACCCTCATGCTAATTATATAACTAGTACTAACCCTAAATCTAGGAATAAAACTAAAGTGAGCAATACCCCTAACCCTAAACCTTAACTTAAACCAAAACCTAACACTTCAAATAGACCTAAACCTAAACCTAACTCGAGTCCTAACCCTAACTTTAAACTTAGCATGACCCTGACTCATATCCTAACACTCACCCTAGCTCTAAATACCATGCTAAAATTAAACAAAATCCTAACAGTAACCCTAGCCCTAATTCAAGTCATAAACCTATCCTTAAAACTAACCCTGAACCTGACTACAATCTTAATAATCACGCTAGCTATAAAAACCACACTCACCTTAAAATGAACCCTAAGAATAACCCTAGCTCTTATTTGTGTCCTAAACCTAACCCTAAAACTAACTCAGATAATTACTCATATCCTAAAAATAATCCTACCTCTAAACATTACCCTAACCTTAAACCTAACTCTTACACTACACCTAACCTAACCCTAACACTAACCCTAACCCTTAAACTAACCCTAATTGTAACCCAAGTTCTTATATTAGCCATTGATTAACCCTAACATAAAAACTAGCCCTAATCTGATTCCAAAACTTGAACTCTAATCCTAACTTTAGCCTAACCCTAGCTCTAAGGCTATCACTTACCCTAAGCCAAAACACTAACCCTAATGGTAACCCTATCCCTAAACTTTAGCTAATCAAAACCTTAACCCTATTAAAACTCCTAAACCTAGTCATCACACTAGCTCTAACCCTATATAAAACCCTAATACTAACCTTGATCTTTATTCTGACTCTAACACTAACCCTAGGTCTAAACCTGACCCTAACCATAGACCAAACCCTAACAGTACCCCTAGACCTAAACCTAATCCTAAATCTACAGTTAACTGTAGCCATAGAACTAAATAATAACCTGACCTTAGCCCTAACAATAACCTTGCACCAAACCCAAACACTAACCCTAACCCAACACCTAAACCTATTCATAATTCTGGCTTGAATCCTAACTCTAACTCTAACCTGAACACTGACCCTGCCTTTATAATAAACCTATCTCTAAATATAACTCTAGGTGGAAATCTAAACCTAACACTATACTTAGCCATAACCCTAACATTAAAAACAGCCATAAATATAACTCTACCTCTTACATTACCCATAGCCCTAACCATAGGCCTAAACCTAACACAAAACCTAGAGCTAATCCTAGGCATAAACCAAACCATAAGTATAACCCTAACCCTAACCATAGCCCTAACCCTAACCTAGGTCTCACCTTAGTCCTAATTCTAGCTCAAACCTAACCCTTACCCTAAACATAAACCTTCATCTATCCCTAAAAATAACTCTACCCCTAATCCTAATCCTAATCATAGCCCTAGCCCTAAACATAGATCCAAACATACCTATTACCCTAAACCTAACACTATTGATAATCCTAGGCCTAACCTTAATGCTATAACTAAGCAGGAAACTAATCCTAGACCTTACCCTCAACATCATACTCACCATAGACTTAACTCTAGTTAACCCTACCACTTAATCTAAACCAAACACTAACCCTAACATTAGACCTAATTTGAGATTTAATCCGAACCCTAAAACTAACCCTGACCCTGACTCTGACCATAACTCTAAACCTATCTCTAAACATAATCCTAACCCTAACCTAAACCTAACACTATACATAGCCCAAACCCTAACCCTAAATTTAGCCCTAAACATAACCCTGGTACTTACATTAGCCATAACCCTAACCCTAGCACTAACTTAACACAAAACCTAGCCCTAATCCCAGCCATAACCCCAGTTTTAAACCTAATCCTAACCCTAACCCTAGCCCTAATCATAAACATAACCATACCCCTAACCCTAGCTCTAACCCTATCCATTGTCATAACCATAACCCTAACCCTAATGCTAACCCTACTTCTAAACCTAACCCTATCCCTAATCCTAAAATATCAATTACCTTAAACCAAACCTAGACCATAAACCTTACACAATCATAAAACTGACACTAACCCTAATGCTAATTTGAGCCCTAACATTAAACCTTAACCTATCCCAAACCCTAACCCAGACCCTGACTCTAAAAATATCCCTACTTCTAAACCTGTCCCTAACCCTAAAAGTACCACTTACACTACATGTAGCCATAAACCTAACACTAAAATTATCTTTAACCATAACCTAAGACTGATATTAGCCCTAACATTAATCCTAGCCTTATCCCTAAAATAAACCCTAGCCCTCATCCTAGCCCTAAATCTAGCACTAACTATAAACCTAACCTTAACCATAGCCCTAACCCTAATTCTATCCTTCATGCTACCACTAAACTTAGCTATAACACCATCCCTTACCCTAAACTTAATCCTAACCCTAGCCCTAAAGCTAGACCTAAGCTGAACACTAACCTTAGCCCTAATCCTAGCCCTAATGTAATCCTATCCCTAATTCTAATGTTAACTATAGCCTTAAGACTAACTCTCTCACACTAGCTCTATCCCTAGTTCTAACACTATCCCTTACCATAACACTAACCCTAGCCCAAAACATAGCCATAAACCTAGCCATAAATCTTGCCTAATCCATATGCTTAGTCATAACACTAGATCTAACTGTAAGTCTAACTCTAACACTGACCCAAAACCTAACATTAACACTAGGCCTAAACCTAACACTAATAATAATACTAGCCATAAAACTAACCCTAGAAGTAAAACAAAACCAAGCAATAGCCCTAACACTAAACTTAAACTTAAACCAAATCCTAGCACTACACCTAGACCTAACCCTAGCCCTAATTCGAGTCCTAACCTTAACTTTAATACTACCCCTGACTCTGACTCATATCCTAACACCCTAGCTCTAAACACACCCTAAACTTAAACAAAACCCATACAGTAACCATAGACTTACTTTGAGTCCAAACCCTAACCCTAAAACTAACCCTGACCCTTACTATTAATCTAACACTAAGAATAGATGTAAATATCATCCTAACCTTAAAACTAATTCTAACACTAGAGGTTTAACACCTAACCATAATCAAAAAATTAACCCTAATTGTAACCCTATTTCTTACATTAGTCATTGCTCTAAACCTAGACCTAATCCTAACACAAAAAGTAGACCTAATCCGAGCCCTAAACCTAGCTTTAACCATAACCCTTGCCCTAACCCTAACCCAACTGTAGATCTAACCCTATCCCTTACCCTAAGCCAAACCCTAAACCTAAAGGTAACCGTAATCCTTAACCTAACCCAAACCCTTGCCCTATTAGTCCTAACCCTAGCCCTCATTCTAGCTATAACCATAAGCCAAACCCTAATCCTAACCCTGATCCTTATTCTGACCCTAAGACTAATCGTTGGTATAAACCTGAAGTTAACCCTAAACCAAACCCCAATACTATCCCTTCCGGTAAACTTATACCTTAACCTAACCCTGACACTAGCCCTAGACCTAAACCTAATCCTAAATCTAGCCATAACTTGAACCCTAGACCTAAAAACAAACCTAGACCTGGCCCTAACAGTAACCCTTATCCTAAGCTAAACACTAAACCATAGACCTAAACCTAGTCCTTATTCTGGCTTTAACGCTAACCATAACTCTAACCTGAACACTGACACTGATACTAACACTAACCCCAGCTCTAAATATCACCCTAACCCTAAACATAACCCTAAAACTGTACCTAGCCCTAACATTAACCCTAAAACTAGCCTGAATCATAACAAGTACTTACATTAACATTAGCCATAACTTATCGCAAAACCTAGCCCTAATCCAAGCCCTACACTAGCTTTAACCCTAAAGCTAATCCTAATCCTAACCATGCCCTAACCCTAACACTAAGCCTAAATCTAGACCTAATCCTTAGCATACCCTTAGCCCTAACCATATTTCTAACTTATCTATTACTCTAATGATAACCCTAACACTTATGCTAACCCTCTGGCAAACCCTAATCCTATACCAAATCCTAAGTCTATCCTTTACCCTACACTTAACCTGAACCCTAAACCAAAAACTTTCATTATAGTATACTTAAAAATAATGCTAATTCAAGCCCTATCCCCAAACCTTTTTTTAATATTTTGTTTAAAGGGAGGGAGAGAGAGAGAGAGAAAGAGAGAGAGAGAGAGAGAGAGAGAGAGGCCAAGGATCGAACCCGGCCTGCACGCATGCCAAGCAAGCACACTCCCGCTTGAGCCACATTCCCAGCCCCTATAAACCTAAACCTTAAACTAATAAAAAACCTAAGCCTGACCCTAACCCTAATATTACACCTAACTCTAAACATGACCTAACCATAAACCTAACCTTTACAATAGACATAGCTATAAACCAAACCCTAAAACTATCCCTAACTGTAACCCTAGACATAACTTTTGCCCTAGTTCTAATCCTAGTCCTAATCTTAACACAAACCTTAGCCCACATCATAGCCATAAACTTCACCTTAATCATAAACCTAACCCTAACCTAACCCTAACTCTAACCCTCATCCTAGCCCTAAAACTAGTTATAATCCCAAGCCTTACCCTAAACCTAACACTAACCCTAGACCTAACCCTAGGCCTAACCTTAACAGTAACCCTAGCCCTAGTCCCATGCCTAATTTAGCCCTATCCCTAACCTTAACCCTTGCCCTAAGACTAACTCTAACTTTCACCCTAGCCCTATACATAGTCCTTACCCAACCCCTTACCATCACCTAACCTAGCACTAACCCTAGCCCTATCCTTAGCTCTAGCTCAAACCCTAGACCTAAACGTAACTCTAAAATCTAACCCTAAACCTAAGCCTAAACCTACACTAACACTAGCCCTAACCCTAACACTAATCCTAAAACTAGCCCTAAACATACCCCTACCCTAACACAAAAACGAGTCATAGCTCTAACCCTAACCCTTATCCTAAACCAAACCGTAACCTTACACCTAGCCCTAAACATATCTCTTATTTTACTTCTAAGTCAAACCTGGAATGTAATCCTGACAATGACTCCGACCCTAACACTAAATCTACCTCTAAATATCATTACAACCATAAACCTAACCCTACACTAGACTTATCCCTAACCCTAACCCTATAACTAGCACTAATTATAATCCTACTTCATACATTATTCGTAGCCTTATCCCTAGCATAACCTAACCCAAAACCTAGCCTAAATCTGAATTCTAAACCTAGCTTTAATCCTTAAATTAAACCTAACCCTAACCCCAAAAAAGCTCTAATCCTATACATAATCCTAGCCCTAATCTTAGGTCTAAACCTATCCACTAACCTAATGATAACCCTAACACTTTTGCTAAACATTAGGCCTAACCTTAACACTATTCACTACACTAAAACAAGTCTAAACTGTAAACATAACCCTGTCATTACCCTAACCCTAAACCTAATGATAATTGAAGCCCTAAACCTAATATCTAACCTAAACAAAAACCTAACCTTGAACCTGACACTTACACTGGACCAAGCAATAAAACTAACACTAAATCTATCCCTAACTGTAACCCTAGTCCTTGCATTAGCCCCAGCCCTAATACTAGCCCTAACCCTAACACAAATACTAGCCCTCATTCTAGCCCTAATCCTAGCCTTAATCATAACCCTAACCCTATCCTTAATACTAACTCTTGCCATAGCCCTCAACCTAGCTATAAAGATTCCAATACCCTACAGGTATTTTAACTCTAATACTAACGTGAGTCTAAACATAAAACTAACCTAATCCTAATTTAGCCTTATCCCTAAACATAAACCTAGCCTTTTCCCTAAGACTAACTCTCACACTAGCCCTATCACTAGTTCTAACCCTATCTCTTGCCATATCCGTAACCCTAGCCCTAACCCTAGTCCTAATCCTTGCCTTATACTTAGTCTGAGCCCTAACCATAGATCAAATCCTCACTCTAAATCTAACCCTAACCCAAAGCCTAAGCCTAACCATTATAAATACATTTATATTAAGACTCTTTGTCTACAGATGTTGGCTTCAATTGTTATTTAGAATATAGTCATTAGTTTCAAAATAGGCATACCATTTCTGGTGGCATACAGAGAACTGATGGTCAGAGGTATGATGCTATGTTAAGGGAGAAAGGAGTGAGGGTATGGGATTAATCTACCTTAGCAATTTGGAGAAGAACTGTAATGAATAGACAGGTATAATTTTGAGAAGGATATATAAATTCAAATTCCTTATCTGTATTCATAAAATTACCCTATGTATAAATGGTAAAAGTTAGGAGGTTGAAAGTGGGATAGAGGGAGGAAGAAAAATGTAGAAAAAATAACAAGGAAAGAAAAAAAAGAGAGAGAGAATGAAAATAAGAGAAAACAAAGGGGGTGGTGGTGAGGTAGACCTATGCAATTCCTCCATATTGTACTATTCTTGTGATTCAGTTCTTAAAGTCCAATTTCATGCAAACTTCTTGGTTTCATGTATGTTGATATTGTGAGGACCAGAGGGGGAAGGGTAGGGGAGAATGGATGAGAAGAGAGAGAATAGAAAAGTCTCTCAGAACTCTCTTTTCTTGAAGTAGGTGAAGTTTTCTATTCCTAACTTGATTTTCTATGCTAAGGTTGGTGGAGGCAGCCAGTTTGAGAGGGCTTGAGCTTCTACCTGGAGCCTCCCTACTCTTAGTCTCGGAGTTGGAAACCAGGTACTTGTACAGTTGCTGTTCCTCATTGATAGCTACAACCCCCAAAAGCTTGTGAGAAAAATCTTGAGTTATCACAGCTGGAGGTAGGAAAGTTGGAAACCAGGTACCTGAGCAGTCACAGAAGTGAGTTGGTAACCACAGCCACCAATAAATGGTGAGTAAGGTTTTCCAAGATGGATTCAATCTGTTACCTGTGTAGGGTGTTTGGTGAGGTGGGTGATACTGGGGTGACCTGTTGCCATGTCCAGAGCTTAGACTGGTGACCCGCAAGAAAATCTCTGTGTTCTGTGCTACCTATTCCCTGCGGCGAGAGCATCTGCATGGCCGAGACTTCTCTGTGAGCCAAGAGCGAATCCACGGCCAAGACTTCTGTGTGCACCAAGATCTCAGGGCAGAGACATCCATCTGAGATGAGAGCACATGCACAGATGAGACTTCTGGCTGTGCTGAGAGCTCATGTGCAGACAAGACTTCCCCCTGAGCCAAGAGCAACCACACAGCTGAGACTTCCAACTGCACAGAGAGCTCCAGCGTGGCCCTAGTTTTTTTTTTTCCTTCAAATTTCTATGATATTGGGCAAGATTCATCTTTTACTTAGCCTTACTATGCTTCACAGGTTTGGGCCTTCTTGCTCCAATGGTTTACTGTCAGGAACAGTTTGTATTTTAAGTATTCCCTTCATTATGGCTTATTGGTGTGAATTAAAATTGAGCTGAAAATCAAACGGTGTTGGTAGGAGGTGCTTGAAACTTCTCACCATCAGTTCTCAGTGGGCACTCTCTGATTTCTTTCTTTTGAAGGTAGGCTAAAGCTGAAGCAGGAAAAAGCAACTGTATCTGAGAGCCCTTAAGGAGAAAACAGAGAAATATGTATGTATTGAAATAAGTCTCCCAATGATTTGGTCAGATTTCTTTGCTACTGTGCAGTATTCATCTTTAACTGGCCCCACTAGGATCCCCAAGTTTTGGACACCTAGAATCAAAGGTTTTCTATACAGGTAAGTGTTAGAGTTATGGTTAGGGTTAGGTTAGGTTTAGAGCTACTATTAGAGTTATCTTTGTTCAAATTTCTTTGATACTGGGCTGGATTAATCTTTTTCGTAGCCTTACTATGCTCATCAGGATTGGACCTTCTGGGTTCAGTGTTTCATTGTCAGGAAGAGTTTGTATTTTATGGTTTCATTTCATTCTGACCTATATGGATAAATGGAAATAGAGCTTAAAATCAAGCAGAGTTTGTTTTAAAGTTTGCTTGAAATTTGAAACACTCAATCAGATCTCAGTGTGTATTTTCTGGTTTGTTTCTTGTGGAAGTACCCTATGCTGGAATAGAAAGAAATAGCTTCATCTATGAGAGCTTTAAGAGCAAGCCTCAATATTTTTGGGTCAAATTACTTTGACACTTTACAGGATTCATCCTTTACCTATTCTTAGTAGGATCCCCAATTCGGGGCCTTTAAGTTCAATGGTTCAGTGTCAGGAACAGTCTGAATTTCTAGGTGTCACTTCATTGTGGCCTATAGGTAAGAATGATAATGTAGCTGGAAATCAAACAGGGTTGGTACTAGCTACTTGATATGTCACACGTTCAATTAGTTCTCTGCAAGCCCTCTCTGCTTCCTTCTGTTGAATATAGGCCAAAGGAGAAGCATGAAAAAAAAAACTTAATCTGAGAGTATTTTAGGAGACAATAGAGAAGTAAGCATGTAATGAAATCCCTCCCACAAATATTTGGTCAGATTTCTGTGATACTGTGCATGATTCATCTCTTAGCTTGCCCCACTAGGCTTCACAACTTTGGGATTTCTATGATCAAAGGTTATCTAAATAAATTAGGGTTAATTTATATTTATGGTTACGGCTAGGTTTAGACCTAGTATTAGGATTAGAGTTAGTTTTGTTCAAATTTCTTTGATACTGGGCAGGATTAATGTTTTACCTAACCTTAATATGCTCCCCATGTTTGGGCCTTCTCAGTTCAATGGTTTGCTGAGAGTAAGATTTTGAATTTTGAGGTTTCACTTCATTTAGAGCTATATGGTAAAGGGAAATGGAGCTCGAAATCAAAGAGTTTGGTTCTAGCTGATTGAAACATCATACACTCAATCAGTTCTCTGTATGCAATCTCTAGTTTGTTCCTTGTGAATGTATCCCTAACCTGAAGCATGCAAAGCAACTTTATCTGAGAGTACTTTAGGGGAAAACAGGAAAATAGGCATGTACTGAACTATCTTTTCCAATTATTTGGTGAGATTTCTTAGATGCTGCACAGGATTCATCTATTAATTTGCTCCATTAGGCTCCCCACATTTGGGATATCTAGGATCAAGGATTTTATAAACAGGTTAGGGTGAGGTTTAGGATTAGTTTTAGGGCTAGCTTTAGAGCTAGTGTTAGGGTTAGAGTTTGTTTTGTTCAAATTTCTTTGATACTGGGAAGGATTCACCTTTACCTAGCCTTATTATGTGCCTGAGTTTTAGGCCTTCTTTGTTCATTGGATCACTTTCAGGAATAATTTGTTTTTAATGTCTCACTTCATTTTGATCTATATGGGAAAGGTCTGATTTTCGATAAGCATAAAGTTTAGAGCTAGGATTTGTTTTACAGAAAGGGTCTGTGTTTGTGTTAGGGTTATATGGCAAGAATTAGGACTAGGTTTAGGTCTAGTTGTAGAGATAATTTTTGGGTTAGGTTAAGGGTTATTTTGAGGGCTAAGGCTAGGTTTTTGTTTAGGTATAGTGCTATATTTATTGCTAGATTTAGGATTAGGTTTTGGTCTAGTTCAAGTGTTAGGGTGAGGTTTACGTATAGGGTTACACATGGGGCTAGTGTTAGGGTTCAGTTTAGGTTTAGAGTCAGGTTTAAACCTAGGGTTAGGGTTAGGGTCAGAATAAGGGTCAGGGTTTGGTTTAGGATTTAGGTTATGGTTAGAGTTAAAATGAGGGCTAGGGTTAGGACTAGTAATAGAGTTATGGTTTGAAGTAGGCTAATGATTAGTGTTAGGACTAGGGTAGCATTAGGTTAAGGGTTTGGCTTAGGGTACGGTATAGGTTTAGAGCTAGAGTTAGGGCTATTGTTAGGGTTAGGGATAGTTATGGGTTAAGGTTAGGGTTAGGTTTTAAGCTAGGTTTAGGTCTCATATTAGATCCAGCTTTTCTTTTAGCACAGGGATATGGATAATATAAGAACTGGCATTATGATTAGGGCTAGTTTTAGGGTTAAGTTTAGGGCTAGGTCTTGTGTTTGTGTTAAGCTTAGTGTTAGTGTGATATTTAGAGCTAGGATTATTGTTCGGGTCTGAGTCAGGGTCTGGGTAAGTTGTATAGTTAGGGTTAGGACTCAAATTAGGGCTATGGTTAGGGCTAGGTACAAGCTTAGGTTTTAGTTTATGTTAAAGTTCAGTATTAAGCCTATGACTCGGTTTTATTTGAATGCTAGGGATAGGGTTAGGGCTAGTTTTCCAGTTAGCATTAGGATTAGGGCTAGTGTTAAGGTAAGGTTATTGTTAGGGCAATGGATCAGTTTAGAGCTAGGTTTAGTGCTAGGGTTAAGTTTAGGATTTGGCGAGTGTTAGGGTTAGGGTTAGAGTTAAGTCTAGGGTTAGAGTTAGAGTTAAGTTTAGGATAGGGGTTAGGGTATAGGCTAGGGTTAGTGCTAAGGCTACTGTTAGGTTTAGGGTTAGGTCTAGGTTTAGGAGTAGTATTAGGGTTAGGGCTAAGTTTAGGGTTACTGTTAGGCTTAAGTTTTTCTTATGGTTAGGTAAAGGGTAAGGGTAAGGGATTGAGTAAATGTTAGGGCTCGGTTGAGAGTACAAGTTAGAATCAGAGCTAGGGAGAGAGGTAGTGTTAGCATTATGGCTAGGGTTAGCATTAGGTTTAGGGATATGTTTAGGGTAATGGATATAAATAGTGCTATGGTTTTGGCTATGGTTATGGTTAGGGCTATGGTTTGTTTATGGTAAGGGTTAGATTTGAGCTAGAGGTAGGGCTAGAGCTAAGTTTAGGTTTAGGTTCAGTGTTAGGTCTAGGGATATGATTACAGTAGGTTTAGGTTAAGTGTTAGGGTTACGTTTATCATTAGGATTAAGATAAGGGTAGGGAAATGGATATGGTTACATGTAGGTTTAGGTTTAGTGTTAGGGTTAGGGTTCTATGTAAGGTTATTGTTAAGTCTAGGTTTAGGGAAAGGGTGAAAGTAGGAATGGGGTTGGGGGTAGGTTTAGGGCCAGGGTTTGTGTTATGGTAAGGGATAGATTTAGAACTAGATTTAGTCCTAGGGTGAGAGTTAGGGTTAGGGTTATATTTAGGGTTAGGCTTAGGACTAAATTTGTGCTAGGATTAGCCTAAGGGTAAGGGTTAGGACTAGTCATACATTTAGGGTGAGATTTAGTTTTAGGGTTAAGTTTACAGCATGGTTATGTTTAGATTTCTGGTACAGTGTGGTTTTGAACTAGGGTTAGGACTATGGCAATTGTTAGGTTTAGGGTTAGGTCTAGGGTTAGTTTTCTGGTTAGGGTTAGGGTTAGGGTAATGCGTAGTTTCAGAGGTAGGTTTAGGGATGGGGTTAAGTTTAGGGTTAGGATTTGAATTAGGGATAGGTATATATATATATATATATATATATATATATATATATATATATATATATATATATATATATATATGTATATTTAGGGTATATATTTGGTTTTGTCCTAGGATTTACTCTAGAATTTGTGTTTGGTTAAGGCATAGGAAGAGGGCTATAGGTAATGTAAGAACAAGGATTTTGATTAGGGTAGTTGTAGGGTTAGGTTTATGGCTAGGTCTAGTGTTAGGTTTAGGCTTTCAGTTAGGGTCATATTTACAGATATCTTAGTGCAGAATGCAGGGTCAGTGTTCAAGTTAGAGTTAGGGTTAAGGTTAAAGCCAGAATTATGACTAGGTTTATATCTAGGGTAAGGTTTAGTCTTTGCATTAGGTTAATGGTTATTGTTAGGGCTAGGGCTAAGTTTTTGTTTAGGTCTAGGGCTAGAGTTGAGGTTAGATTTAAGATTAGGTTTAGGTCTATTGCTTGTGGTAGAGTCAGGTTTAGTATAAGTTTACTGGTAAGGCTAGTGTTAGGGTTTGGTCTAGGGTTAGGGTTAGGTTTAGACCTAACCTTATGG
The DNA here is from genome assembly GCF_021218885.2 of Marmota monax. NCBI lineage: Eukaryota > Metazoa > Chordata > Mammalia > Rodentia > Sciuridae > Marmota > Marmota monax. The sequence goes on along the minus strand of NW_026694662.1, from coordinate 107,896 downwards.
TCAGAATAAGGATCAGGTTAGGGTTAGGGTTTGGGATAATGTTAGAGCAATAATGAAGGCTCGGTTTAGGGCTAGGTTTAACATTACTGTAAGGGATAGGGTTAGAACTAGGAAATATGGCTACTGTGAGTTAGAGTTTGTCCTTGGGCCAGGATTAGGGTTATGTTTTGGAAAAGTTTAAATTAAGGCAGGGATTAGTGCTGGGGTTAGTGTTTTGTTTAGTGCTTGTGATAGGGTTAGCATTATTTTTAAGATAAGGGATGGCATTATAGCTATGTTTTGAGATAGGGTGAGGGTTAGAGTAGTGTTAAGACTAGGCTTAGGTTTAGGGTTATGTTTAAGGCTAGGTTTAGGGCTATGATGATGGCTATTGTTTCTTTTAGGACTTGGATTAGGGCTAGGGCTAATATCAGGTGTAGGGTTATGGTTAAAGATAGTTTTAGGGTTAGATTTATGGCTACGTCTAGTCTAAGGGTTAGGCTTAGGGTAAGGGTCAGGTTTAGAGCTAGGAGGATTATTAGAGTTAGGTCGAAGTTTAGGGTTTGGTTTAGGTTAGGATTTAGGTTTAGGGCTCAAATTCGCATTGGGGTTAGCGTAGGGTAATGATAGTCTTTGGTATAGGGTTCAGGTTAGGTTTAGGGTAATTGATAGGGTTAGGGTTAGGCTTAGGTTTAGCATTAGGGTAAGGGTTATATTTATGGTAATGGATTGGATTAGAGCTTATGTTAGAACTAGGGTTATGGTTAGCAATAGGTCTTGAGTTATGCTTAGGTTTAGGTTTAGAACTAGGTTTAGGTTTAGGGTTATAGTCAGTATGAGGGTTAGGTTTTGAGCTGGGGTTCATGCTAGGAAGAGGGTTAGTTTTATGGTAAGGTCTAGGGATAGGATTATGATAGTGTTACTGTTAGTGTTAGGGTTAGGTCTAGGGTTATCATTAAGGTTAGGCTTAGGGTTAGGGAAATTGGTAGGATTAGGTATAGGGTTACCATTAGATTTTGGTTTAGGGTTAGGATTAGGGCTATGGTTATACTTAGGTTTATGGTTAGGTTTAGGGTTTAAGCTAGATTTAGGACTATGCTGAGTGTTAAATTTAGGGTTATGTCTAGGGTCAGTTTTCCGATTACAGTTAGGTTTAGAGTTAGTATTTGGGCTAGGATTTTCAATATGTTTAGGGTTATGGTAATGGGTAGGTTTAGAGCTAGGTTTAATGCTAGGGTTGAGTTTAGGATTAGAGCTAGTGTTAGGGTTAGAGTTAGTGATAGGTCTACATTTTTGTTTAGGGTAAGATTTAAGCTTTGAGCTACGTATAGGACTAAGGTGAGTGCTAGGGTTAGGTTAGGGCTATGGTTAGGGTTAGTGTTATGCTTAGGACTAGGTTTAGGCCTCAAACTAGCTCTATGTTTAGTGTTAGGTTTAGGCCTAGGATTAGGGCTATGGGTAATGTAAGAGCCAGGGTTACGATTAGGGCTTATTTTAGTTTTCTAGTTTTGAATGGATCTAGAATTAGGTTTTTTGTTTTGGCTGGGGTCAGATTTAGAGGTACATTTAGTGTTAAAGGCAGGATCATTGTTTGGGTTAGGGTTAAAGTTATGGTTAAAGCCAGAATTAGGACTAGTTTTTGGTCTAGGGGTAGGTTAAGTGTTTGGTTTATGATAAGGGTTATTGTTAGGGCTATGACTAGGTTTTTCTATAGATTTAGAGCTAGAGTTAAGGCTTGATTTAGAATTATGTTTAGATCTAGGGCTAATTGTGGGGTTAGGTTTTGGTATATGTTTACCAGTAGGGATAGTGTTAGGGTTTGTGCTGCAGTATGACTGGTCAAAATAACCAAGGGGGTGTGATAAGCAACTTGTGAAGATTGACACAGCAAGAGCTGCCTTATTGCAGGAAGGCAGAGGTATTTATACCTCACTGAATACACAGCCTTTTTCAATTTAGCATTATACACTTACAGCAATCAGTCATTAAGGAATCCTCATCATCTTAATAATTATACACAGCTTAACTTAATTAAAATTATTAGATACAACAGTCAGTCATTAAGGAATATCCATCCTCTCTAATGGCTCTCTGGTGTTACTGCTCAAACCACTCCTTATGGCAAAATGCCAGGTACCATCTTGACTTGTCTGTGGCTCTCAACATCCCCCCCTTTTGTTTAGTTAAACAACAAATATCTGGCTTAGGGACAGTGCCTGTTTTAGGTTGTCCAATACTACTTATTGTCCTTACCTGTCATTGGATGGTCTGACCTCAAATCGTCAGCCTCCTGTCTTAGGTTGGTACCATTGTAATTGGATCTTATCCATCTTTGACTACGGGCCCAACACACTCAGTCATACTTGTGGATAATGACCATAGTGGTTTTTACACAAACACCATAAGTAATCTGCTACATGCAGAAGGGGAAGATACAAAAATGCCATGATACCAAGCCAACTTATGGCTCCAAATAAGAAGCCCTTGGTAAAATTGTACCAGAGATGACACCATCAGCTAAGATACCCTGGTACTACCACAATTCGTTGCATCAACAGATAGTTCACAATGCATATAAGTAACACATAGTCCAGGTAAATCACAGTCCAAGTAAGTTCACAGTCCAGATAAGTTCAAAGGTCAATAGATTAATTAAATAACAGTCCAGGTAAGTTCACATCCAGGTAATTAAATCACAGTCCAGGTAAGTTTACAGTCCTGGTAAATTTGGCAGGCAGCTAGCTTAATCTGTAGCAGCAGAAACAGCAGAAGCTATGACGATCCAAAGTCTCATCCGGTTCTCTGCAACACTGGAAATCCCTGCACCCTTGTCCTCACCGCCACTGGGATGAAGGCAGGAACTCCGGGGATGGCTAAAGAATATCCTGTAGCATTACAGCTGGCACTAAGAAAACAACCTTCTGAAAAATTTAGTACATTATCTCAAGGTTTTTTTACATTTGAAATAGGCCTAAATGGTGCTCATTATCCATTAGCCTACATTTGTGGGAGAACCATTGTAGTTATTGACATTGGAAATGACCAAACTTCAGGGGCCACCGGTGAGTCTTCTGCCATGGCCTGGGGAGTTTCTCAGACTCAAACTGCCACCTGGCACAGGGAGGAAGATCCTGCGAGACTGTGCCTCCGGGTCAGGTCTGGATTTGGCCTTGCGGCAGTGGCGTCCTGCTCCCCGAGCAGGGGGCAGGGAAGGTCTTGTCACTGCCACAGCTTGGAAAGTCCCTGCCACGCTGTGACCAGATCGCACATGCGGCAGCCGCCGCGCCGCTTCACGCACCCTCTGGTGACGAAAAGAGATTAATAGCAGCATTTTTTTGTAACTTTTCCCCTGATAATCCTTCCTCCTCTGAACTTTCTTTCTCTTTCTGACTAGAGTTCCTTGTCTTTCATCAATGTATGCCCTAACTATTCTTGGTTCCACTGGGGAGCCTCCTTTCCTTTGCAATTTAATTGACATTTCTTCAATATTTTTGTCACAAAAACAATACAACACACTAAGACAAAACAAGACACAAACATATTCTATCAATCTTCTCCATTTTTTAAAAAAATGGTCCTCCTTCCACTTGTCCTCTCTGCTTCTAGGGATGATCAGATTTGCTCCCATCCTATCTATCTCTAGGGATGGGCAGCTTTTCCCTGTCACTTACCCCTGAGTGTCCCGGGGCTCCCCATATGGGCCACCATCTTCCCCACTCTGAATGGGCGAAATAACCGGGGTGGGGGTGACAAGCAACTTGTGAAGATTGACACAGTGGGAGCCACTTTATTGCAGGAAGGCAGAGGTATTTATACCTAATGGAATACACAGCCTGTTTCAATTAACATCATCTAGATACATCAATCAGTCATTAAGGAATCCTCATAAACTTAATAATTATACCCAGCTTATCTTAATTAATATCATTAGATACAGCAGTCAGTCATTAAGGAATCTCCATCATCTCTAATGGCTCCCTGGTGTTACTTCTCAAACCACTCCTTATGGTTGCCGCAGTCCGGCTGCAGCAGGATAACCGGGGGGTGACGAATAACTTGTACTTGATACAGCAGGAGTGGGAGCCTTTTATTGCAGGACAGGAGCAGTATTTATACATTCCACAGAGCTTATCTAATTAGCATAAACTAGATACATCAGTCAACCAATAAGGAATCTCTAGACTTAATGGCTCGCTTTTGTTACTTCTCAAACCACTCCCTCTGGCATTTTGCCAGGCACCATCCAGACTTGTTTACGAACTTTAACATTCCCTTGGCAAAATGCCAGGTGTTATTTTGACTTGTTTACAGACTCCAACATTTCCCCCTTTTGTTTAATTTAAATAAGGACCATAGTGGTTTTTACAGAAACACTATAAGTGATCTGCTACAAGCAGAAGGGGAGGATACAAAATGCCACAATACCAAGCCAATTGATGGCTCCATGCAAGAAGCCCTTGGAAAAATTATACCAGCAATGACACCCACCGTTAGCAAAGATACCGAGTTACAATTTGTTGTAGATTACAGTTTGTTGTCTCAGTCCAGGTAAAGTAGTGTCTCAATAGATTAACTCACAGTCCAGGTAAATCACAGTCCAGGTAAGTTCTGCAGGCAGCTAGCTTAAATCACAGTCCAGGTAAGTTCTGCAGGCAGCTAGCTTGATCCGAAGTCTCGTCCGTTTTTCAGCCAAAGTTTCGTCCGGTTTTCAGCAACACTGGAAATTCTTCCACCCTCGTTTTTCACCGGCACTGGGACAAAGGCAGGAACTCCGGGATGGCTAAAGAAAATCCTGTAGTATTACTGACTAAGAAAACAACCTTCTGAACAATTTAGTACATTATCTCAAGGTTTTTTTGCATTTGAAATAGCCTAATAGTGCTCATTACTCATCAGCTACTAGTTGTGGGAGAACCATTGTAGTTAGTTATTGGCATTGAAAATGACCAAACATCAGGGACGATGGTAGCGTCTTCTGCCAGCTGTGGCATCTGGGCAGCTCCAGATGGCCTGGGAGTGTCCGGACTCAAACTGCTACTGGCACAGGGAGCAAGAGCCTGCGAGACTGTGCCTCCAGGTCAGGTCTAGATTTGGGCTCGCGGCAGTGGAAGAGCCAGCTCCCCAGCCAGGAGGCGGGGAAGGGCCAGTCACTGCCACAGCCTCTTGGAAAGTCCCTGCCGCGCTGTGACCGGCTTGCATACTCGGCAGCCGCCTCTCCGCTTCATGCACCCTCTGGTAACGAAAAGTATTAGTAATAGCCTTTTGCTGCAACTTTTTTCCTGATAATCCTTCTTCCTCTGAACTTTCTTTCTCTTTCTGACTAGAGTTCCTGGTCTTTCATCAACACATGCCCTAACTATTCTTGGTTCCACTGGGGAGCCTCCTTTCCTTAGCAATTTACTTGACATCCCTTCCATATTTTCATCACAAAGACAATACAACACACTGAGACAAAACAAGACACAAACATACTGTATCAATCTTCTCCATTTTCTTGAAAATGGCCATCTTTCCTCTCGCCCTGTATGCTCTAGGGACGAGCAGATTGCCCCCGTCCTATCTCTAGGGATGGGCAGCTTTTTTCCGTCACTTACCCCTGAGTGTCCCGGGCTCCCCATATGGGCCACCATCTGCCGCAGTCCGACTGGCAGCAGAATAACCGGGGGGGGTGACAAGCAACTTGTGACGATTGACAGCAGCGGGGAGCCCTTTATTGCAGGACAGGAGCAGGTATTTATACCATTCCACAGAGCTGTATCTAATTAGCATAAACTAGATACATCAGTCAACCAATAAGGAATCCTCATAGACTTAATAGGCTCGCTTTGTTACTTCTCAAACCATCCCTCTGGCATTAGCAGGCACCATCCAGACTTGTTTACGAACTTTAACATTCCCTTGGCAAAATGCCAGGTGTTATTTTGACTTGTTTACAGACTCCAACATATGGTAAAATGCCAGGCTCCATCTTGACTCGTCAGTGGCTGTCAAGAAGTTTGGTTTAGGGTTACAATCAGGTTTAGAACTTGGATTGGTGTTATGGTCAGAATAAGTTTCAGGATTAGGTTTAGGGTTTTGGATAGGTATAGAGCTAGAATGAGATCTAGGGTTAGGACAATTAATAGGGTTAATATTTGGTTAGCCTATGAATTAGGAATAGGTCTAGGGTTACCATTAGGTTTAGGGTTTTGCTTAGGGTAAGGGATAGTTTTAGAAATAGGTTTAGGGCTAGGGTTAGATTTATGGTTAGGGTTAAAGCTATGTTTAGGGCTCAGATTAGGGATAGTTTTTTTTTAAGTTTAAGGCTAGGGTTAGGGCAATGACTAATATAACAACTAGGGTTACAATTAGGGTTAGTTTTAGGGTTAGGGGAAGGTCAAGTGTTAGGGTTAGGTTTAAAGTTAGATTGATATTTATAGCTAGAGTAAGTGTTATGCGTCATATCAGGGTTAGTTTTAGGGTTAGGAATAAGACTCGAATTAGGACTAGGGTTACTGTTAGTGTTTGGTTTAAGTTTAGGGTGTTGTTTAGAGCTAGGGTGAGTATTAGGATATGAGTCAGGGTCAGGGTCAGGGTTATTTTTAAGGTGAGGATTAGGACTCGAATTAGGGCTAGAGTTAATACTAGGTGTAGTGCTAGTGTTTGTTTTAAGTTAAGGTTGAAGGTTAGGACTGTTGCTCGGTTTTGTTTTAGTGCTATGGTTAGGGTTAGGGCTAGTTTTACTATTAGATTTAGGGTTAGGGCTATGGTTTTGGTTTGGGTTAGGATTAAGGATAGGTTTAATGCTAGAATTAGGGCTAGGTTTTTTGTTAGGTTTAGGGCAAGAATTAGGACTTGGGCTAATGTCAGGTCTAGGTTTACAGTTAGGGATAGTCTTAGGGTTAGGTTTATGGCTAGGTCAAAATTAAGTGTTACGTTTAGGGAAAGGGTCAGGTTTAGAGCTAAACATATTATGAGGTTCAGGGTCAGGCTTCGGGTTTAGGTTAGGTTACGGTTTAGGTTTAGGGCTTGAATTAGCATTAAGTTTAGAGTTAGGGTTAGGGTAATGCATAGGGTTAAAATTAGGGTTCAGATTAGGTTTCGAGTAATGGATATGGTTTTGGATTGTGATAGGTTTAGGTTTAGGGTTAGGCCTAGGGTTAGCATTAGTGTTATGGTATTGTTAGGGTAATTTATAAAGTTAGACTTAGGGTTAGGGCTAGGGCTATGGTTAGGATTAGGGCTAGAGTTAGTGTTAGGGTCAGGGTTAGCACGAGGGTTAGAGTTAGGAATAGTTTTTGGGTATGGTTTAGGGTTTGAGCTAGGGTTAGTGTGAGGGCTAAGGTTAATTAAAGGTTAGGTCTAGGGTTATGGTCATGGTTTATGGTAGGGCTAGTATTAGATTTAGGATAAGAGTTAGGGTCAGGTTTAACACTAGGTTTAGTGTTGGAGTAAGAATAAGGTTCAGGGTTAGGCATGGGGTTTGGGTTATTGTTAGGTTTAGTGTTAGGGTTACGGCTAGGGTCATCTTTAGTTTTAGGGTAATAGGTTTAGATGTCAGGTTAGAGTTATGGTTGGGTTTAAGTTTGCATTATGTTTAGGATTAGGGTTAGGGTTAGAATTTGAGCTATCTTAGGGTTAGGATTAGGGTTATGTTCACTGTTAGTACTAGGGTTAGGTTTATGTTTAGGGTTAGGGTAGGTTTATCTTTAGGTCTAGTGTTATCATTAGGGTTAAGTTTAGGGTTAGGTTAATGGGTAGTGTTTGAGCTAGGGTTATGGCTAGGGATAAGGTTAGGAATATGGCTAGGGTTAGGGTTAAGTTAGGCCTTTGGGTAGTGTTAGGGTTAGCTTATGTTTAAGGGTTAGGGATTGAGCTAGGATTAGGACTGGAGTGAGGGTTAGGGTTACAGTCAGGGATAGGGTAGGGTTAGGATTAAGGATAGGGTTAGGGTTAGCATTAGATTTAGGGTTATGGTTAGGGTAATGGATAGAGTTAGAGCTAGGTTTGGGGTATGGTTATGGTTAGAATTAAGGACAAGATAAGGGTGAGGTTTTGGTTTTTGGTTAGCGTTGTGTTTAGGGTAAGGCTAAGTGTTTGAGCTAGGGTTAGGTCTAGGACGAGGGTTAGGGTTGGGTTATGGCTAGGTTTAGGGTTAGAGTCATGCTTAGAGTTAGGTTTAGAGCTACAATTAGGGCTAGGTTTTATGTGAGGTTTAGGGCTAGTGTTAGGTATATTAGTAATTTAAGAACTAGAGTTATGGTTATTGCTAGATTTAGGGTTCATCTAGTGTTAAGGTTAGTTTTGGAGTTAGGATAAGGTTTAGAGCCAGGGTTTTTTAGGGTAAGTGTCAGAGTTCAGGTTAGGATTATGTTTAAGGTTAGGTTCAGAATGAGGACTAGGGTTAGGTTTAGGTGTAGGGTTAGTGTTTTTGTTAGGTTAAGGTTTATTTTTAGGGCTAGGGCTAGGGCTATATTTAGAATTAGGTTTAGGTCTAGGGCTACTGTTAGTGTTAAGTTTAAGTACAGGGTTACTGGTAGGGCTAGTGTTAGGTTTCAGGTAAGGATTAGGGTCAGGTTTAATCCTAGGTTGAGTGTTAGAGTCAGAATAAGGGTCAGGGTTAGGATTAGGGTTTGAGGTAACTTTAGAGCTAGAATGAAGACCAGGGTTCAGATTAGTAATAAAGTTAGACTTTAAAGTAGGAATAGGATTAGGGTTAGGACTAGGGAAGCAATAGGTTGAGGGTTTGGCTTAGGGTAAGGGATAGGTTTAGAGCTAGGGTTAGGACTAGTGATAGGGTTAGAGTTAGGACCATCGTTAGAGTAGGGTTAAAGCTAGTGTTAGGCCTTGGATTTGGCTTAGGTTTGTGTTAGCTTTAGGGCTATGGCTAATGCAACAACTGACATTACATTAATGGCTCGTTTTAGAGTTAGGTTTTGGGTGAGCTCTGGTGATAGGGTTGGTTTAGGGACATGGTGATGTGTACAGCTACATTCAGTGTTAGTGTCAGAGTCAGGGTTAGTATTAGTTCTAGGGTTAGGGTTAGGACTTGAATTAGGGCTAGGATTAGGGTTAGGTGTAGGTTTAGGGTTTGGTTTAGATTAAGGGTTAGGGTCAGTGCCATGACTCGGCTTTGTTTGAGGGCTAGGTCTAGTGTAAGGGCTCGTTTTCAAATAAACGTTAGGGTCAGAGATAGTTTTAGTGTATGGTTTAGGCTTACGGTTGGGTTAAGATTTAGAATTAGGGTTAAATCCAGGTAATAGCTAGGGTTAGCTGCTAGGGTTTGTGTTATCATAAGTTATAGTGTTAGAACTAGGATTAAGGATAGGTCAAGAGTTAGAGTAAGTCTTAGGATAAGGATTTGGTAGGGTTACAGTTACATCTTTATTAGGGATAGGATTAGAGCTAGCTTTAGTATTAAGACTAAGCCTAGGTTTAGGGCTAGAGTTAGGGTTATGCTTATGGTTAGGCATGATGCTGTAGCTAGGTTTAGGACTAGGGTGAGGGTTAAAACTAAGGTTAGGGCTAGTGTTAGGGTTGGGGTTAGGAGTAAGTCTAAATTTAGGGCTAGATTTTGTTATAGGGTTAGGGCTTCATTAGTGCTAGGGCTAGTGTCAGTTCTAGGATTTTGGTTAGAGATAGTTTTAGTGTTAAGATTATGGCTAGGTATAGTGTAAGGGTTAGGTTAAGTTTTAGGGTAAGGTTTACAGCTAGAAGCATTATTAGGGTAAGGTACAAGGTTCCAATTTGGATTTGGCTAAAGTTTATGGTTAAGGCTCAAATTAGCATTAGGGTTAGGGTTAGGATTAGGTTTATGGTTTAGGGTTCAGGTTAGTTTTAGTGTAATGGATAGGTTTAGGGTTAGGAATAGGGTTAGGGTTATCCTAGGGTTAGCTTTAGGGTTAGGGTTAAGGTAATGGATAGAATTAGAGCTAGGGTTAGGGCTATGGTTATTGTTAAGATTAGGGGTAGAGATTAGGGTTAGGTTTTGGGTTATTGCAAGTGTTAGGGTTAGTGTTAAATATAGGCAACAGTTAGAGCTAGGGTTACGGTTATTATTAGTGTTAAACCTAGTATTAGGACTCTGATTAGGATAAGTTTTGGGTTAGGTTAGCACTAGGATTAGGGCTAAAGCTAATGTAAGACCTAGTGTTAAGATTAGGTCTATGTTTAGGGTTAGGGTTAGGTCTAGGTCTAATGGTAGGGTTCGGTTTAGGTTTTGGGTGATTTTAAGAGCTAGCGTTAGTGTAGGTTCACAGTCAGGGTCAGAGTTAGTTTTAGGTTTAGGGATAGGATTCAAATTAAAGCTAGGTTTAAGGCTAAGTGTAGGCTTAGGGTTTGGTTTAGGTTATATGTTAAGGTTAGGGCTATGGCTCTATTTTTTTGTAGGGCTTGGGCTACTTTTGGGTTGGTTTAGGATTAGTGTTAGTGTTACAGCTTGTGTTAGTGAGAGATTTAGGCCTAGGGTTAGGGTTACATTTAGAGTTAGGGTTAGATATAGGCTCAGGGCTAGGGCTTGGGTTAGGGCACAGGTTAAGGGCAAGTTTTAGGGTTATGTTAATGGTTGCGGTTTGAACTAGGAATAGGACTAGAGAGAGAGTTAGAGTTAGTCTTAGGGCTAGGGTTAGGTTAGGATTAGGGCTAAATTAAGGCTAGGATTAGGTCTAGGTTTTTTGTTAGGGTTAGGCCTAGTTTTAGGCTCAGGTTTAGGTTTAGGGATAGGGTTAGGTTTAGGGGAAGGGATGGAGTTATAACTAGTTTTAGGGATAGGTTGAAGGTTAGAATAAGTTAGCGCTAGAATTATGTTTTGGGTTAGTAATAAGGCCAGGTTTAGGGCTAGAATGAGGGCTAGAGTTTGTTCAGGGTTATAGTGAAGAATTAGGGCTAGGGCTAGTGTCAGGTCTAGGGTTCCGGTTAGGGATAGATTGAGGGTTAGATTTATGGCTAGGTCTAGGTTAAGGGTTAGGTTTCGGGTAAGGGTCAGTTGAAGAGCTAGGGGTATTATTAGGGTTAGAATCAGGTTTCCGGTTTGGTTGAGGTTAGGGTTTAGGGTAACGGCTGATATTAACATTATGGTTAGAGATATGGTAATGATAGTGTTAGGTTTAGGGTTCAGGTTAGGTGTAGGGTAATTGATATGGTTAGAGTAAGTGAAATGGTTATTTTCAGGCCTAGGGTTAGCATTAGGGTAAGGATTATGTTTAGGGTAATGGAGAGAGTTAGAACTAGGTTAGGGCAAGTGTTATGGTTAGTATTAGAGCTTGAGTTAGGTTTTGGGTTAGGTTAGGCCTAGGGATAGTGTTAGTTTTAGTTTTAGGGTTCGGTTTAGGGTTTGAGTACTAAGGCAATGTTAGGTTTAGGGTTAGGCCTAGGTTATATCTATGGTTAGGGTCAAGGTTAGTGTTAAGATTAGGGCTAGGGTTATCATTAAGTTTAGGGTATTGGATAAGGTTTGATGTCGGGTTGGGGTTAAGGTTAGGATTAGGTTTCGGCCTATGGTGAGTGTTAGGGATAAGTGTAGGGTTAGGTTTAGGGTAATAGGGTTTTAGCTAGTGTTAGGTCTATGACAAGTTTAAGTTTATGGCTATGGCTAAGGTTAGGGTTAGGGTAGATTTAGGTTTAGGGCTAGGATTATCATCAGAGTTAGTGTTAAGGTTAGAGTAATGGGTAGGATTAGAGCTAGGGTTATGGCTAGGATTAAGGTTAGGATTGGGGATAGGGTTAAGGTTAAGGTTAGGTTTAAGCCAAGGATTAGTGTTAGGGTTAGCTTAAGTATAAGGGTTAGATATTGAGCTAGGATTTGCACTAGGACAAAGTTAAGGGTTAGAGTCCAGGTTAGGGTTAGGTTTAGGGTTATGATTAGGGTAATGAATAAAGTTGAGGTGGGGTTTGTACTATGGTAATGGCTAGTTTTAGTGCTAGTGATATGGCTAGGTCTAGTTTAGGGTTAGGTTTTTGGTTAGGAAGAGGTTTCGAGCTAGAGATTTTGTTAGGGTAAGTATCAGTGTTCAGGTTAGAGTTAGGTTTAAGATTAGGTCAAGCATTAGGACTAGGCTAAGGTCTAGGGGTAGGTTAATGTTTGAGTTAGGTTAAGGTTTATTGTTAGGGTTAAGGCTAGAGTTATCGCTAGATGTAAGATTAGGTGTAGGTCTAGGTCTAATTTTAGGTATAGGTATAGGGTTACAGGTAGTGTCAATGTTAGGGGTTGGTTTATGGTTAGGGTCAGGTTTAGACCTAAGATTAGTATTAGGGACAGAATAAGTGTCAGGGTTAGGGTTAGGATTTGGGATAATGATTGATCTAGATGCAGGGCTAGTGTTAAGACTAGCAATAGAGTTAGGGTTTCAGTTAGGATAAGGATTATGTTTATGACTAGTGTAGATTTAGTGTTACAATTTGGGTTAGGGCAAATGTAACGTGAGGGTTAGGGTTAGGGTTAGGGTTAGGGTTAGGGCTAGGTTTAGAGTTAAAGCTAGCATTAGGGCTCGGATTAGAGCTAAGTTTTTTGTTAGCTTTAGGTCTCCGGCTAATGTAAGAACTAGGGTTACAATTAGGGCTGATTTTAGGGTTATAGTTATCTCTAGGTGTAGTATTAGGTTAGGTTTAAGGTTAGGGTTATGTTTAGGGTAATGGATAGGTTAAGGTTAGGGAATGTGTTAGGGTTATACCGAGGTTTAGCATAAGGTTAGGGTTCAGGTTTGAGTAATGAATATGGTTAGAGCTAGGGCTAGGGCTAGGGTTTTTGTTAGGGATACTGCTAGGGTTTGGGTTAGGGTAGGGTTACTGTAAGGTTCAAATTTTGGGTTAGGTTTAGTGTAAGTTTTAGAGCTACATTTAGGGTTAGAGATAGGGTTAAACCTATGGTTTGGGCTCAGATCAGGGCTAGGTTCTGGGTTTTGTTAGGGCTAGTGTTAGGGATACGGCTAATGTAAGAACTAAGGTTATGATTAGCACTAATTTTAGGGTTACAGTTATGGCTAAGTCTAGTTTTAGGGTTAGGTTTAAGTTTAGGGTGATGTTTTTAGCTAGGGTTAGTGTGAGGTTCAGATTCAGGGTCAGGGTTAGTTTTAGGATAGGGATAAGACTCAAATTATGGATAGGCTTAGGGATCGATGTAGGGTTAAGATTTGGTTTAGTTTAAGGGTTAGGGTTAGTGCTATGGTTCGGTTTTGTTTTAGGGCTAAGGCTAAATATGAGGGTGTTTTTATGATTAGTGTTAGTGTTATTGCTAGTGATAGGTTGAGTTTAGACTTAGTGGTACATTTAGAGTTATGGTTAATTCTAGGGTTAGGGCTATGGCTAGGGTTAGGGCTAAGGTTAGGTCTAGAGTTTGGGTTATGGTAAGACATAGAGTTAGATCTAGGAATAGATCTAGGGCGAGAGTTAGATTTAGTCTTAAGTCTAGGGTTAGGGTTAGGGTTTGGCTAAACTAGGCCCAGAAATAGGTCTAGGATTAGTGATAAGTTTAGGTCTAATTGTAGGGGCTATATTTAGGGTTAATTTCAGGGTTAGGTTTGGGGATAGGTTTAGGAGATGGGGTTATAGCTAGGTTTGGGCTAGGGCAATGATTAGAATTAGGTTTTGGGATAGGGTTAGGATTGTGTTAGGGTTAAGGCTAGATTTTGTGGTAGGATTAGGTCTGGGTTTTTTTTTAAGGTTAGGGCAAATTTTAGGGATAGGGATAATGTTAGGTTTAGTGTTATGGCTAGGGGTAGTTATAGGGTTAGTTTCATGGCCAGGTCTTATATAAGGGTTAGGTTTAGGGTAAGGATTAGAATTAGGTGTTATTTAGGGTCAGTGTCAGGTATCAGTTATGGGTTATGTTAAGATTTAGGGTTAGGGCTCAAATTAGCATTAGGGTTAGAGTTAAATTTAGGGTACTGGATAGATTTAGGTTTAAAATTTAGGTTAAAATTAGGATAATGGGTATGATTAGGGTTAGTTATAGGGTTAGGGTTAGGCCTAGAGTTAGCATTTGGTTTATGGTTATTGTTAGGGTAATGAATAGCATTAGAGCTAGGGTTATGGCTAGGGTTTTTGTTAGGATTAGGGCTAGAATTAAGGTTAGGGTTAGGGCTAGGGCTAGAGTTAGAAATTGGTTTAAGTTTAGGTTACCGGTTAGGTTTTGAAATAGGGTTAATGTTAGGGTGATAGTTAGGTTTAGTGTTATATCTAAGGTTAGTTTTACGGTTAAGGTTAGAGTTAGAGTTAGGATTAGGGCTAAGTTTACATTTAGAGTTAGGTTAATGTATAGGATTAGATGTTGGGTTAGGGTTAGGGGTATATTTAGGTTTAGGGTAAGTGTTAGGGTTTGGGCTAGCATTAGGGTTAGAGTACAGTTTAGGCTTTTATCTAGGGTTAAGGCTATGATGAGGGTTAGGTTTAGGGTTAGGTCTAGGATTAGGTTTACATTTAGAGTTAGAGCTAGGTTTGTAATCAGGTTTAGGGTTAGGTTTATGGTAATGGATAATTTTAGAGATAGTATTAGGGCTAGTATTAACATTATCATTAGGGCTAGGGTTAGCTTTAGGTTTAGGGATAGGGCTAGGTTTATGTTTAGGGTTAGGGTTAGGGTTAGTGTTAGAGTTTGGGCTATTGTTTGGGTTATAGTTAGGGTTTGATGTAGGGTTAGGGCTATGATGAGGGTTAGGTTTAAGGTTAGGTCTAGGATTAGGTTTAAAGTTAGGGTTAGAGCTAGGGTTATCATTAGATTTAGGGTTAGGTTTATGGTAATGGATAATTTTAGAGATAGTATTAGGGATAGTATTAACATTGTGATTAGGGCTAGGGTTAGCGTTAGGTTTCGGGATAGAGCTTAGTTTATGTTTAGGGTTAGGGTTAGGATTTTGGCAAGGGTTACGTGTAAGTTGAGGGTTATGTTTACGTGAGGGATAGGGTTAGGTTTAGGGTTATTCTTAGGGCTAGGGTTAGGCCTAGGATTCGGTCTAGGTTTTGTGTTAGGTTTAGAGCTAGTGTTAGTGTTATGGGTATGCAAGGGCTAGGCTTATGGTTAGGGATATGGCCAGGTCTAGTGTTAGGTTTAGGTTTTGTATAAGTTCAGTTTTAAAGATAAGGTTAATGTTAGTGTCATGGTCTGTGTTTGGATTAGAATTAGGGTTAGGGTTACATCCTAAATTAGGATTGGTTAGGTCTAGAGATAGGGTTAGTGTTTGAGTTAGGTTAAAGGTTATCATTGGGACTAGGGCTAGGTTTTTCTTTAGGTCTTGGGTGAGAGATATGGCTAGATTTAGGATTAGGTTTATGTCTCAGGCTAGTGTTAGGGTTAAGTTTAATCATAGGTTTATGTGTAGGGCTAGTGTTAGGATTTGGTTTATGCTTAGAATCAGAATAAGGGTCAGGGTTAGAGTTAGTGTTTGGCTTATGGTTATAACTAGAATGATGGCTAGGATTTGGACTAGTAATATAGTTAGTATATGGGTTAGGCTAAGTATTGTTTTAGAAATGGGGTTAGCATTAGGGTTAGAGTTTGGCTTAGGGTAAAGGATAAGATTAGAGTGAGGGTCATGGTTATGGTTAGGGCTAGTTTGAGGGTTAGGTTTAGGTATAGATTTATTGATAGCGCTAGTGTTAGTGTTCGGTTTAGAGGTAGGGTCATGTTTAGACCTTCAGTTACAGTTAGGGTCAGAATAAGTGTCAGGTTAAGGTTATGGTTAGAGCTAGAATCAGAGCTAGGGTAGGACTAGTAATAGGGTTGAGTTTGAGTTAAAGTAAGGATTAGGTTAAGACTAGTGTTAGTGTTAGGGTTAGGGTTAACTTAGGGTTAGGGAAAGGGTTAGAGCTACGGTTAGAGCTATGTTTAGGGTTTGGATTAGGGTTAATGTATGGGTTAAAGCTAGGGTGAGGTCTCTGTTTAGAGGGAGGTTTTGGTTAGAGTTAGGGCTAGGTTTAAAGTTATGGCCAATGTATGTACTAGTGTTATGATTTGGGCTACTTATACAATTACGGTTAGGACTAGGATAGTGTTCGGGTTAGGGTTAGGTTTTGGATGATGTTTAGAGCTAGGATTAGTGTAAGGGTCAAATTCAAGGTCAGGTTAAGTGTTAGGGTTATGTTTTAAACTTGAATTAGGACTTTATTAGTTCTAGTTGTAAGGTTAGGGTAAGCGATAATTTTAGGCTTAGTTTTATGGCTATGTTTAGTATAAGGGTTAGGTTTAGGCTAAGGGTCAAATTTAGAGCTAGGGGTATTATTAGCGTCAGTGTCAGGTTTAGGGTTTTGTTTAGGTTAAGGTTTATGTTTAGGTCTTGAATTAGCATTAGAGTTTGTGTTAAGTTAATGAGAGTGTTATGTTTGTGGTTCAGGTTATGTTTAGCATAATTGAAAGGGTTATATTAGGGATAGGGTTAGATTTAGGCCTAGAGTTAGCATTAGAATTAGGGTTATGCTTAGAGTAATTGATAGGGTTAGAGCTGAGTTAGGGCTAGGGTTCTGGATAGGGTTAGAGGTAGGTTTAAGATTAGGGTTAGGGTTATGGCTATTATTTGTATTAAGGTTAGGGCTAGGATTACAGTAGGGCAAATGTTAGGTCTATGGTTATGGTTAGGGATAGTTTTAGGTATAGGTTTATGTGTAGGTCAGGTATGAGGTTTAGGGTTAGGGGTAGGGTCAGGATTAGAGCTTTCTATATTATTACAAGGAGAGTCAGAGTTATGGTTTGGGTTAGGTTAAGGTTTAGGGTTAGGAGTCTAATTAACATTAGAGTTAGGCTTAGGGTAATGATTGGTTAGGCTTAGGGTCAGGTTAGGTTTCAGTTAATGAATAAGGCAAGGGTTAGGGATAATGTTAGGTTTAGGCCTAGGGTTACCATTAGGGTTATGGTTATATTTATGCTAATGGATAGGGTTAGAGCTAGTGATAAGTCTAGGGTTATTGTTAGGATTCTTGCTAGCATTAGGATATGTTTTAGGGCTCCGTTTTGGGATAGGATTAGGGTGAAAACTAGGATTAATGCTCAAATTAGGACTAGGTTTTGGCTTTGGATAGGGCTAGGTTTAGGGCTATGGATAATATATGAACTAGTGTTATAACTAGTGCTAGTTTTAGGGTTAGGGTTAGGACTAGTGTTATTTTTAGGTTTATGGTTAAGGAGATGTTTAGAGCAAGGTTTATTCTTAGGGTCAGTGTGAGAGTAAGGGTTAGTTTAGGTTTATGTTTAGGATTCAATATAAGGCTAAAGTTAGGTCTAGGTTTAGGGTCAGACTTTGGTTTAGGTTAAGGATTAGGGTCAGGGCTATGTCTCAGTTTTGTTTTAGGGCTAGGGCTAGGTCTAGGGTTAGGGCTAGATTTTGGATTAGCATCAAGGTTAGAGCTAGTGTTAGGGTGAACTGTAGGCTTAGTTTTAGGGTTGATTTGGATTTAGGTTTAGAGCTAGTGTTAGGACTAGGGCTAGGATTAGGGTTATGATAAGGATATGGTTAGAACTAGGGATATGGCTAGGGTGACAATTTGACTTAGAGTTTTAGGGTTAGAGTTAGTGTTACGGCTAAATTAGGCCTAGGATTAGAGGTAGGGTTAGTGTTACTAAGGCCTAGGGTTTGGACTAGGGTTAGGATTAGCATTGGGGTTAGGGTTATGTTTAGGTCAATGGGTCAGATTATAGCTAGGTTCAGGGCTAGGATGAGGGTTCGAATTAGGATTAGGCCTAGGTTATAGTTCAGTTTAGGATTAAGGCTAGGATTAGGGATAGGATGAGGGGTAGGTTTTCTGATAGGGTTAGGGCTAGGACTCGAGCTAGGGCTAATATTAGGTCTAGGGTTATGGTTAATATAGTTATAGGGTTAGGTTATGGTTAGGTCTGGTGTAAGGGTTAGGTTTATATTAAGTGTCAGCTTTACAGATAGGGTTTTTATTAGGGTCAGGGTCAGGGTCAAGTTTAGAATTTGGTTTAGGATATTGTTTAGGGTTAGAGCTTGAATTAGCATTAGGGTTAGGTTTAGAGTTAGGGTAATGGATAGGGTTTAGGTTAGGTTTCAATTAAGGTTTAGAGTAATGGATGGGTTAGGTTTAGAGATCGGGTTAGGGTTAGCATAATATTTTGGGTTATGTTTACTGTAATGAATAGGTTTATAGATAAGGTTTGGGCTAGGTTTGGGTTTGCATTAAGTCTAGAATTAGAGTTAGGTTTAGGTATAGGGCTAGGGCTTACTTTAGGGTAAGTGTTAGGGTTAGAGTAAGTTTTAGGTTTAGGGCAAGGGTTATGGTTAGGTTAGGGTAAGGTTTAGTGTTTGAGCTAGGGTTAGGGCTAGAGTGAGTGTGTAAGGTTTAGGTTTAGATCTAAGTTTACATTTATGGTTAGAGTTAGCTTTAGTCTTTGGGATAGGGTTTTAATTAGGGTTAGTGTTAGGGTTATGGTAATGGATATGGTTAGAGCTAAATTTTGGCCTAGGGTTAATGTTAGGATTAGGGCTAGGGTTAGGGTTAGGGTTTAGGATAGGGCTAGGGTTATGTTAACTGTAAGGGTTAATCTTTGAGCTAGGGTTAGATCTAAGGTGAGTGTTAGGGTAAGGGTTAGGGTTAGGGCTAGGGTTAGGCTTAGGTTTATGCTTAGAGCTAAGTTTAGGCCTAGTATTAGGGCTAGGTTTTGTGTTAGGTTTAGGGCTATTGTTAGTATTACGGGTATTATAAGAGCTAGGGTTATGTTCAGGACTAGTTTAAGGGTTAAGATTATTTCTAGGTCTAGTTTAAAGCTAGGTTTAATGTTAGAATTACGTTTAAATCAGTGTTAGTCAGATTTAAAGCTGGATTTAGTGTTAGAATCAGAGTCAGTGTTTGGGTTAGGGTTAGGGTTAGGGTTAGGTTTAGAGCCAGAATTAGGAGACGTTTAGGTCTATGGTTAGGGTAAGTATTTGGTTTAGATCAAGGGTTATTGTTAGGGTTAATGCTAGAATTTGTTTAGGTCTAGGGCTGGAGTTTTAGCTATATTAAGGATTAGCTTTGGGTCTAGGTCTTGTGTCAGGCTTAGGTATAGGTATAGGGTTACTGGTAGGTCTAGAGTTAGGGTTTCGTTTAGGTATACGGTCAGATTTAGACCTAGGGTTACTGTGAGGATTATATGGGTGTCAAGGTTAGGATTAGAGCCAGAATGAGGGCTACGGTTAAGACTAGTAATACAATTAGAGTTTAACTTAGGCAAAGGATTAAGGTTAGGACTAGGGTTAACATTTGGGTTAGGGTTTGGCTTAGGGTTAGGTTTAGTGTTAGATCTGGGTTATGGCTAGGGTTAGGGTTAGGGTTAGGGCTAGTGTTATGGTTAAGATTAGGGTTAAATCTAGCGTTAGAGCTCGGATTAGGGGTAGAATTTGTGTTAGAGTTAGGATACGACTAGTGTACTAACTAGAGTTATGATTAAAGCTAGTTTTAGGATTAGAGTTAAGGCTAGTTGTAGTGTTAGAGTTAATTTTACGTTAGTGTGATGTTTAGAGTTAGGATTAGTGTTACTGTCAACTTCAGGGTCAGGGTTAATTTTAGAATTAAGTTTAGGGCTAGGTGTAGGGTTAGGTTTTGGTTTAGGTTAAGGGTTAGGGTTATGGCTATGGCTTGGTTTTGTTTTATGTCTAGGTCTAGGGATAGGGCAATTTTTAGGATTAGTGTTATGGTTAGGGATAATGTTACAGTTTAGTTTAGGCTTATGGTTACAGTTAAATTTAGAGTTAGGTTTAGATTTAGAGTTAGGTTTATGTCTAGGGTCATGGACACAGTTAAGTTTTGGGTTAGGTTAAGGTTAAGGTTTAGGGCTCTAATTAGTGTTAGGATAGGTTTAAGGTTAGGGTAATGGATATGGTTAGGTTTAGGGTTCAGGATAGCTTTAGGGTATTAGATAAAGTTAGGGTTAGATATAGGGTTAGGGTTATCCTAGGGTTAGCAATATGTTTAGGGTTATGTTTAGGGTAATGGATATGGTTAGAGCTAGGGTTAGGTCAAGGATTATGGTTAGGTTTAAGGCTAGGGTTATATTAAGTTTAGGGCAAGTTTTAGTGTTAGGGTTAGTTTTAGGGTAATGGTTAGGGCTAGGGTGAGTGTTGGGGTTAATACAAGATGTAGGGCCAAAAATTAGGGCTAATTTTTTGGTTAAGTTAGGGCTAGGAATAGGGATAACACTAATGTAAGCACTAGGATTATGATTAGGCCTACTTTTATGGTTAGGTTTAAGGTTAGGTCTAGTTTTAGGGTTAGGTATATTTTTAGGGTGATCTGATAGCTAGAGTTATTGATAGGGTCAGAGTCAGGGTCAAGGTTAGTTTTAGAGTTAGGGTATAATTAAAATTAGGGCTAGGGTTAAGGCTAGTTGTAGGGTTAGTATTTGGTTTAGGTTCAGGGTTATGCTTAGGGCTGTGGTTCGATTTGATTTAGGGCTAGGACTAGGTTAGGGCTATTTTCAGGATTAGCTTTAGTGTTAGGGCTAATTTTAGTGTGAGGTTTACACTTAGGGATAGGGTTAGTTTTAGAGTTATGTTTAGATATAGGGTTAGTGGTAGGACTAGGTCTAGGGCTAACGTTAGAGCAAGTGTTAGTGTTACAGTAAGGGATAGGGATAGAACTAGCTATAGGGCTAGGAAGACATTTAGAGTTAGTCTTAGTGGTAGTTTTAGGGTAAGGGTTAGGACTAAATTAGGGCTAGGATCAGATCTAGGATTAGTGTAAGGGTTAAGTCTAGGGTTAGTGTTAGGGTTAGATTTAGGGGAAGGGATGATGTTATATCTATGTTCAGAAATAGGGTGAGGGATAAAATTAGGTTTAGGGCTAGAGTTAGGGTTCAGGTTAGGATCAAGGCTAGTTTTAGGGCAAGGATAAGCACTAGTGTTTGTGTTAGGGTTATGCCAAGAATCAGGGCTAGGGCTAATACCATGTCTAGGGTTAAAGTTAGGGATACTTTTAGGGTAAGGTTTATGGCTAGGTCTAGTGTCAGAGTTAGGTTTAGGGTAAGGTTCAGGTTTAGACATAGGGTTTTATAATGGTCAGGGTCAGGTTTTGAGTTAGGTGGAGTTTAAGGGTTAGTGTTCACATTACCGTTAGGGTTACAGTTAGGGTTAGGGTAATGGACAGGGTTAGGTTTAAGCTTCAGGTTAGGTTTAGGTAAATGGATAGGTTTAGGGTTAGGCCTAGGGTTAGCCTTAGGTTTATGGTTATCGTTAGGTTAATGAATAGGGTTAGAGCTAGCATTAAGGCTAGGTTTATGTTTAGGATTATGGCTAGAGTTAAGTGTAGGGTTAGAATAAGGCTAGGGTTTGGGTTAGGGTTAGGTTTAGGGTACTGGTTAGGGTTTGAGCTAGTGTTAGTCCTAAGGCTAGTGTTAGGTTTAGAATTAGTACTAGAGTTAGTGTTAGTATTAGGGTTAGGGCTAGGGTTATAATTAGGGTTAGGATAATAGATAGGTTTAGATGTCTTGTTAGGGTTAATGTTAGGTTTAGGATTAGGCCAAGGGTAAGTGTTAGGTTTAGAGTAACTTTTAGGGTTTGATATAGGGTGAGGACTATGGCAAGAGATAGGTTTATTGTAAGGTCTTGGGTTAGATTTACAGTTATGGTTAGATTAGTTTTAGGGTTATGGCTAGTGTTATTATGAGGTTTATGGTTAGTGTTAGGGTAATGGGTGGGGTTAGAGCTAGGGTTAATGCTATGGTTAAGTTTAGGATTAATGCTAAGATTAGGGTTAGGGTTAGGCTTAGGGGTTTCCTATGGTTATATTAGGGTTAGAGTTAGTGTTACGGCTAAATTATTATTATTATTTTAGGGGTAGGGTGAGGGTTAAAATTATGGTTAGGGATAGGGTTAAGTGTAGGATTAGGATTAAAACTAGTGTTAGGCCTAGTGTTAGGGCTATGGATTGTGTTAGAGTTAGGCTAGCATAAGGGCTAGGGCTAATATCAGGTGTAGGGTTATGGTTAGGGATAGTTTTGGGGATAGGTTTATGGCTAGGTATAGCATAAGATTAGGATGAGGGTTAGGGTCAGGTTTTGATCTTTGCATATTATTATGGTCAGGGTCATATTTAGGGTTTGTTTTGTTAAGGTTTAGGATCAAGGCACGACTTTGCTATATGATTAAGGTTAGATTTGGGGAATGATATGGTTAGGGTTAGGGTTCATGTTATGTTTATGGTAACCCTATCCATAATTTGAGTCCTCACCCTAATGCTAACCCTCACTCATATCCTAGCACTAACCCTAGCTCTATATATCACTCTTACCTTAAACCTAACCCTAACACTAGACATACCCTTAATCCTAATCCTAAAACTAATGTAACCCTAGTTCTTACACTAGCCATTTCCCTAATCCTAGCCCTAACCCTAACACAAATCTTGCCCTAATCTAAGCTCTAAGCCTAGCTTTAACCCAAACATTACCCTAACTCTAACCCTAACCCTAGCTCTATCCCTATTTCTTACACTTAGCGAAACTTTAACCCTAATGGTAACACTAGACCTATTCCAAAATCTGAACCTTTTTAATAGTCCTGACCCTAGCCCTCATTCTAGATATAATCTTATCCCAAACCCTAACACTAAGCCTGACCCTTATTCTGACCAAACAATAACCCTAGGTCTAAACCTGAACCTAAACATAGAGCAAACACTAACATTGGCTTTACCAGTAATCTAATAATTAAACCTAAATCCAGCCCTAGCCTTAAGACTAACTCTAATTCTCACACTAGCCGTATCCCTAGTTCTAACCTTATTCCTTACAGTAACCCAAAACCTAGCCCTAAACCTAGCACTAATGCTTGCCCTATCCTTAAGACTTGCCCTAACCTTAGATCTAACCCTAACTCTAAAACCAACCCTACCCCTAAGCCTAGGCATAACACTAAAACTAGCCCTAACTCTAATGTTAATCTAAAAAATAGCTTTATCTCTAACCCGAGCAGTGAAACAAAACTGAGCAATGACCTTAACACTAAACATTAACTTAAACCACACTAAAACTACATCTAGACCTAATCATAGCCCAAGTTTGAGTTCAAATCCTAACCTTAAAACTAACCCTGAAACAGACTCATATCTTAAAACTCACCCTAACTCTAGACACCATCCTAACCTTAAAGAAAAACCTAACAGTAACTCTATCACTTATTTGAGTTCTAACCCTAACCCTGACCTTGACTCATATCCTAACACTAACCCTAGCTCTAAATATCACCCTAACCTTAAACTTAACCCTAACACTAGGCCTACACTTAACACAAACCCTAAAACTAACCCTAATTATTACCCTAGTTCTTATATTAGCCATTGCCCTAACCCTAGATGTTACCCTAACCAAAACAAACAAACAAACAAACAAGCGCTAATCCAAGCTCTAAACCTAGCTTTAACCCTAATTTTAAACCTAGCTCTAGATCTATTCCTATACCTAAGCAAAACCTAATGGTAACCCTAGACTTATCCCTAATATTTAGGCTAACCAAAATCCTAACTCCATTAATAGTCCTGACCCTAGCCCTCAATCTAGCTGTAATCCTATCTCTAACTCTAATGCTAACCCTGATCCTTATTCTGATCCTAACACTAAACTTAGGTCTAAACCTCACCCTAACCTTAGACCAAACTCTAACCCTGGCACTACTGTTAAACTTATTCCTAAACCTAACTCTACCACAAGCCATTGACCTAAACCTAATCCTCAATCTAGCCTTAACTCTAGCCCTAGACCTAAACAAAAACCTAGTCCTAGCCCTAACAATAACCCTTACCCTAACCCAAACACTGTCCTAACCCTAGACCTAAACCTAGTCCTTATGCTGGCTATAACCCTAACTGGAACACTAACTCAAACACTGACCAGCATTTAACAGTAAACCTACCTCTAAACCTAACTCTAACCGAAAATACGAACCTAACACTAGACCTAGCCATAACCCTAACCCTAAATCTAGCCCTAATCATAACTCTAGTTCTTACATTACCAACAGCCCTAACCCTAGGCCTAAACCTAAAACAAACCTAGAGTTAATCCTAGGCCTTAACCTACCCTAAGCATAACACAAACCCTAAATCTAGCCCTAATCCTAACTTAACCCTAGTGTTAATCCCAACCCTAGCTCAAAGCCTAACCCTTAACATAAACATGAACCTAGAACTATCCCTAACTCTAAACCTAAACCTAGCCCTAAAGCTAATCTTAATCGTAGACCTAACTCTAGCTCTAAACCTACACAATATCCTAACCCTAAAACTAAACCTTTTAATAACCCTAGCCTTAACCCTAACCATAACAATAACACTAAGTAGAAAACTAAACCTACACTTAACCCTAAACCTAACTCTCAATATAAATCTAACCCTGCTCAAAACCTATCCCTTACCATATACCTAAACATAACCATAGCCATAACCAAAGCCCTAATCTTAACCTTAAACTTAAATCAAACCCTAACCCTAACCCTAAACCTAAATCTAACCATATCCATTTCACTAAACCTAACCTTAATCCTAATGATAATTTTAGACCTAACTGTAACTCTAACTCTAAAACTACTGTAATTCTATCCCTAGACCTAACCTTTAATCTAACCCTTGCTCTAGCCTTACCCCTACTTCATAACCTAAACCTTATGATAAACATAACCTTAAACATAACTCTAGTTCTAACCCTTACCATAACCTAAACTCAAGTATTAATCCTACCATAACCCTATCCCTAAACTTAACTCTAACTGTATCCATTACCCTAAAAACAAACCTTATGTAATGCTAACCCTAGGCCTTACCATAACCCTATCACTAACCACAACTCTATCAATTACCCTATACTTAACCTGAACCCTAAACTAACACTATTATTACCATATACATAACTCTAATACTAATATGAGCAATAACCCTAAAGTTAAACCTAAACCAAACTCTAACTCTGAACATGACCCTAATAATTCCCCTAGCTCTAAACCTGACCCTTACACTAAACCTAACCCTTACACTAGACCTAGCCAAAAACCTAAGCTTAAAAAATATCCCTAAAGGTATCTCTAGACGTAAAATTAGCCCTAGCCATAATCCTATCCCTAACCCTAACATAAACCCTAGCCCTTAACTTAGCCCTAAACATAGGCTTAATCATAACCCTAACTCTAATACTGTCCCTAACCCTAACACTAACTCTATCCCTAATCTTAGTTATCTTAGTTCTTATTTACCCGAATCCCAAACCCTAATCCTAACCTAGACCTAAGACTAAGTCTAACTCTGACCCTTGTACAAAAACTTGTTCTAAACCTATCCCTTACTGAAATCCCAATCCTAACTCTAACCCTGGGCCTAACCCTTGACCTTTTCTTACTCCTAACCCTAACCCTAGATCTATCTTTAAATCTAAATCTAACCTTAATCCTAAGTCAAAACCTAAAACTAACACTAACCGTAACCCTAACCCAAATGCCAATCCTAAAACTAGTCCTAACTCTAGCACTAACGATGAAACAAAACCAATCTGAAGCCCTAACCCTGACCCTTAACCTAAACCAAACCTTAACCCTACACCTAGCCCTAACCCTAGCACTAATTTGAGTTTTAAGATGAAAACTAAAACTAACCATGTACCTGACCTAATCCTAAACCTAGTCTAAACATCACTCTAACATTAACCATAAATCTAACACTAAAATTAGCCCTAACCGTAGGGCTAAGTTAACAAGCCTTAATCATTACCCTAGTACTTATATTATATGTAACCCTAACCCTAGCCTTAACTTAACCCAAAACCTAGCTTGATCTCTGCCGTAAAGCTAGTTTTAACACTAACAATCACTTTAACACAAACCCCTAGCACTAATCATAACCATAACCATAGCCATAAACTTAGCTCTAACTCTACCCATTACCCTAACCATTACCCTAACCCTAATGCTAACCCTAGGCTTAAACAAAACCCTATCCCTAATTGTAACCTTATGCATTACACTAAACCTAACCTGAAACCTAAACGTAACCCTATCATTACCCTGATTTTAACCCTAATGATAATTCGAGCCCTAATTTTAAACCTTAACCTATCCTAAACACTAATAATGACCCTTACCCTAATAAAACCCTTACCTCTAAACCTGACCCTAACCTTAAATCTACCATTACACTAGATGTAGCCAATAACGTAACCCTAAAACTATCTTTAACCATAATGCTGGGACTGAAATTAGCCCTAGCTCTAACCTTAACCATTACCAGTGTTTAATCCTAAATCTAACTCTTGCTCTAGCACTAAACCTTGCTATAACCCCATCCCATACACTAACCCAAACCATATCCCTAAACCTAACACTAACCCATCACCCTAACTCTTGGGCTAAATATAACACTAAGCCTAGCACTAATCCTAGCCCTAATTTAGTCCTATCCATACCCTAATCTTAGCATTAAGACTAACTCTTGCCCTAGCCCTAGACCTAGTTCTATCCTCAGTCCTAGCCCTAATCCTAACTCTAAATCTAAACCTACCTCTAAATTTAACCATAACCATAAGGCTAAACCAAACACTAAAATAGCCCTAACAATAATGCTAATCTTAAAACTTGAACTACCCCTAGCCCTAGTTATAAAACAAAACTAAGCATTTGCCCTAACACTAACCATTAACCTAAACCAAACTCTAACCCTACACCTAGCCCTAACCCCAAATATAAAGCTAACCCTGGAACAGATGCTGACCCTAACACTAATCCTAGCTCTAAACATCAACTTAACCTTAAATTAAGCCTTGCACTAGAACTATCTTTAACCCTAACAATAAAACTAGTCCTAATCATAACACTAATTCATACATTAGTCACGTCCTAAACCTAATTCTAACCCAATCACAAATCCTACCCATAATCTAATCCCGAATCCTAGCTTTAACCGAAATCTTAACCCTCACACTAGCCAAAACCCTATCTCTAACCATTTCCCTTACCCAAAGCCAAACCCTAACCCAAATTTTAACCCTAGTACTAACCCTAATTCTTAGCCCAATTTCAACTCTAACCATATTACTAGTCCTAACCCTAGCCCTCATTCTAGCTATAATCCTAACCCTGACTCTTATTCTGACCCTAACACTAATCCAGGTCTAAACCTAACACTATCCCTAAACCAACCCCAAAACTAGCCCTACAAGTAATGGTATATCTATGCTTAACTTTAACACTAGCCCTAGACCTAAAGATAATCCTAAAAATAGATATAACTCTAGCCCTAGACCTAAACAAAAACCTAGCCATAGCCCTGATAAAAATCCATAACCCAAAGCAAACATTAACCCTACACCTAGACATAAACCTAGTCCTAATTCTGGCTATAATCCTAACCCTAACCCTATCCTGAACACTGACCCTTGCTCTACCACTGCACCTAGCTATAAATCTGACCCTAACACAAATCTAGACCTAACAATAGACCTAGCCATTACCCTAACCCTAATACTAGCCCTAAACATAACCCTAGCTCTTAAATTACTCATAGTTCTAACACTAGCCCTAAACCTAACATAAAATCGAGCCCTAATCCCATGCCTAAACTTAGTCCTATGCATAACCCTAACTCTAATCATAGCCGTAACACTAACACTAACACTAACCCATGCATGATACCTAACCCTGGCTCAAGGAAAACTCTTACATTAAACATAACGCTAGCCCTATCCTAAACCCTAACCCTAATCCTAGCTCTAATCCTAACTTTAATCCTAGCACAAACTTTAGGTCTAACTCTATCCATTACCCTTACTCTAACCATAATTATAACCTTATCCCTAAAACTAAACCTAACCTTAAACATAAATGTAACCCTAGACCTAACCCGAAAACTAACTCTTGAAATAGCCCTAACCTTAGATGAAATATTAAGCCTTACACTAAACCTAATCCTAACACTAGCCCTAACCGATACCCTAACCCTAAACCTAACCCTATCTCTAACATTATCCATTACCCTAAACCTAACCCTAACCATAAACCAACCATAACTTTAAATATAAACCCTAGCCATAACCCTAACCCTAAACCAACCATAACTTTAAATATAACAATAGACCTAAACTTAAACCTTACCCTCTCCCTAGCTCTAACCCTTGCTCAAACACTAACCTGTACCCTAACCTAACCAAAATGCTATCCCTAAACCTAACACTTACCCTAACTCTAATATTTACCCTAAACCAAACCTTAGCCCTATCCCTAAACCTAACACTAATCCTAGACTACCAAACCATATTCTTTCCCTAACCTGAGCTCTAAACCTATCCATTACACTAAACATAACCCTAACCCTAATGCTAACCCTAACACTATCACTAAACCTAACCAATTCTTTCACATAAAACTTAACTGAAACCTAAACCTAACCACATCCATTACCCTAATCCTAAACCTAACCCTATCACTAACTCAAGTCTTAACTGTAAAATTAACCTAAACAAAATGCTAACCCTGACTCTAACCCTAATAAAACCCCTAGCTCTAAACCTGACCGTTACCCAAAGTATAACACTTACACCAGAACTAAGCATAACCTAAACCTAACAATATCCATAACTGTAATCCTAGACCTGACTTTAGTCTTAGCCCTATTCCTAGTTCTAAAAGTAACAAATACCCTAGCCATTATTTTAGCCCTAAATTTACCTTAATCCTAACCTGAAAACTAACCCTGGCCAGAATCCTAATTCTAACACTCATCTTATACCTAAAGCTATCTATAACCGAACTCATTCCCTTAAACTTAACCCTAACATTAATGCTAACCCTAAATCTAGCCCTACCCCCAGGCCAAACCCTAACACTAACCCTAGCCCTAATCCTAGCCCTAATTTATCCATTACCCTTACCTTAACCCTCAGCCTACTACTAAGTCTAAAAATAATTCTCTTCCTTGCCGTAACCCTGTTTCTAACCCTATCCCTTACCAAAACCCTAAACGTAGCCCTAGATCTAACTTTAACTCTAAATATAACCCTAACCCTAATCTTAAACCTCATACTAAAACTAGCCCTAACTCTAATGCTAATCCAAAATCTAGCCCTAACACTAGCCCTGGGCCTAAAACAAAACGGATCCTAAGCCCTAGACCTAAGCCTTAACTTAAACCAAACCCTAACCCTACACCGAGCCCTAACTTTAACTCTAATTAGAGTCCTAACGTTAACACTAAAACTAACCCTGACCCTGACTCAGACCCTAACACAAAACCTAGCTCTATACATCACCCTAACCCTAAACCTATGCTGTGCATGCTTCAGCAAAGGGCTACATTCACAAGGAACAAACCAGAGAGTGCCCAAAGAGAACTGTTTGAGTGTGTGAAGATTTAAGCATCTAACTCCAACCCTGTTTGTTATCCAGCTCCATTTCCAATTACACATATAAGTCAAGATGAAGTGAAACCTTAAATCAAAAATTGTTCCTGACAGCAAACCATGAACCGAGAAAGCCCAAACATGGGGAACATAACAAGGCTAGATAAAAGATGAGTCCTGCCTGATATCAAAGGAATTAGAACAAAACTAACTCTAACCCCAATATTAGTTCTAACCCTAGTATTAAACCTAGCCCTAAACCTAAACATAACCTGTTTTGAGAACCTTTGATTATAGAAGTCCCAAACTTGGGGTAGTAGGGTAAGATAACAGATGAATCCTGCCCAGTATAAAAAAAAAAATCTGACAAAATAATTCGGGGAGGTGTTTCAGTACATGCCTATTTCCCTTGTTTTTTCCTAAAGTGCTCTTGGATAATGTTCTTTTCATTGCCAAAGCTTTGGAAAACCTTCACTAGGAAGAAACCAGAGAGTGCCCACAGAGAACTGATAGAGTGTGTGAAATTCCAAGCAGGTAGCACAAACACCGTTTGATTACCAGCACCATTTCCATTTACCCATATAGGACATCTTGAAGTGAAACTTTAAAATACAAACTGTTCCTGACAATGAACTATTCAAATTAGAAGGCCCAAAACTGGGGAACATAATAAGGCTAGGTAAAAGAAAAATCCTGCCCTTTATCAA
This sequence comes from Marmota monax, assembly GCF_021218885.2. NCBI lineage: Eukaryota > Metazoa > Chordata > Mammalia > Rodentia > Sciuridae > Marmota > Marmota monax. Next base: position 77,944 of record NW_026694662.1, on the reverse strand, counting down.
AGTAATTTGAACAAAAATAACTTTAACCTTAACACTAGTTCTAACTCTAGTCCTAATTCAAACACTAACCATAAACCTATCCTGTTTATGGAGCTTTGATCATACAAGTCCCAAACTTGGAAAACCCAGTGCAGCAAGCTAGAAGATAAATCCTATGCATTATCAAACAAATCTGACAAAATACTTGGGGGAAGTTAGTTCAGGACATGAATATTTCCCTAATTTCTCCTAAAGTGCTCTTGGATAAAGTTGTTTCTGCATGCTTGTGCTTAGAGCTACTTTCACAAGAAAGAAACCAAAGACTTCCCACAGAGAACAGATTGAGTGTGTGAAGATTCAAGCAGCTAGCAAAAAACTTATTTGATTTCCAGCTCCATTTCCATTTACCCGTATAAGTGCAAATGCAGTGAAACCCTAAACCTCAAACTGTTCCTTACAGTGAACCTTGAAACAAGAAGGCCCAAAACTGGTGAACATAGTAAGGATAGGTAAAAGATGACTCCTGCCCAATATCAAAGAAATTTGAACAAAACTAACTCTAACCATAACACTCGCTCTAACTCTAACCCTAACCCTAACCCTAACCTGATTAGAGAACTTTTGATCATAGAAGTTCCAAACCTGTGGAGACTAGTGGGGAAAGCTAACAGAAGAATCCTGTGCAGTATCAAAGAAATCTGACCAAATGATTAGGGGAGATAGTACAATACATGCATATTTTTCTGTTGTCTCCTAAAGTGCTCTCAGATAAATTTTTTTATTCAGGCTTTAGCTTTGGGATACTTTCACAAGGAAGAAATCAGAGAGCACTGACAGGGAATTGATTGAATATGAGAAGTATCAAGCAGTTAGGACATGCAAATTTTGATTTTGAGCTCCATTTCCATTTACCCATAGAGATCAAAATAAAGTGAACCCTTAAAATATACACTGTTACTGACAATGAACACTTGAACTGAGAAGGTCCAAAACTGGGGAACAGAAAAAGGGTAAGGAAATGATGAATATTGCCCAGTACCAAATAAATTTGAACAAATATAAATGTAACTCTAATGCTAGATTAGACTCTATCCCTAACAATAATCCTAAGCTGTTTAGAGAACCTATGAGCATCGAAGTCCCCAAATTAGGGATCCTAGTGGGGCAAGTTAGTAGATGAATCCTGCACAATATCAAAGATATATGAGCAAATAATTGGGGAAGGTATTTCAGTATATTCATATTTCCCTCATTTCTCCTAAAGTGCTCTCAGATAAACTTGTTTTGCATGCTTCAGATTAGGGCTACATTCACAATGAACAAACCAGAGAAGTGATTGAGCGTGTGAAGTTTCCAGCAGCTAGTACTAACACAGTATGATTTACAGCTACATTTACATTCACATAGATGGACCAGATTAAAGTGAAACCTGAAAGTTCAAACTGTTTTTGACAGTGAACTGGCACACCTTGAAGTCTCAAACTTGGGGATCCTACTAAAGCTAGGAAAAGGATGAATCTTGTAGAGTATCAAAGCAATTCAAGCAAAAAAAGTTGAAGCTTGCTCCTAAAGTGGTCACAGATAAAGCTGTTTCTTTCTACTTCAGCTTTGGGCTACTTCCACAAGAAAAAAATGAGAGAATGTGCACTGAGAACTGATTGTGTGTTCAGTTCATGCATCTAGCACAAACCATGTTTGAGTCCAGTTCCATTTCCGTTCACCCCTATAGGGCAAAATGAAGTAAAACATGAAAATTAAAACTGCTCCTGAGAGCAACTCCTTTTACCTAGGAGGCCCAAACATGGGGAGTATACTAAAAATAGGAAAAAGATGAATCCTTTCAAGTATCAAAAAAGTTGAAATAGTTAACTCTAACACTAAAACAAGCTCTAACCCTTGCTGTAAGTCTAACCATAACCGTAACCATAACCTGATAAGAGAACTTTTGATCATTAAAGTTTCAAACTTAGGGAGACTAGTGGGACAAGCATACAGATGAATTCTGCACTATATCAAAGATATCTGACCACATAATTGGGGGAGGTATATCACTACATTCATATTGCCCTGTTTTCTCCTAAAGTGATCTTGGATAAATTTGTTTTGCATGCTTCATCTTATAGCTATTTTCACAAGGAAGAAACCAGACAGTGCCCAAAGACAACTGATTGAATATGTGAAGTTCCAACCAGATAGCACCAACCCTCTGATTTATAGGTCCATTTGCATTTACTCACATAGGTAAAAATGAAGTGAGACATTAAAAACAAACTATTCCTGACAATAAACTATTGAACAAAGAAGGCCTAAAACTGGGGCACATAATAAGGCTCGGTAAAAGATGAATCTTCTCAGTATCAAAGAAATTTGAACGAAACAACTCTAACCCTAACACTGGCTCTAAATCTAGCCCTAACCCTAATCCTAAACCTAACCCTAAGCTGTTTAAAAAATCATTGATCCTAGATATACCAAATGTAGGGAGCCTACTAGAGCAAACTAATAGATTAATCTTGTGCAGCATCTAAGAAATCTGACCAAATAATTGGAAGAGATTGTTCAGTACATGCCTATTTTCCTGTATTCCTCTAAAGTGCTCTCAGATAAAGTTGCTTTGCATGCTTCAGCTTAGGGTTACATTCACAAGGACAAACCAGAAAGTGCACACAGAGAACTGATTGAGTGTGTGACGTTTCAGTCAGCTAGCACCAACACTTTTTAATTTCTAGCTCCATTTCCCTTTACCATATAGTTCAAAATGAAGTGAAACCTCAAAATTCAAACTGTTACTCTCAGCAAATCATTGAACTGAGAAGGCCCAAACCTGGGGAACATAGTAAAGTTAGGTAAAAGATGAATCCTGCCTGGTATCAAAGAATTTTGAACAAAACTAACTCTAAATATAACACTAGGTCTAAAACTAGCCCTAACCCTAAATGTAAACTTAACACTATCCTATTTAGAAAATCTTTGATCATAGAAGTCCAAAGTCATGAAGCCTAGTGGGCCAAGCTAAGAGATGAATCATGCCCAGTATCAAAGAAATCTGACCAAATAATTGTGGGAGGTAGTTCATTACATGCTTATTTCCCTGTTGTCTCCTAAAGTACTCTTGGATCAAGTTGTTTTTGCATGCTTCTCCTTTGGCCTATATTCAATAGAAAGAAAGCAGAGAGTGCTCACAGAGAACTAATTGAATTATGCTATGTATCAAGCAGCTAGTACCAACCCTGTTTGATTTCCAGCTTCATTGTCATTCACACCTACAGGCCATAATGAAGTGATACTAGAATTTCAAACTGTTCCTGACAGTGAACCATTGAACTTAAAGGCCCCAAATTGGGGATCCTGCTAAGGATAGGTAAAGGATGAATCCTGTACAGTTTCAAAGTATTTTGACCAAAAAATATCGAAGCTTGCTCCTAGAGCTCTCACAGATGAAGCTATTGCTTTCTATTTCAGCATAGAGCTACTTCCACAAGAAACAAACTAGAAAATGCACACTGAGAACTGATTGAGTGTGTGATGTTTCAAGCAAACTTTCAAACCAACTCTGTTTTATTTCAAGCTCTATTTCCATTTACTCATATAGTTCAAAATGAAATGAAACCATAAAATACAAACTCTTCCTGAAAGCGCACCACTGAACCCAGAAGGCCCAAACCTGGGGAGCATAGTAAGGCTAGGGAAAAGATGAATCCAGCACAATATCAAAGAATTTTGAACAAAAATAATTCTAAAACTACCTCTAAACCTAACCCTAACCATAACCCTAACACTTACCTGTATAGAAAACCATTGATTCTAGGTGTCCCAATCTTGGGGAGCCCAGTGGGGCAAGTTAAAGATGAATACTGCACAGTATCAAAGAAATATAATTAAATCATTGGGAAACTTACTTCAATACATACATATTTCTCTATTTTCTACTTAAGGGCTCTCAGATACAGATGCTTTTCAGGCTTCAGCTTTGGCCTGCTTTCAAACGAAAGAAACCAGAGAGTGCCCACTGAAAACTGATTGTGTGAAGTTTCAAGCACCTCCTACCAATCCTGTGTGATTTCCAGCTCAATTTTCATTCACATCAATAAGCCATAATGAAGGGAAATATTAAAATACAAACTGTTCCTGACAGTGAACCATTGAAGTGAGAAGGCCCAAACATGTGGAGCACAGTAAGGCTAAATAAAAGATGAATCTTGCCCAATATAATAGAAATTAAAAAAAAATAGGGCCACGCTGGAGCTCTCTGTGCAGATGGAAGGCTCAGCTGTGTGGTTGCTCTTGGCTCAGTGGGCAGTCTTGGCCACGCATGAGGTCTCAGCACAGACAGAATTCTCAGCTGTGCATGTGCTCTCAGCTCAGAAGGAAGTCTCAGCCATGAGCTCTTGGTGCAGATGGAAGTCTTGTCCGCAGGTTCAGTCTTGGCTCAGAGGGAAGTCTCAGCCCTGCATGTGCTCTCGTTGCAGAGATTAGGTAGCACAGAACACAGAGGTTTGCTTGCGTGTCACGAGTCCAAGCTCTGGACACAGCCACAGGTCACCCCCAAACCACCCACCTCACCAAACACCCTACACAGGTAACATATGGAATCCATCTTGGAAAACCATACTCACCATCTATTTGTGGCCGTGGCTACCAGCTCAGTTCTGTGGCTGCTCACGTACCCAGTTTCCAACTCCCATACCTCCAATTGTGATAACTAAAAAATTTTCTCACAAGCTTTTGGGGGGTGTAGTTATCAATCAGAACAGCAACTGTACAGTTAGCTCATTTCCAAATCAGAGACTAAGAGTAGGGAGGCTCTAGGTGGAAGCTCATGCCCTCAACCTGGCTATCTCCACCACCCTTAGCAGAGACTCAAGCTAGGAATAGACAACTCCACCTACTCCAAAACACAGAGTTCTGAGAGACTTTTCTATTTTTGCTCCTCTCATCCATTCTTCTCTACTCTTCCCCCTCTGGTCCTCACAATATCAACATACGTGAAACCAAGAACTTTGCATGAAATTTGCATGAACTGAATCACAATCACTAGACAAGTATAATATGGAGGAATTGCATAGGCCCACCTACCACCCCCAAGCTTTATTTTCTCTTATTTTCATTCTCCCTCTCTTTCTTTCTTTCTTTGTTGTTTTTTCTTCTTTTTTCTTCCTCCCTATTTCCCCCTTTAAACCTCCTAACTTTTAATATTTATACAGAGGGTAATTTTATGAATACAGATAAGGAATGTGAATTTATATATTCTTCCATAAATTACCCCTGTCTATTCATTAAAGTTCTCCTCCTATTTGCTAAGATAGACTAATCTCATACCCTCATTCCTTTCCCCCTTAACATAGCCTCCTAACCCTGATCATCAGTTCTCTATATACCACCAGAAATGGTATACCTTTTATGAAACTAATGACTATATTCTAAATAATAATTGAAGCCAACATCTCTAGACATAGAATATAAACATAAATGCATTTATAATGGTTAGGCTTAGGCTTCGGGTTAGGGTTAGATTTAGAGTTAGGATTTGATCTATGGTTAGGGCTAGGACTAAGGATAGGGCAAGGGTTAGGACTAGGGTTAGGGCTAGGGTTAGTGTTATGGTAAGTTATAGGTTTAGAACTAGTTATAGGGCTAGTGTGAGAGTTATAGTTAGTCTTAAGCCTACAGCTAGGGTTATGGTTAGGGATAGAGCTAAATTAGGGCTAGGGTTAGTGTTAGGTTTAGACCTCAGGTTAGGGTTATAACACGTAGAATAACATGTAGGGTAAGGGAATGTGTTATAACTAGGTTGAGGGCTAGGGTGAGGGTTAGTATTAGGGTTAGAACTAGGGTTAGGGCTAGGGTTATGATTAAGGCTAGGCTTAAAACTAGAATGAGAGCTAGTGTCAGTGTTAGGATTAGGGCTAATATTAGGGCTAGGACTATGTCAGGTATAGGGTTACTGTTAGGGATAGATTTAGTGTTAAGTTTATGGCTTGGTCTAGTGTAAGGGTCACGTTTAGATTAAGGGTCAGGTTTAGATGTAGGGTAATTATTAGGGTTAGGTTGAAGCTTAGGGTTTGGTTTATTTAAGAGTTTAGGTTTAGGGCTTGAATTAGCATTAGGTTTAGCATTATTGTAATAACAGGGATATGTTTAGGGTTTAGATGTGGTTTAGTGTTATGGAGAGGGTTAAAGTTAGGCCTAATGTTTAGCATAAGAGTTAGGGTTTTCATTAGGGTAGTGGATAGGGTTATACCTAAGATTAGGGCTAGGATTATATATAGGATTAGGGCTTTTTGGGGGTTAGGGTTAGGTTTAAGTTTAGGGTTAAATCTAGGTTTAGGACTCAGATTAAGGCTAGGTTTTTGGTTAGGTTACATTAGGGTTAAGGCTACAAGTTATGTATGTATGAGGTATGTACGAAGTAGGTTTATGATTAGCGCTAGTTATAGTTGTAGGGTTAGGTCTAGGTCTAGTATAGGGTTGAGATTATTGTTCTGACGATATTTAGAGCTAGAATTAGTGTTAAGTTCAGAGTCAGTGCCGGGATTACATTCCAGGTTAGACTTATTACTATAATTAGAGATAGTTTTAGGGCTAGGTGTAAGGTTAGGGTTTCGCTTAGGTTAAGGCTTAGGGTTAGGGCTATGACTCGGTTTTGTTTTAGGGCTAGTGTTAGTGTAGATTTATGCTTAGGTTTAGGGTTAGAATTTAGAGTTAAGTTTACAACTAGGGTTTGAGATAGGACTAAGGATAGGGTAAGGATTAGGTCTAAGTTTAGGCTATGTTTAGGGTGATGGTAAGGGATTGGGTTAGAACTCGATATAGGGCTAGGGTGAGAGTTAGAGTTAGTCTTAGAGCAAGGATTAGGGTTAGGGATAGGGCTAAGTTAGGACTGAATTAGGGCTAGGGTTAGTGTTAGGGTTAGGATTAGGGATAGGGCTAGAGTTAGTGTTAGGGTTAGGCTTAGGGTTAGGTTTATGGTAAGGGTTGGGATTATAGCTAGTTTTAGGGCTATGGGGAGGGTTAGAATTAGGGTTAACTTAGGGTTAGGTTTATGATTATGGTGAAGTTTATGTCTAGGATGTGGGCTAAGTTTTGTGTTAGGATTAGGACTAGGATTAGAACTAGGGCAAAAATCATGTCTAGGGTTACAGTTAGGGATAATTTTAGGGTTTGTTTTATAGCTAGGTCTATTATATGGTTGAGGTTTATGGTTAGGTCAGGTTTAGAGCTCTGGGTATTATTAGTGTTAGGGTCAGGTTTAGGGCTTTTTTTAGGTTAAGGTTTTGGTTTAGGGCTCGAATTAGCATTATTGTTAAGGATAGGTAATGGTAGTTTTAGGTTTAGGGTTCAGGTTAAGTATAGGGTAATGGATAGGCTTAGGATTAGCGTTAGGATTAGGTTTTGAGTTATGGCTCAATTTAGGATTAGGTTTAAGTTCTAGGGCTAGAGTCAGGTTAGGTTTAGGTATAAATTACCAGAAGGACTAGTGTTAGGGTTCGGTTTAGGGTTAGGATCAGGTTTAAACATACAATTTGTGTTAGATTCAGAATAAGGGTCAGGGTTAGGTTTAGGGTTTGGGTTATTGTTAGAGCTAGAATGAGGGCTACGGTTAAGACTAGTAGAAAATGGGTTTGGGTTAGGTTAAGGATTAGTGTTAGTTTTAGGTTTAGGGTTTGGCTTAGGGTAAGGGATAGGGTTAAAGCTACGGTTAGGGCTAGTGTTCGGGCAAAAGTTAGGGTTAAAGCTAGGTTAATGGCTAAGATTAGGGCTAGTTTTTGTGTTAGTGTTAGGGCTAGGTTTAGAGCAATGGCTAATGTAAGAACTAGGGTTACAATTAGGGTTAATTTTTGGATTATGGTTAGGGGTTAATCCTGTAGTGTTAGAATTAGTTTTAAGTTTAGGGTGATATTTACAGCTAGTCTTAGTGTTATGTGAATAGTCAGGGTCAGGGTTAGTTTTAGGGTTAGGTCTAGTACTCGAAATAAGTCTAGGGTTACTGTAAAGTTTTGGTTTAATTTTAGGGTGTGTTTAGAGCTAGGGTGAATGTTAGGATATTAGTCAGAGTCAGGGTTAGTATTAAAGTTAAGGTTAGGACTCAAATTAGGGCTAGGTTTAGGTCTAGGTTTAGTGCTAGGGTTGGGTTTAACTTAAGGTTTATTGTTAGGGCTATTGCTTGGTTTTGTTATGCTGCTAGGTTTAGGGTTAGGGCTAGTATTATGATTAGTGTAAGGGTTAGGGCTAGTGTTAATGTTAGTGTTAGGGTTAGTGATAGATTTAGACTTACAGTTAGATCTAGGATTAGGACTAGGAATAAAGATTAGGCAAGATTTATGGCTAAGGTTAAGGCTATGTTTAGGGCTAGGGTTAGATTTAAGATAAGGGGTATGGTTAGAACTAGGAATAGAGCTAGTGTGAGAGTTAAAGTTAGTCTTAGGGCTATGGTTAGCATTAGAATTAGGGAAAGGTTTTAATTAGGGCTAGGATTACGGATAGGGTAATATTCAGCTTAGGTCTAGCGTTAGGGCTAGAGTTAGGATTAAGTTTAGGGTAAGGGATGGTGTTATAGCTAGGTTTACTGGTAGTGTGAGGGTTAGAATTAGGGTTAGGGCTATGGTTAAGGTTAGGATTATGATTAGGGCTAGGTTTAGGGCTAAGATTAGGGCTAGTGTTTGTTTTAGTGTTAGGGCTAGGATTAGGGCTAGGGTTAATATCAGGTCTTGGGTTATGGTTAAAGATAGTTTTATTGTTAGGTTAATGGCTATATGTAGTGTAAGGGTTAGTTTTAGGGCTAGGGTTAGGATTAGAGCTATGAGTATTTTTAGAGACAGGGTCTGATTTAGGGTTTTGGATAGGTTAAGGCTTAAAGATAGGGCTCAAATTAGCATTAGGATTAGTGTTAGGTTAATGATAGGGTGAGGTTTAGGGTCTAGGTTAGGTTAAGGTAATTAATAGGATTAAGATTAGGGATACGGTTCGGTTTAGGACTAGGGTTACCATTAGGGTTAGGGTTATCATTATGGCAATGGATAGAGTTAGAGCTAGGTTTAGGGCTAGAGTTATGGTCATGATTAGGGCTAGGGTTATGGTTAAGATTAGGGTTAAAACTGGGGTTACGGCTCTGATTAGGGCTAGGTTTTGTCTTAAGTTTGTGCTAGGGTTATGGTTATGGCTAATGTAAGTACCAGGGTTATGTTTAGGGCTAAATTTAGGGTTAGGGTTAGGGCTATATCTAGTGTTAGGTTTAGGTTTAATGTTAGGGTTATGTTTAGAGCTTGGGTTAGAGTTAGAGTCAGGGTCAGGGTTAGGTTTAGGGTTCAGATTAAATCTCAAATTAGGGCTAAGGTTAGTGTTAGGGTTTGATTTAGGTGAAGGGTTAGGGTTAGTCCTATGGTTCAGTTTTGTTTTAGGGTTAGGGCTAGGGTTAGGGCTAGGATTAGGGCTAGTTTTAGGATTAGCATTAGGGTTAGGGCTAGTGTTAGGTTTTGGCTTACCCTTAGGGTTAAAGTTAAATTTAGAGTTTGGGTAAGTGTTAGTGTTAAGCTTAGGGTTAGGGTTAGATTTAGAGTTAAAATTAGATGTAGGTAAGGGCTAGGGCTAAAGATAGGGCTAGGGTTAGGTCTAGGATTAGGGTTCTGGTAAGGGATTGGGTTAGAACTAGTGATGGGGCTAGGATGAGAGTTATAGTCAGTCTTATGGCTAGGGTTAGGGCTAGGGTTAGGAATAGGGATAAATTAGTGCTATGATTAGGTCTAGGGTTAGTGTTAGGTTTAGGGCTAGTGTTAGGGTTAGGTTAGTAGTCAGGGTATGTTTAGTGCTACAATGAGGATTGTGATTTGTGTTAAGTTTAGGGATAGGATTCGTGCTAGGGCTAATGTCAGATCTATTCTTAATGTTAGGATAGTTTTAGGATTAGGTTAATGGCTAGGTGTAGTATAGGGGTTAGGTTTAGGGTAAGGGTCAGCTTTAGACCCAGGAATTTATTACAATTAGGGTCAGAGTTAGAGTTTGGTTAAAGTTGGATTTTAGGGTTAGTGCTTGAATAGCCTTTGGGTGTGGGTTAGGGTAATGATAGAGTTTTGTTTTGGGTTCAGATTAGGTTTAACTAATTATTAGTTAGGTCTAGGGTTTGCAATAGGGTAAATGTTAGGGTTAGTATAATGGATAGTTTAGGACTAAATTTAGGGCTAGGTTATGGTTAGGAATAGGTCTTGACTTATGGTTAGGGTTAGGGTTAGAACTAGGGTTAGTGTTATGTTTAGCATAAGGGTTAGATTTTGAGCTAAGGTAATGCCTAGGGTGAGGGTTAGGTTCAGGATTAGGTCTAGCGACAAGATTACAGTATGATTAGGGTTAGGGTTAGGATTAGGGTTAGGTCATCATTAGGGTTAGGGTTAAGGTTAGGGTAATGGATAGGTTTAGGTGTAGGTTTAGGGTTATGGTTGGGGTAGATAGAGGTTTAGGGTTCAGGTTAGAGATATGGTTATGTTTAGGATTATGATAATGGTTAGAGTTTGAGCTAGGGTTAAGTCTATGGTGAGTGTGAGGTTGAGGTTTAGGTCTAGGGTTAGTTTTCTGCACTTGATCTTAGCCAAAAGGCCGAGAAGCGATAGGGTTAGTTTTCTGGTTAGTTATAGCATTAAGGTTAGGCCTAGGGTTATCAATAGGGTTAGGGTTATGGTTAGTGTAATGGGTATATTTATATTTATGTTTAGGGCTAGGGTAACATTAGGATTAGGACTAGGGTTAGGGTTATTTTTAGGGATAGATATAGGTTTATGTTTAGGGTAAAGGTTAGGCTTTGAGCTAGGATTATGAGTAAGGTGAGGGTTAGCTTAGTGTTAGGGCTATGGCTAGGGTTAGGGTTATGCTTAAGGCTAGGTTTAGGCCTAGGATTAACTCTAGATTTTGTTTTAGTTTTAGGCCTAGGGTTAGGGCTGTGGATAATGTAAGAGCTAGGGTTATATTTAGGGCTATTTTTAGGGTTAGGGTTATGGTTAAGTATAGTGTTAGGTTTAGATTTTCGGGTAGGGTCAGATTTATAGACAGGTTTACAATAAAGGCAGGGTCAGTGTTCAGGTTACAGTTAGGATTCCAGCCAGAATTAGACTAGGCTTAGGTCTAGGGGTAGGATTAGTGTTTGGATGAGGTTCAGGGTTATTGTTAGGGCTAAGGCTAAGTTTTTATTTAGGTCTACATCTAGGGTTAAGTCTAGATTTAGGATTAGGTTTAGGTCTAGGGCTAGTGTTAGGGTTCGGTTTAGGGTTATGGGCAGATTTAGACCTAGGGTTAGTGTAAGGGTAAGAATAAGGATCAGGTTTAGTATTTGGGATTGGGACAGGGTTAGAACTAGAGTGAGGGCTAGGTTTAGGGCTATTAATAGGGTTAAGGTGTTGGTAGCCTAAAGATTTGGGATATGTCTAGGGTTACCATTAGGATTAGTGTTTGGCTTAGGGTAAGTGATAGCCTTAGAGCTAGGGTTAGGGCTAGCGTTAGGATTAGGTTTAGGGTTAAATGTAGGTTTTGAAATCAGATTAGGGCTAGTTTTGTGTTAAGTTTAAGTCAATGGCTAATGAAAGAACTAGGGTTGCAATTAGGTTTAATTTTAGAGTTAGGGTTCGGGGTAAGTGTGGTGTAAAGGTTAGGTTTAAGATTAGGGTAATATTTAGAGCTAGGTTTATTATTAGGATATGAGTAAGAATCAGAGTTAGTGTTTGGATGAGGTTATGACTCAAATACGGGCTAGGGTTGCTGTTAGGGTTCAGTTTAAGGTGGGGGTGGTGTTTAGAGCTAGTTGACTGTTAGGATATGAGTCAGGGTCAGGGTAAATTTTAAGGTTAAGGTTAGGACTCGAATTATGGCTAGGTTTAGGTGTAGGTGTAGTGTTAGGGTTTGGTTTAAGTTAAGGTTTAAGATTAGGGGTATTGCTCAGTTTTGTTTTAGTCCTATGTTTAGGGTTAGGAGTAGTTATATGATAAGCATTAGTTTTAGGACTAGTGTTAGTGTTAGGCTATGCTTAGGATTAGGGTTAGAATTGGAGTTAGCATTAGATCTAGGGTTTGGGATAGATCTAAGTATAGGGCAAGGGTTAGGGCTAGGGTTAGGATTATGGTAACAGATAGGTTTAGAGATAGGGATAGGACTAGGATGAGAGTTAAAGTTAGTCTTAGAGCTAGGGTTATGGTTAGTTTTAGGGATAGGACTAAATTAGGGCTACAATTAGGGCTAGGGTTAGTGTTCAGCTTAGGCGTAGCATTAGGACTAGGGTTATGCTCATCTTTACGGTAAGGTATGGCTAGGTTAGAGGTAGGGTGAGTGTTAGAATTAGGGTTCTTCTAGGGTTAGGGATATTAAGGCTAAGTTTAGGGCTATAATGAGTGCTAGAGTTTGTTGTAGGTTTAGGTCTAAAATTAGGGCTAAGGCTAATGTCAGGCCTAGTGTTACAGTAGGGGTAGATTTAGGGTTAGCTTTGTGTCTAGGTCTAGTGTAATTGTTAGGCTTAGGGTAAAGGTCAGGTTTAGAGCTAGGTGTACTTTTAGGGTCAGAATCAGGATTAGGATTTTTAAGGAAAGGGCTTGAATGAGCATTAGTGTTAGGGCTAGAGTAATGGATAGGGTTAGGTTTAGGTTCAGAGTATGTTTAGGGTAATGGTGAAGTTTCAGTTTAGCAAAACTGTTTGGGTTAGGCCTAGGGTTAGCATTAGGATTAGGGTTATCATAAGGATAATGTATGGGGTTAGAGATAGGGTTAGGGCTAAGGTTATTGTTAAGATTAAGTCTAGAGATAGGGTTAGGGTTAGGGTTTGGGTTAGGGCTAGTAAGCCTAGCTTAGGTTAGGGTTAGGTTTAGGGTAAAGTTTAGGTTTTGAGATAGTGTTCATCCATAGTGAGGGTTAGGTTTAGTGTTAGGTCTAGGGTTAGGTTTATGGTTATTTTTAGGGTTAGTTTATGGTTATTTTTGGGTTAGGTTTAGGGTTAGGGCTAGGGTTTTCATGAGGGTTAGGGTTAGGTTTATGGTAATATATTGGGTTAGATGTAAGGTTAGCTTTAGTGTTAAGGTTAGATTTAGGGTTAAGTTTAGTTTTATGGCTAGGTATACTGTTGGGTTTAGGGTAAGGGTTAGGGTTTGAGTTAGGGTTCGGACTACAGCAAGGGTTAGGTTTAGAGTTAGGTCTAGGGTTAGGTTTATGGTTTGTGTTAGGTTTTGGTTAGGGTTAGGGCTAAGATTATCATTATACTAGGGTTAGAGTTAAGGTAATGGCTGGGGTTACGGGTAAGGTTAGGGTTAGGTTTAACATTAGGATTAGGGCTAGGGTTAGGGTTATGTTTAGGGATAGTGCTAAGGTTATATTTAGGATAATGATTAGGCTTTGAGTTAGGTTTAGGACAAAGGTGAGGGTTAGGGTTAGGGTTAGGGCTAAGGTTAGTGTGAGTGTCATGCTTAGGGTAGGTTTAGGCCTCAGATTAAGGCTGGGTTTTGTGTTAGTTTTAGGTCTAGGGTTAGTGCAATGGTTAATGTAAGATATAGGGTTCTAATTAGGGCTAGTTTTAGGTTTAGAGCTATGGCTAGTTCTAGTGTTAAATTTAGATTTTGGTTTAGGTTCAGGTTTAGAGCTAGGTTTAGTGTTACTGTCAGGGTCAGTGTTCAAGTAAGTGTTAGGGTTAGGGCAAAAGCCAGAATTAGGACTAGGGTTTGGTATAGGGGTAGGGTTAGTGATTATTTTAGGTTAACTATTATTGTTAGGGCTAGGCCTAAGTTTTTGTTTAGGTCTAGGGCTAGAGTTATAGCTAGATTTAGGATTAGGTTTAGGTCTAGTACTAGTGTTAGGGTTAGGTTTAGGTATAAGATAAATGGTAGGGCTAGGTTCAGATTACGGATTAGGGTTAGGGTCAGGTTTAAACCTATAATTAGTGTTAGGGTCAGATTAAGGGTAATGATTAGAGTTTGGTTTTGGGTTAGGGTTAGAGCTAGAATGAGGGCTATGATTAAGACTAGTAGTAGGGTTAGTGTTTGGCTTAGGCTAAAAATTAGGATTAGGACTAGGTTTAGCATTATTGGTAGGATTTGGCTTAGTGTAAGTGATAGGGTTAGAGCTAAAGTTAGGGCTCTGTTTAGGGTTAGGTTTAGGGCTAGGGTTAGTGTTAGGGTTAAGTTTAGGGTTAGGATTAAATCTAGGGCTCAGATCAGGGCTATTTTTTGTTAGGGTTAGAGCTATTTCCAAACTAAAACTAGGGTTATAATTAGGGTTATTTTTAGGGTTAGTGTTTGGGCTCGGTCTTCTGTTAGTATTAGCTTTAGTGTTAGGGCGATATAAAGAGCTAGGGTTAGTGTTTGGATAAGATGTGGGAAAGGTTTAATTTTATGACTAGGACTCGAATAAGAACTAGAGTTATGGCTAATTATAGTGGTAGGGCTTGGTATATGGTAAAGTTTAGGGTTAGAGCATGGCACGGTTTTGTTTAAGGGCTAGAGCTAGGGTTACAGCTCATTTTAGAATTAGCAATTGTGTTAGGGCTAGTGGTAGGGTGAGGTTTAGACTTAAGTTTAGCGTTAGATTTAGAAGTATGGTTAGATATAGGGTTAGGGCTATGGCTAGGGTTAGGGCTAAATTTAGGGCTAGTGTGAGGGTTACCGTAATGGATAGGGTTAGAAATAGAAATAGGGCAAGGTTGAGAGTTAGAATTAGTCTTAGTTTAGGGTTAGGGGTAGGGTTAAGGTTAGGGTAAAATTAGGGCTAGGATTAGCACTATGATTTGTGTTAGGGTTAGGCCTATGGTTAGGGCTAGGATTAGGGTTACTTTTATGGTCAAGGATGGGGTTAAATAGCTAGGTTCAGGGCTAAGGCAAAGGTTAAAATTAGAGATATGGCTAGGGTGAGGGTTTTGGATAGGATTCAGGCTAGGTTTATGGCTAGGGTTTGTGTTAGGATTAGGGCTAACATTAGGGCTAGGACTAATATCAGGTCTAGGGTTAAAATTAGGATATTTTTTAGGGTTTGGTTTACAGCTAGGTATAATATAAGGGTTAGGTTTAGGGTAGGGGTCAGCTTTAGAGGTAGGTCTATTATTAGGGTAAGATTCCGGGTTAGGGTTGGTTTGGGTTAAGGTTTACAGGTTAGGGCTTGAATTAGGGTTAGGGTTCGGGTTAGAGTAATGGATAGGGTTATGTTTAGGGTTCAGTTTAGGTTTAGAGTAATATATAGGGTTAATGTTAGGAACAGGGTTAGGGTTATGCCTAGTGTTAGCATTTGGTTTATTCTTATGCTTCGGTTAATGTATAGGGTTAGTGCTAGTGTTAGCGCTTGGGTTAACGTTAGAATTATGGCTAGGATTAATGTTAGGGTTATATTTATGGTAAGTGTTAGGGTTTGAGCTAGGGTTAGAGATAATGTAAGGGTTAGGGTTAGAGTCACGGCTATGGTTAGGGTTAAGGTTATGGTTAGGGTTAGGTCTAGGGTTAGCATTAGGGTCAGGATTATGTTTAAAGTAATGGATAAAGTTAGATCTAGGATTTGGGCTATGGTTACAGTTAGGATTTGGGCTAGGATAAAGGTTAGGTTTAGGGCTAAGTTTATGTTAAGGGTTATGGTTAGAGTTTGAGCTAGGGTAAGGGCTATGGCAAGCGTTAGGGTAGGGTTTGGGCTAGGTTAATATTAGGGTTATGCTTAGGGCTAGGTTTAGGGCTATGTTTTATGTGAGGTTTATGGCTAGCATGAGGGCTATGGGTAATGTAAGAGCTAGGGTTATGTTTATGGCTAGTTTGAAGGTTAGGGTTATGGATAAATCCTGTGTTAGAGTTAGGTTTTGGGTTAGGATAAGGTTTAGAGCTAGGTTTTATGTTAGGGTAAAGGCCAGTGTCAGGTTATTATTACATTTAGTGTTAGGGCCAGACTTAGAACTAGGTTAGGTCTAGGGGTAGGGTTAGTCTTTGTGTTATGTTAATGGTTACTGTTAGGAATAGGGCTAGGATTTTATTTAGGGCTAAGGCTAGAGTTATGGTTATATTTAGGATTAAGTTTAGATCTAGTGTTAGTGTTATGGTTAGGTTCAGGTATAGGTTTACCAGTAGTGGTAGTGTTAGGGTTCGGTTTAATGTTAGGATAGGCTTATTCCTAGAGTTAGTGTTAGGGTCAGAATAGGGGTCAGGGTTAGGCTTAGACTTTGGGTTAGGGTTAGAGATAGATTGAGGTGTAGGGTTAGGACTAGCAATAGAGTTATTACGGTAGGCTTAGGATTAGGTTAGAATTAGTGTAGCATTAGAATGAGGGTTAGGCTTAGGCTAAGGGATAGGATTAGGGCTACCTTTAGGGTTAGGGGTAGGGTTAAAGCTAGAGTTAGGACTCATATTAGTGCTATGTTTTGTGTTAGGGTTAGGGCAATGGCTAATGTAAGAACAGGTTTTACGATTAGGGATAGTTTTCTGCTTAGGGTTAGGGCTAGGTCTAGTGTTTGGAGTAGGTTTAGGGTTAGGGTGATATTTAGAGCTAGGGTTAGTTTTATGTTCAGAGTCAGGGTCAATATTAGTTGTAGGGATAGGGTTAGGGCTAGGTGTAGCATTAGGATTTGGTTTAGGTTAAGGGTTTTGATTTGGGCTATATCTCAGGTTTTTTTAGGGCTATGAGTAGGTTTAGGTAAGTTTTCAAATTGGCATTAGGGTTAGTGCTAGTGTTAGGGTGAGGTTCAGGGTTAGGGTTAGGGTTATATTTAGAGTTAGGTTTACATCTAGGTTTATTGTTAGGCCTAAGTTTAGGGCTAGTTTTGGGCTAGAGTTTGGGCTAGGCTTTGGCTTGTAGAAAGGGATAAGTTTAGAACTAGCCCTAGGGCTAGGGCTAGAGTTAGAGTTATTCTTAGGGCTATGGATATGATTAGGTTTATGGTTAGGGCTAAATTAGTGATAAGATTAGACCTGTGGTTAATATCAGGGCTAGGTCTTGGTGTAGGGCTAGGATTAGAATTAGGGTTAGTGTATGGTATAATATTATAGCTAGGTTTAGGCCTCGGGTGAAGCTTCAATTTAGGGTTAGGTCTAGTGTTTGAATTAGGGTAAGGATTAAGGCTAAGTATATGGCCAGGTTTAGGGCTACAGTTTTTGTTTGGGTTCAGGCTAGCATTAGGACTAGGGCTAAGGTCAGATGTAGTGTTATGGTTAGGGATAGTTTTAAGGTTAAGTTTTTGGTTAGGTATAGTGTAAAGTTTAGGTTAAGTGTTAGGTTCAGTTTTAGATAGGGGGATTATAATGGTCAGGAAAAGGGTTAGGATTAGGGTTAGGGTACGGTATTAGCATTAGGGGTAAGTTTAGGGTTAGGATAATGGATATGTTTAGGTTTAGAGTTCAAGTTAAGTTTAGGTAAGAGATAGGATTAAAGTTATAGATAGGCTTAGGGTTATCCTATGGTTAGCATTAGGGTTAGGTTTAGGGTTAAGGTAATGGATAGGATTAGAGCTAGTGTTAGAGCTATGGTTATGGTTAGGATAAAGTCTAGGGTTAAGATTAGGGTTAGGTATAGGGTTAAAGCTAGAGTTAGAACTCGAATTAGGGCTAGGTTTTAGATTAGGTTAGGGCTAAAATAGTGCTATGTCTAATGTAAGAACTAGCATTACAATTAGGCCTGGATTTAGGGTTAGGGTTAGTGCCGCAGTCTGGCTGGGCACAAATGCCGCAGTCTGGCTGGGCACACAATCACGAGCCACCACACAGCTTGTAGATTCAAACAGCAACTCTTTATTCCCGAACTCACACCAGCCGTCTACAATCACGTTCTGGGGAAATCCACGTTCTCTGCCCAAATCCACGTTCTCTGCCCAAATCCACATCCACTGGGCTTCTGTCTACCAAAAAATACTGTCTGAATCCCGTGAGAACTCAAGGGGAACTCAGGCAGCAGGATACGCCCTATTCCCAGCAGGAATAATCTTAAACCTGGAAAGCCCTAAACCCAATTATCCTAAACCGTAACACCCTAAACCTGGAACCACCCTGGTCCTTGAGCAAGGTCACCTACATGCAATGTCACTGCAAAATGTCCTATTTCCATGAGTCCTTCCACTAAGCAACATGGGGTACGCTGGCAAGGAAATTGTCATACCTACTTGGCTAATGGCTCCCAGCATCTCCCCCCTTCTGATTAATTAAACAACAAGCAATGTGGCTTAAGGACCGTGCCTGGTAGGTTGTCCAATTCAACATATGGTTCTTACCCGTCATGGGAAAAACTGACCTTTAGGCGTCAGCCTCCTGTCTTAGGTTGATACCACTGCAATTGGATCATACCTGTCACTGACTACCGGTCCAGCATACAGCCATACTTGTGGATAGGTCTATGCACCAGTAGGGGGGTGAGGTTCTTTGCCTCACCTCTGTTGGCCCCCAAATTTGGCCTTGGTGCCAGTGGGGGAGTGAGGTTAATGTGGCTTAAGGACCGTGCCTGGTAGGTTGTCCAATTCAACATATGGTTCTTACCCGTCATCGGAAAACTGACCTTTAGGCGTCAGCCTCCTGTCTTAGGTTGATACCAGTGCAATTGGATCATACCTGTCACTGACTACCGGTCCAGCATATAGCCATTGGCACCCAAATTTTAGACCATCACTAGCAGAAGGGAGGAGGATACAGAAATGCCAAGACACGAAGCCAATTGATGGCTCCTTGGGAAAAATTGCATCACTGGTGACACCATCAGCAAAGATATGCCAGCACTACCACAACTAACATGGGGTGCGCTGGCAAGGAAATAAAAATTGCACCACTGGTTAATCACTGTTGCAGATGTAAGAATTAGCCAAGCTGGAGTTCTGGATATCAGCTGTTATGGATTTGAGTCAAATCATCTTCTTTTCGATCTGTAGAAATTGTTTTAGTTAATCTCTCTGGAATCCAAATCAGTTGCTGTTCTCCCTGTGGAAAAACACAAACAGACCCCTGACTCCAGACAATCACTGGGTCAGGACCTTTCCATTGTCCTGTTAGAATATCTTTCCAAAGTACCTTAGGCTTTTTGGATACATATGTCTTTCCACAGCACTAAGTCCTTATGAATCCAAATTTAAAAAGTTTAGAGTAAAAAGGGTTATTTTAAGTTTATCTTTGGGGGATATATATCCCTTTCCAATTCCCTCTTTTTTGCTTTAATAAGTACATGTCTGTATCTAATAGTTGTCTTAGCCTTTTGCATTTTCTATCTGAAACACCTTACTTGACATTTTCAACCATTTTTCATCTTATTTCTATCTTCTAGTTTTTTTTTCCCCCCTAAGGTTTGTACATTCACCCTTAGTTGCTTTTTTTCCTCTTAGTTTTCCTTTGTTTCCTATTTTGTGGGTTTAAAATTCTTGTCTTCCTACTTTTTTTTTCGTTCTACATCTTCATTTTTTCTTTTTTTTACCTTTCTGTACTTCTGTTTTTAAAGTTTTCCACTTCAAATTTTTAATCTTCTTTATCTAAATATCTTTTATCCTATTATCTTCCCATTTTTTTAAATAATGCCTTTAAGATTAACTAGGCTTCGAATGATGCAATAAAGCAATCTTTTTTCCGCCATGAAGGTATCTCGACCACCTTCAATTTAACCTTTTAAAGCCTTTTAATTATCATCTATACTGTACTTTTAAATGTACTTTTTCACCACCTACAACTTCAGTCTTTTAAACGAGGCTTAGATTTTGTTTAAATCGCTTCAATGTTAGTTTACATGGCTGCCCTTCAACCAAACGCTTTTTTTTTAACTCCATTGAGAAGCTTTGTCTCAATCTGCCATGTACAAATACCTTTTTCTTCTTTCTTCCTTTCTCAAGCTTTTAAAGTAAGTCTAGTTTCTTCAAAATCTTTTTAAATGGCATTTTGCAACTTTTTACTTTACCACACAGAGATTATCTCATCTAGAAACACTTCTTTCTTTTTTTAAGCTTTACATTAAAATATATTTTCACATCTTGAATCTTTTTATATGTCTTTTGTAGCCATTAACCCTTTTTATAAATTCACATTTTGAAACAACCTTTATAAAATTTCTGATTTAGACAAATTACTCCACTTTAATAAGATGGAATACTTTCATGTTTTTTTTTATGGTACTGTAATACTATGATTGAAACCCAACTGAAACTTCTTATACTCTTTGTATATAAATTACACCTGATAGAATCTTAACACTTAGTAACCTTGTTTCAGCAAAGACACAGACCAAAGCAATATTAAACCTTTTTTTCCATTTACCAATTTATGAAAACACACATAATGTTTAAATATATTACCTTATGGAACTTAATAAGTAAAGAGTACTTGATTTTATATTTAGTGGTTGATATTTTAACACTTTAGCTTTGTAAATTAATTAGATGTCTGTAAAAACCAAGATCTTAGACAAATGTAGTAAACAGAACTAGCCATCTCTTTCTTGTTGAAGAAAAATCTTTCTACAGGATACCATGATGGTCCCATTGATATACTTAATAACTCGTCTTTAAAAAGCCATGGGCTACATTTTTGTATTGTATCAACATATGCCCTAATGGTTCTTGGTCTCACTGGGGTGCCTCCTTCCTCTAAAAATTTCTCTTGCTCGGAGGCAAACAACTTCAAACCTTGAGTCAACCATTTTCCCCAGTTTGCCTGAGAAAGTTCTAGGAACAGGCAACTTGAAATAAAAACAAAATAAATCAAAACAATAACACATTGTTTTTTGAATTGGTCACCCATTCTTTTCCTCTTCCTCAGGGGCGAGCAATTTCACTTACCTCCAAGCTTTAGACGTTCCCTGTACGCGCCACCAAATGCCGCAGTCTGGCTGGGCACACAATCACGAGCCACCACACAGCTTGTAGATTCAAACAGCAACTCTTTATTCCCGAACTCACACCAGCCGTCTACAATCACGTTCTGGGGAAATCCACGTTCTCTGCCCAAATCCACATTCTCTGCCCAAATCCACATCCACTGGGCTTCTGTCTCCCAAAAAATACTGTCTGAATCCCGTGAGAACTCAAGGGGAACTCAGGCAGCAGGATACGCCCTATTCCCAGCAGGAATAATCTTAAACCTGGAACGCCCTAAACCAGAATGCCCTAAACCCGATTATCCTAAACCAGGAACACCCTAAACCTGGAACCGCCCTGGTCCTTGAGCAAGGTCACCTACATGCAATGTCACTGCAAAATGTCCTATTTCCATGAGTCCTTCCACTAAGCAACATGGGGTACGCTGGCAAGGAAATTGTCATACCTACTTGGCTAATGGCTCCCAGCAGGTTAGGACTAGTTCTAGTGTTAGGTTTAGGTTTAGTTTTAGGGTGATGATTTTAGATGTGTTAAGTGATAGCATAAGAGTCATGGTTTTAGTAAGTTTTAGGGTTAGGGATAACATTCAAATTAGAGCTAGGGTTAACGGTAGGTGTAGGGTTAGGTTTTGCATTAGACTTAGAACAAGAATTAGGGCTAGGGCTAATGTCAGGTATATGGTTACAGTTAGGTTAGAATTAGCATTAGTGCTATAGCTCGGGTTTGTTTTCGGTGTAGGGCTTGGGTTAGGGCTAGTTTTTGGATTAGCAATAGTGTTAGGGCTATTGGTAGGGCGTGCGGTTTAGGCTTAGGTTAGGGGTTAGATTTAGAATTACTGTTAGATCTAGTGTTAGGGCTAAGGTTAGGGTTAGTATTAGGGTTATGGTAACACATATGATTAATACTAGAGATAGGTCTAGATCGATAGTTAGAGTTAGTCTTAGGGCTAGGGTTATAATAAGTGTTACATTTATCAATAAATTATGGCGAGGATTAGACCTAGGGTTTCTGTTATGTTTAGGCCTAGTGTTAGGGCTAGAATTAGGATTAGTGATAATGTTAGGGTTGGGGTTAAGGTTAAGGGAAGGTATGTGGTTATACCTAGGTTCAGAATTAGGGTGAGGGTTAAAATTAGGGATTGGACTAGGGTTAGGTTTCGAATTAGGATTAAGGCTATATTTAGGCCTAGGATGAGGCCTAGGGTTTGTATTAGGTTTAGAGCAAGAATTAGGTAGAGTGCTAATGTCAGGTCTATTGTTTGGTTAGGGATAGTGTCATGGTTAGTTTTATATTTAGGTCTAGTATAAGGGTAAGTTTTAGGGTAAGGGTCAGGTATAGAGATAGGTGTATTATTAGAGAGAGTGTCTTGTTCAGAGATTGGTTTGGGTCATGGTTTAGGTTTAGGGCTCGAAATAGCATTATGGTTAGGGTTAGAGTAATTGATAGAGTTAGGTTTAATGTTCAAGTTAAGTTTAGGTAAGGGATACTGTTAGTGTTAGTGATAGGTTTTTGGTTAGGCCTAGGGTTAGCATTTTGGTTATGCTTATGTTTAGGGTAATGGATATGTTCAGGGCTAGGGTATGGATAGAATTAGGTGTAGGGTAAAGTTTAGGGTTAGGGTTGGGCCTAGGGTTACTGTTAGGTTAGGTTTAAGGTAAGTGTTAGGGTTTGACCTATGCTTAGGGGCAGGGCGAGGGTTAGGGTTAGTGTCAGCTCTAGGTTTAGGTTTAGGGTTAAGTTTAGTGCTATGATTAGCATTAGGTTTAGGTTTATGTTTAGGGTAATGGATAGATTTAGAGCTAGGGTTTGGCTTTGGTTATGGTTAGGATTAGGGCTAGGATTAGCATTAGGGTTAGGGTTAGGGCTAGGGTAATATTTATGGTAAAGGTTATGGTAAAGGGTTATGGTTAGGTGTAAGTCTAGGGTCAGGGTTAGTTTTATGCTTAGGGCTAGGGTTAGATCTACGATTAGGGTAGGTTTTTTGTGATGTTTAGGGCTAGAATTAGTGCTGTGGGTAGTGAAAGACCTAGGGTTAGGGTTATGGCTTGGTCAAGTGTTAGGGATGTGGCTAGATTTTGGGTTAGCATAAACTTTAGAGCTAGTTTTGTGTTAGGGTAAGGGTCATTGTTTGGGTTAGGGTTAGGTTTAAGGTTAGGGCCAGAATTAGTGTTAGGTTTTAGGTCTAGGGATACGGTTTGTGTTTGAGTTAGGTTAAGGGTAATTTTGGGGCCCAGGGCTAGGTTTTTGCTTAGGGCTAGTGCTAGAGTTATGGCTAGATTTAGGATTAGGCTTTTTTCTAGGTCCATGTTAGGGTTAGGTTTACGTATAGGTTTGCCCATAGGGTAATGTTATGATTCGGTTTAGGGTTTGTTTCAGGATTAAACCTAGGGTTAGATTTAGGCTCTGAATGAGGGTCAGGGTTAAGGTTAGAGTTTGGATTAGGGTTAGAGCTACAATGAGTGCTACGGATAAGATTAGAATTAGAATTATGCTTTGTGGTAGGCTAAGGATTAGGGTTAGCACTAGGGTAGAATTAGAGTGAGGGTTTGGTTTAGGGTAAAATACAGGGTTAGAGCTAGGATTATGGATAGTATTAGGGTTAGGGATAGGGCTAGGTTAAGGGTAAGGTTAAGTTTAAAACTAGATTTAGATCTCATATTAGGGCTAGATTTTATGTTAGGGCAGGGCCATGGCTAATTTAAGAACTAGAGTTCCAATTAGGGCTATTTTTAGTGTTAGGTTTAGGGTTAGGTTTAGAGTTAGGGTGATGTTTAGAGCTTGGGTGATGTTTAGAACTAGGATTAGTGTTAGGGTCCGAGTCAGGGTAAGTATAATTTATAAAGTTAGGATTATGACTCAAATTAGTGCAAAGGTTAGGGCTAGGTATAGGGTTAGGGTTTGATTTATGGTAAGGTTTAGGGTAAAGCCTATGATTCAGTTTTATTTGAGTGCTAGGGCTATGGTTAGGGCTGGTTTTCCTATTAGCATTAGGCATAGGGATAGTGTTAGGGTGAGGTTTAGGCTTAGAGTTAGGATTAGATCTAGGTTTAGGGCTAGGGCAAAAGTTAGGGCTAGGTTTAGGACTAGGTTTAGGACTAGGGTTTGAGTTATTTTAAGGGATTGTTTTAAAACTAGAGATAAAACCACAGTGAGTGTTAGAATTAGTCTTAGGGCTAGGGTTAGGGTTAGGTCAAAATTAGTACTAGAATATGTGCTAAAATTAATGTTACGGCTAGGCCTAGTTTTAGGGCTTGGGTTAGGATTAGGCTAGGTTAAGCACTAGGATTAGGGCTAGGTTTTGTGTTCAGGTTAGGGCTAGGATTATGGCTATGGAAAATGTCAGGTCTAGGTTTATGATTAGGGTTATTTTCAGGGTGAGGTTTATGTCTAGTTCTAGTGTAAGTTTTTTTTTTTTTGAGGGTTAGGGTCAGTTTTTGAGATAGGGTTCTTATTATGTTCATGGTAATCATTATGGTTTGGGTTAAGATTAAGGGTTAGGGCTTTTATTAGCATTAGGGTTAGGGATAAGGTTAAGTTAATGGATATGGTTAGGTTTAGAGTTCAGGTTAGGTTTAGGATAATGGATAAATTTAGCTTTAGAGATAGGGTTAGGTTTTCCTACAGTTAGCATTAGGGTTAGGGTTATGGTTAGGGTAAGAGCTAGGTTTAGGTCTAGGATTGTGGTTAGGATGAAAGCTAGGGTTAGGTTTAGGGTTAGGGCAAGTTCTAGGATTAGGGTTATGTTTAGGGTAATATTTAGAGCTAGGGCCAGGGTTCGGCTTAGGTTTAAAATGAGGTGTAGGGCTTGGATAGGATTATGTTTTGGGTTTGGTTAGGGCTAGAGTTACAGCTACAGCTACTGTAAGAACAGTGTTATGATTAGGGCTAATTTTAACATTAGGTTTAGGGCTATGTCTAGTTTTAGGGTTAGGTTTATTTTTAGGGTGATGTCAGAGGAAGGGTTAGTTATAAGGTCAGAGTCAGGGTCAAGGTTAATTTTAGGGTTAGAATATAACTGGAATTAGGACCAGGGTTAGGGATAGGTGTGGGGTTAAATTTTGGTTTAGGTTAAAGTTTAGGGTTAGAGCTCTGGCTCATTTTTGTTTAAGGGCTAGGACTATAAGGGATAGTTTTAGGATTAGCATTAGTGTTAAGGCTAGTTTTAGTGTGAGTTTTAGGGTTAGGGTTATGGTTAGATTTAGAGTTATGGTTCAATCTATGGTTAGGAAGAGGGCTAGGGTTAGGAGTAAGTTTGGGCAAGTGTTAGTGTTATGGTAAAGGATAGGTTTAGATCTAGGAATAGGGCTAGTTTGAGAGTTGGTTTTAGTTTAGAGGTAGGGTTAGGGTTAGGGTTAGGGATAATTAAGGCTAGGATCAGGTCTAGGGTTAGTTGTAGGGTTAGGTCTAGGGTTAGGGTTAGGGTTAGGTTTAGGGGAAGGGATGGGCTTATAGATTGGTTCAGAACTAGGGAAAGGGATAAAATTAGGGATAGGGTTAGAGGTAGGGTACAGGTTAGGATTGAGGCTAGGTTTAGGGCTAGGTTGAGGTCTAGCGTTTGTGTTAGGGTTATGGCAAGTATTAGGAATAGGGCTAATATCATGTCTGAGGTTACAGTTAGGGATAGTTTTAGGGTATGGTTTATGGCTAGGTGTAGTTTTAGAGTTAGGCTTAGGGTAAGGTTCAGGTTTAGAGCTAAGGGTATTAAAAGGGTAAGGGTCAGAAATTGTGTTTGGGTAGATTAAGGTTTAGGGTTAGGATCAAATTAGCGGTATTTTAAGAGTTATTGTTAGGGTAATGGATAGGGTTAATTTTCTTATTCAGATTAGGTTTAGGGTTCAAGTTAGGTTTATAGTAAAGGATAGGGTTAGGGTTAGGCCTAGTATTAGGGTTATGGTTATCGTTAGGGTAATTGATATGATTAGAGCTAGTGTTGGGGATAGAGTTATGGTTAGGATTATGGCTAGAGTTACAGTTAGGGTTAGGGATAAGGGTATTTAGTGTTAAGGTTAGGTTTAGCGTATGCTTTAGGTTTTAAGCTAGTGTTAGTGCTATGCCTAGGGTTAGGTTTAGGGTTAGGACTAGGATTAAGGTTATGGTTAGGGTTATTGTTAGTAATTTGGTAAGGTCTAAGATTATCATTAAGTTTAGGATAATGTGCAGGTTTAGATGTTGGGTTAGTGTTACGGTTAGGTTTAGGTTTAGGTTTAGATTTAGGGTATGTTATGGTTTCAGCTTAGGTTAGGACTACGGCAAGGATTATGTTTAAGGTTAAGTCTAGGTTTAGGTTTATTGTTAGGATTAGAATAGGTTTTGGGTTAGGGCTATGGTTATCACGAGGTTTATGGTTATGATTAGGGTAATGAGTGAGATTAGAGCTAATGTTATGGCTAAGGTTAAGTTTAGGATTAGGGATATGGTTAGGGTTAGGCTTAGGCTTAGGGTAAGTCTTATGGTTAGGTTAAGGGTAAGGGTCAGGGATTGAGTAAGGGTTAGGGCTAGGTTGAGTGTTCAAGTTAGAATCAGGGCTAGGGATAGAGTAAGGGTAAGAGTTAGGGCTAGGATTAGCATTAGGGTTAGAGTTATGGTTAGGGTAATGGATAGAGTTAGAGCTAGGATTTGGGCTATGATTAAGGTTAGGATTAGGGCTAGGATTAGGGTTAGGGTTTGGGCTAGGATTTGTTTAGGGTAAGGGGGTTTGAGCTAGATTTAAGCCTAGGGCTAGGTCGACGGTTAGGTTCAACATTAGGTCTAGGGATAGGATTACAGTAGGTCTAGGGTTAGGGTTAGGGTTATGGCTAGGGTTATCATTAGGGTTAGGATTAGGGTTAGGGTAATGGATACAGTTAGATATAGGTTTAGGTGTAGGGTTAGGGTTAGAATTAGTTTTAGGGTTAGGGGTAAGGCTATGATTATGTTTAGATTTATGATACAGGTTAGGTTTTGAGCTAGGGTTAGTGTTATGGCTATTGTTAGGTTTAGGGTAAAATCTAGGATTAGTTTTTTGGTTATGGTTAAGGTTAGAGTTAAGGCTGGGGTTATCAATAGGATTAGGATTAGCATTAGGGTAATGGGTGGTTTAGAGCTAGGTTTAAGACTAGGATTAAGGTTAAGATTAGGGCTAGGGTTAGTTTTAGAGTTAGGGATAGGTCTTAGTTTATATTTAGGGTAAGGGTTAGGCTTCAAGCTAGGTTTAGGACTAAGGCAATGGTTAGGATTAGTGTTAGGACTAGATTTAGGGTTAGGGGAAGGCTTAGGGCTAGGTTTAGGCCTAGGATTCGCTCTGTGTTTGGTGTTAGGTTAAGGCGTAATGAAAGGAATATGGATAATGTAAGAGCTAGGGTTATGATTAGGGCTAGTTGTAGAGCTAGGGTTATAGATAGGTCTAGGGTTAGGTTTATATTTTCTGTTAGGGTCAGGTTTAGAGGTAGATTTACTGTTTAAGGCAGGGTAACTGTTTGGTTTAGAGTTAGAATTAGGTTTAGAGCCAGAATTAGGACTACGTTTAGGTCTAGGGGTAGAATTAGTGTTTGGGTTAGGTTAAGGGTTTTGGTTAGAGCTAGGTTTTTGTTTATGTCTTGGACTAGAGTTAAGGCTAGATTTAGAATTAGTTTTAGGTCTAGAGTTAGTGTTAGGGTTTGTTCTAGGGTTAGGGTCAGGTTTAGATCTAGGGTTAGCGTTAGGGTTAGAAAATGTTCAGGGTTAAAATTAGGGTTTGGGATAAGGTTAAAGCTAGAGTGAGGGCTATGGTTAATGCTATTAATGGGGTTAGGGTTCAGGTTAAAGTATTGGGTAGGTTTAGAGCTAGGTTTAGGGCTAGGGTTAAGGTTAGAATTACGGGTACTTTTAGGTTCAGTGTTAGGTATGGGTCTAAGTTTATTTGTAGGGTAAGGATTAGGCTTTGAGCTAGGGTTAGGACTAATGTAGGTTTAGGATTAGGTTTAGAGCTAGGGTTAGTGTTAGGGTTACACTTAGGGCAAGATTTAGGCCCAGGATTCACTCTATGTTTTGTGTTAGATTAATGCGTGAGGTTAGGGTTATGGGTAATGTAAGAGCCAGGGTTATAATGGAAGCTAGTTGTAGGGTTAGGGTTATAGCTAGGTCTAATATTAGGTTTAGGTTTCAGTTACATTCAGGTATAAAGATAGGTTTAGTGTTAAAGGCAGGGTCAGTGTTCAGGTTAGAGGTAGAGTTAAGGTTAAATCCAGAATTAGGATTAGTTTTATGTCTAGGATTAGGTTTAGTCTTTGCGTTAGGTTAAGGGTTATTGTTAGGGCTAGGGCTATTTTTTTTTAAGTCCAGGGCTAGAGTTAAGGCTAGATTTAAGATTATGTTTAGGTCCAGGGCTCTTGATAGGATTAGGTTTAGGTGTAAGTATTGGCAGTGTTAGTGTTAGGGTTTGGTCTAGGGTTAGGGTCAGATTTAGACCTAGAGTTAGTGTTATGATCAGAATAATGGTCAGAGTTAGGTTTAGGGATTGGGATAGGGTTAGAGCAAGAATGAGAGCTAGATTTAGGACGACAAATTGAGTTAGGGTTTTTGTTAGCCTTAGGATTAGGGATAGGTCTAGGGCTAACCATTAGGGTTAGTATTTTTCTTACGTATGAGCTAATGTAAGGAGTAGCGTTTGGGGTAGAGTTGACGCTAGGTTTAGGTCTCAGTTAGGGCTACTTTTTCTGTTAGGGTAATGGCTAAGATTAGGGCAATGGCTAATGTAAGAACCCAGGGTTAAAATTAGGGTTCTATTTAGGGTTTGTGTTATTGGTTAGACATCCAGTGTAAGGGTTAGTTTTAAGGTTATGTTGATATTTAAAGCTAGCATTGGTATTAGGATAGGAGTCAGGGTCAGAGTTAGTTTCATAGTTAGGGTTTTGACTCAAACAAGGGCTAGGGTTATTGTTAGGGTTCGGTTTAAGTTTAGAGTGGTGTTTAGAGCCTGGGTGAGTGTTAGGATATTAGTCATGGTCAGGGTTAGTTTAAGGTTTGGTTTAGCACTCTAAATAGATCTAGGGTTAGGTCTAGTTTAAGTGTTAGGGGTTAGGGCTACTGCTCAGTTTTGTTTTAGTCCTAGTGTTAGGGTTAGGGTTAGGGCTACTTTTACGATTAGCATTAGGGTTAGGGCTAGTGTAAGTTTAGTGTTAGGGTTAGACTTAGACTTAGTCTTAGGGTTTCATTTAGAGTTAGGATTAGATCTAGGGTTAGGTCTAGGACTAAGGATAAGGAAATGGTTAGCTTTAGGGTTAGGGCTAGGGTTAGGATTAAGGTAAGGTATTGGGTTAGATCTAGGGATAGGGTTAGTGTTAGGGTTAGGGATAAGGTTAAATTAGAGAGTTAGAGTTTGTCTTAGAGTGAGGGTTAGGGTTAGGGTTAGGGATAGGTTTAAATTAGGTCTAGGATTTGGGTAGGGTTAGTGTTCATCTTAGACCTATCATTAAGTTTAGGGTTAGGATTAGGGTTAATTTTAAGATGAGGGTTGGTCATGTAGCTAGGTTAGAGGAAGGGTGAGGTTTAGAGTTAGAGTAAAGGGTAGGGTTAGTTGTCAGGGTTATAATTAAGAATAGGTTTAGGACTAGAATGAGAGCTAGTGTTTGTTTTTGTTTTAGGGCTAAAATTAGGGCGAGGGCTAACATCATGCTAGGGTTATGGGTAACGATAATTTTAGGGTTTGCTTTATGGCTAATTCTAGTGTAAGCGTTAGGTTTAGAGTAAGGTCAAGTTTAGAGCTAGCGGAATTATTAAGGTTAGGGTCAGGTTTAGGGTTTGTTTTAGGTTAGGTTTAGGTTTAGGGCTCAAATTAGCATTAGGGTTATGGTTTGAGTAATGATAGGGTTTAGTTTAGGGTTCAGTTTAGGTTTAGGGTAATTCATACAGTTTGGGTTACCGATAGGTTTAGCATTAGGCTTAGGGTTAGCATATGAATTATGTTTAGGTTATTAGATGGGGTTAGACCTAAGTTTTTGAGGTAGGGTTATGGTTAAGAATAGGTCTTGAGTTAGAGTTAAGGTTAGTGTTAGAACTAGGGTTAGGGTTATTATTATGTTTAGCATAAGGGTTATGTATTGAGCGAGGGTTAGGGCTAGCATGAGGGTTAGGTTTAGGGTTAGGTCAAGGGATAGGATTGTGGTAGGGTTAGGGTTAGGGTAATCATTAAGGTTAGGTTTAGGGTAATGAATACAGATTGATATAGAGTTAGGGTTAGGGTTAGATTTCGGTTTAGGTTTAGGGTTACGGCTATGGTTATGTTTTGTTTATGGTAAGAGTTACGTTTTGAGCTAGGGCTAGGCCTATGGCAAGTGTTACATTTACGGTTGAGTCTAGGGGTAGTATTCTGGTTAGGGTTAGCATTAGGGATCAGGCTAGGATTATCAATAGGATTAGTGTTAGGGTTAGGGTAATGGGTAGGTTTAGAGCTAGGTTTCGGAATAGAGTTAAGTTTATAATTAAAACTAAGGTTAAGGTTAGAGTTAGGGATAGGTCTAGGTCTATGTTTAGGATAAAGGTTGGTCTTTGAGCTATTGTTAGTGTTAGTTTTAGGGTTAGGGTTATGGTTTAGCTAGGTTTAGGTCTCAGATTAGGGCTATGTTTTGTGTTAGGTTTAAGGCTAAGGTTAGGACACTGGCTAATGTAAAAACTAGCATTACAATTATGGTTAGTTTTAGGGTTAGAGGTAGGAGCAGTTCTAGTGTTAATGTTAGTGTGATATTTATAGCTACAGTTTGTGTTAGGATATGAGTAATGGTAAATGTTAGTTTTAGGGTTAGGGTTATGACTCAAATTAGGACTAGGGTTAC
Source organism: Marmota monax (assembly GCF_021218885.2). Taxonomy (NCBI): domain Eukaryota; kingdom Metazoa; phylum Chordata; class Mammalia; order Rodentia; family Sciuridae; genus Marmota; species Marmota monax. The sequence goes on along the minus strand of NW_026694662.1, from coordinate 47,419 downwards.
TGTAAGTGATTGGTTTAAATTTAGGGTTGTGTAGAGATAGGGTGAGGGTTTGGATATGAGTCAGAGTCAGGGTTATTTTTAAGGTTAGAAGTAGGACTCGAATTATGGCTAGGGTTTTGTCTAGGTGTAGTGTTAGAATTTGTATTAAGTTAAGGTTTAGGTTAGGGCCCCTTGCTTCGTTTTGTTTTAGTGCTAGGGTTAGGGTTAGGGCTAGTTTTATGATTTGCATTAGGGTTAGGGCTAGGATTATGGTTCAGGTTAGGATTAAGGCTAGATTTAAGGCTAGCATTAGTTTTGGGTTTTGTGTTAAGTTTAGGGTAAGAATTAGGGTTAGGGCTAATATCAGGTCTAGGGTTACAGTTAGGGATAGTTTTAGGGTTAGGTTTATGGCTAGGTCTAGTTTAAGGGTTAGGTCTAGAGTAAGGGTCATGTTTAGAGCTAGGGGTTTTATTAGGGTCAGAGGCAGGTTTGGGGTTTGGGTTATCTTAAGGTTTAGGTTTTAAGGTTAGAGCTAGGTAGGGTAATGTATAGGGGTTAAGTTTAGGGTTCAGGTTAGGTTTAGGGTGATGGATATTGTTAGGTTTTGCGATAGGTTTAGTGTTAGGCCAAGGGTTAGCATTAGGGTTCTGGTTATCATTAGGGTAATTTATGGAGTTAGAGCGAGGGTAAGGCTAGGGTTATGGTTAGGATTTGGGCTAGAATTAGGGGTAGGGTCAAGGTTAGGGCTAGGGTTAGGGTTAGAATTAGGATAAGGGTACGGCTTAGGGTTGAGCTATTGTTAGTGCTAGGGCTAGTGTTAGGTTTAGGGTTATGGTTATGGTTAGTGTTAGAGTTAGGGCTAGGGTTAACATTAGTGTTAGGTTATTGATAGCTTTAGATGTCAATGAGTAAGAGTCAATTTTAGAGTTACGGTAGGACTAGGTTTAGGATAAGGGTTAGGGTTTGAGATAGGGTTAGGCATAGGATTAGTCTTAGGTTTATGGTAAGTTCTAGGATGTGGTTTAAGTTTAGGGTTAGGGTGGGTTTAGGTTTAAGTCTAGGGTTATCATTAGGGCTAGGTTTAGGGTTAAGGTAATGGATAGGGTTTTATCTAGTGTTAGGGCTAGTGTTAATTTTAGGATTAGAGATAGGGTTAGGGTTACAGATAAACCTTGGGTTAGTGTTATGGTTAGATGAAAGATAAGGTTTAGGAATCATACTAGGGTTATTGCGAGGGTGAGGGTTAGGTTAAAGTCAGGGCTAGGGTAGGGTTAGGGCTAGGGATAGTGCTAGGTTTAGCATTAGGTTTAGGGTTATGTTTAGTGTAATGAATAGAGATAGTTCTAGGGTTAGGGTAACGTTTAGGATTTGGGCAAGTGTTATGTTTAGGGCAAGGTTTAGGGTTTGATCTTGGGTTAGGGCTGGTGTTGGTAAGAGTTATGTTTAGGACTAGAATTAGAGTTAGGTTTATGTTTAGGGTTAAGTTTAGGACTACAATTAGAGCTAGGTTTTGCATGGGGTTTAAGACCAGTGTTAATTTTATGGGTAATCTAAGAGCTAGGGTTATGGGTATGGCTAGTTTTAGGGTTAGTTTTGGGGAAAGGATCAGATTTAGAGTTGTGTTTTTTGTTAGGGTAAGGGTCAGTGTTAGGGTTAGGGTTAATTTTAAGGTTAGGGACATAATAAGGACTAGGTTTAAGTCTAGGGTGAGTTAGTGTTTGGGTTAGATTAAGGGTTTTTGTTAGGTTGAGGGCTAGAGTTATGGCTATATTTAGGATTAGATATAGGTCTAGGGCTAGAGTTACATAAGTTTTAGGTATAGGTTTTCAGGTAGGGCTAGTATTAGGTTTCAGTTTAGGGGTAGTTTCAGGTTTAAACCTAAGGTTAGTGTTAGGGTGTGAATAAGGATCAATGTTAGGGTTAGGGTTTGGTTTAAGCTTAGAGGTAGGATGAGGGCTAGGTTTAGGACGAATAATAGAGTTAGAGTTTGGGGTAGACAAAGGATTAGGTTTAGAACTAGGGTAGCAATAGCTTTAGGGTTTGACTTAGTGTAAGTTATAGGGTTTGAGCTATGGCTAGGACCAGGGATAGGGTTAGGGTTAGGGCTAGGGTTAGGGTTAGGGTTAGGATTAAGGCTAAGTTTAGGGCTAGGATTAGGGCTAGGGTTTGTGTTAGGTTCAGGGCTACATTTAACACTAAGGCTAATGTCAGGTATAGTGTTAGATTTAGCTATAGATTTAGGGTTAGGATTATGGCTAGGTATAGTGTGAGTGTTACGTTAAGGTTTAGGGTATGGTTTAGAGCTAGGAATATTATTAAGGTCAGATTCAGAATTATGGTTTGAGTTAGGTTAATGATTATGTTTAGGGCTCAAATTAGCTTTAGGGTTATGGTTATGGTTATGGATATGGTTAGGTTTAGGGTTCAGGTTAGATTTAGGATAATAGATAGTTTTAGGTTTACGAATAGGTTTAGGGTTATCCTCCAGTTATCATTAGGGTATGGTTAGGGTTAGGGTAATGGATATAGTTACACCTAGGATTGGGGCTAGGGTTATGATTAAGATTTTGGATAGGGTAATGTTTAGGATAAGAGCAAGTTTGGGTTTAGGGTTACGTTTAGGTAAGGGTTAGGGTTAGGATTAGTGTTATAGTTATGGATAAAGCTAGTGTTAGGTCTCTATTTAGGGCAAGGTTTTGGGTTAGATTAGGGCTAGGGTTAGGGCTATAGCTAATGTAAGAACTAGGGTTATGAATAGAGCTAGTTTTAGGGTTAGGGTAAAGGATAGGTCTAGTGTTAGGTTTAGGGTAAAGGCTAGGTCTAGTGTTAGGTTTAGGTTTAAGTTTTAGGTGATATTTAGAGCTAGGGTTAGTGTTAGGGTCAGAATCAGGGTCAGGGTTAGTTTTAGGGTGAGGGATAGGACTCACATTAGAGCTAGGTTTAGGACTAGGTGTAGAGTTAGGTTTTGGTTTAGGTTAAGAGTTGGGGTTAGGACTATGGCTCTTTTTATTGTAGGGCTAGGTCTAGGTTAGGGCTAGATTTAGGATAAGTGTTAGTGTTACAGCTTGTGTTAGTGAGAGGTTTAGGAATAGGGTTAAGGTTAGATTTAGAGTTCAGTTTAGATGTAGGATTAGGGCTAGGGCTAAGGTTAGGGCTAAGTTTAGGACAAGTGTTAGAATTATAATAACCATTAGGGTTAGAACTAGGATTAGGTCTAGGGCAAGAGTTAGTCTTAGGGCTAGGGTTAGGTTAGGTTTTGGGCTAAATTAGGGCTAGGATTAGGTCTAGTGTTAGGTTTAGGACTAGTGTTAGGTTAGTGTTAGGTATAGGCTTTGATAGGGTGAAGATCCGGGAAAGGGATGAGTTATAGCTAGGTTTAGAGCTAAGTAGAAAATGGAATTATTGTTAGGTCTAAGGTTATGGTTTTGGTTATTAATAAGGCTAGGTTTAGGGCTAGGATGAGGGCTAAGATTTGTTTGAGGTTTATGACAAGAATTGGGGCTATGGCTAGCGTAAGGTCTAGGGTTATGGTTAGGGACATATTTAAGGTTAGGTTTAATGCTAGGTCTAATATAAGGGTTAGGTTTAGGGTAAGGGTCAGGTTTAGAGCTAGGTGTACTATTAGGGTTAGGCCAAGGTTTTGGGTTTATTTTAGGTTAGGATTTAGGGTTAGGGATTGAATTAGCATTTGGTTAGGGTTAAGGTAATGAGACTCTTAGGTTAGGGTTTAAGTGAGGTGTAGGGTTATTGACAGGGTTAGAGTTAACGATAGGGTCAGGTTTACGCCTAGCGTTAGCACTAGGGTAAGTGTTATTATTAGGTTAATGATAGGATTAGAGCTAGTGTTAGGGCTAGGGTTATGGTTAGTATTAAGACTAGAGTTTGGGTTAGGGTTAGGCCTAGTATAGAGTTAGGGTTAGGGTTAGGGTACGGTTTAGGTTTTGAGCTAGGGTTAGTTCACCCTATGGTCAGGTTTTGGTTTAAGTTTAGGTCTAGGTTAGAGTTACACTTAAGGTCTGGATTAGTGTTAGTGTAAGGGCTAACGTTATCTTTAGGTTCAGGTTTGGATAGGTTCAAATGTAAGGTTAGTGTAAGGATTAGTTTAGTTTTAAGGTAATGGTTAGGGAATGAGCAATGGTTATGTTAGGTTTAGGGTTAAGGTATGGTTTAGGGATTGAGTTAGGGTTAGTTTACAGTCTGGTGAGGGTTTTTTTTAGGATTAGGTTTAGGTTAGAGTTACACTTATGATCTGGATGACTGATAGTGTTAGGGCTAGGGTTATCATTAGGTTCAGGGTATTTGATAGGGACAAATATCAGGTTAATTTGGGTTAGGATTAGGGTTACTTTTAAGGTAATGATTAGGAATTGAGTTACAGTTATGTTAGGTTTAGGGTTATGGTTAGGGTAACGTATAGGTTTAAGGATTATGATAGTGTTAGGGTTTGGCGTAGTGTTAACATTAAGTCTAGGGTTAGGGCTAGATTTAGGATTAGTGTTAGGGTTATGGCCAGTGTTAGGGTGAGGTTTAGGCTTAGGGTTTGGGTTAGATTTAGAGTTAGGTTTAGATCTAGGGCTAGGGCAAAGGTTAGGTCTTGGGTTTAAGCTAGGATAAGGGCTAGGTTTGGGGGTATGATAAGTGATAGGTTTAGAAGTATTAATTGAAATAGGGTGAGAGTTAAAGTTAGTCTTAGGGTTAGAGTTAGATTTACAGTTAAGGTTAGGGCTAAATTAGGGCTTGGATTAGGACTAGGTATAGTGTTAGTGTTAAGTCTAAGTTTGGGTCTGTGTTAGCTTTAGGGTTAGGGTAGGGAAAGGTATGATGTTACAGCTATGTTTAGGGCTAAGGCAAGGGTTAAAATTAGGGATAGGTCTAGGGTTAAGTTTAGGGTTAGGATTAAAGCTAGTGTTAGGCCTAGGATTAAGGCTATGGTTTGTGTTAGGGTTAGGGCTAGCATTAGGACTAGGTGTAATATCAGGTCTAGGGTTATGGTTAGGGATCCTTTTAGGGATAGATTTATGGCTATGTATAGGCAAGATAAGGGAGGAATGCTGTGCAGTATCAAATAAATCTGACCAAATAGTTGATGGAGTATATCAGTACATGCATATTTCCCTATTATCTCCTAAAGGACTCTTGGATACTGTTGTTTTTACATGCTTCATCTTAGGCCTACTTTCACAAGAACAAACCAGAGATTGCCCAGAGAGAATTGATGAAGTGTGAAGATTCAAGCAGCTAGCACCAACGCTGTTTGATTTCCAGCTCTATTTCCATTTACCTGTATTGGACAAAATGAACTGAAACTTTAAAATGCAAAGTGTTCCTTACAGTGAACCATTGAACCTAGGATGCCCAAACATGTGGGGTATAGTAAGAATAGGTGAAAAATAAATCCAGGCCAGTATCAAAGAAATTTGAACAAAACTAACTCTAACCCTAATTCTAGTTCTAACACTAGCCCTAACACTAATCTTAACACCAATTCTAACCTCTTTAAAAAACTGTTGATCCTAGAAGTCCCAAACTTGGGTAGCCTACCAGGCTAAGCTATCAGATGAATCCTATTCAATATAAAAGAAATATGACTAAATAATTAGGTGGTATTTCAATTTATTCATATATCTCTGTTTTCTTCTAAAGGGCTCAGGGATAAAGTTGTTTTTGCCATCTGCGTCTTAGGGCTACTTTCACAAGGAAAAACCAGAGAGTTCCCACAGAGAACTGATTTAGTGTCTGAAGTTTGAAGTAGCTAGCATCAACCTAGTTTGATTTCAACCTCCATTTTCATTTACCTATATATGTCAATATGAAGTGAAACCTTAAAATACAGAGTGTTCCTGATAGCGAACCATTGAAACAAGAAGGCTCAAACCTGGGGAGCATATTAAGGTTAGGTAAAAGATGACACCAGGATAGGTTTAGGTTTAGGTCTAGGGTTATCATTAGGGTTATGTTTAGTGTTAGATTAATTGGTAGGGTTTGATCTAGTGTTAAGGCTAGGGTTTAGGTTAGGATTAGGGCTAGAGTTAGGGTTACAGATAAGACTTGGATTAGTGTTATGGTTAGGTTAATGGTAAGGGTTAGGAATCAAGCTAGTGTTAGTGCCAGGGTGAGGGTTAGGTTCAAGTCAGGGCTAGGGTAGGGTTATTGTTAGGGATAGTGCTAGGGTTAGCATTAGTTTTAGGATTGTGTTTAGGATTATGTTTAGGGAAATGAATAGAGTTATAGCTAGTGTTAGGGTAACGTTTAGAGTTTGGGCTAGGGTTATGTTTAGGGCAAGGTTTAGGGTTTGATCTGGGGTTAGGTTTGGGGGGTCAGAATTAGGGTTAGGTCTAGACTTGAAGAGATTTGTGGGGCATGATAAATAATGAATCCTATGTGTTATCAAACAAATCTGACCAAATAATTATGGGACGAATTTCAGTGTATGCATATTTCCTTGCTTTCTCCTAAAGGGCTCTCAGATAAAGTTGTTTTTGCATGCTTCAGCTTATGCCTACATGCACAAGGAACATACCACAGTGTCCCCAAAAAGAATTGAGGGTGTGTTTGCAGTTTCAAAAGCAAGCATAAACACTGTTTGATTTCTAGTTCCATTTCCATTTACTTGTATAGGTCAAAATGAAGTTAAATGAAACTATTAACTGTTCCTGAAACCAAACAGTTGAAACAAAAGGCCTAAACCTGGAGAACAGATTAAGGTTAGTTAAAGATGAATCCTGGATTGTATAAAAAAAATTTGAATAAACTAACTCTAACCCTATTATTACCTCTAAACCTAGCCCTAATCCTAACCCTAAGCATTAACATAACCCTGTCCCTAACTGTAACTTTAACCCTATCTGTAACCATAACCATTGCCTAAACCCTAGCTCTAACTCTATCCATTACCATATCTCTAACCCTAAACCTCATGCTAACCATAGCCCTCACCTTAACCTTTAACCTAGACCTGCTCTAAGCCTAAACCTTCCCTAGCCCTAAACTTAGCTCAAAGCCTAAAACTCTCCCTAAACCTAACCCTAACCTAGGCCTAAATCTAAGCCTAAATATAACTCTACCCCTAATCCTAAACCATAAAACTAGGCCCATACCTAGCTGTAATCCTATCTATTACCCTAAACATAAGCCTAACCCAAATGCTAACAATAGGACTAAACCCAATAATATAGCTATCCCTAATGCTATACAGAACCCCAAACCTAACCTGAACCCTAAATCTAACCGAATCCATTACACAAAACCTAATGCTAATTCGAGCCTTAAGCCTAGACCTTAACCTAAACCTATTCGTAACCCTGAGCCTGACCCGAATATTACACCTAGCTCTTAATCTTACCTTTACCCTAAACCTAACCCTTACATTAGACCTAGTCATAACCTAACACTAAAACTATCTTTAATCATAATACTACACCTGACATTAGCCCTAGCCCTAATCCTAGCCCTAGCTATAACACAAACCCTCATCCTAGCCCTAAACGTAGCCTTAACCCTAAATCCTACCCTAACACTAGCCCTAACCCTAAGCATAACCCTCACCCTATCCCTACGTCTATGAACGAATCCATTTTCCCCTAACACTAAAACTGACCGTTACCCTAACACTAACCTAACTCTAGCCCTTACACTAAGGCCTAACCCTAACACTAACCATAGTGATAATCCTAGACCTAATTCACCCCTAACCCTAAACCAACCTGTAACCCTAGCCCAAAGACTAACTCTACCTCACACCCTAGCCTTATTTCTAGTTGTAACCTTATCTTTTACCGTAGCACTAACAAGAGCCTTAAACTTAGCCCTAATCCTAGCCCTATACCTAAACCTAGATCTAACAATGACAAAAAATATAAGCCTAAACCTCACCCTACCACTAGCACTAACCCTATTAGTAATCCTAAAGCTAGCTCTAACCTGAGCCCTAGCTCTAAAACAAAACTGAGCCACAGTACTTACCCTAAACCTAGACCTGATATTAGCCCTATCCCAAATTCTTACCCTAACCCTAACACAAACAGTAACCCTACACCTAGCCTTAACCCAAGCCCTAATTTGCATCCTATCCCTAACCCTAAAGGTAACAATGATCCTGTCTCTAACACTAACATTAACCCTATCTTTAATCATCACCCTGAACCTAAACCTAAACCTATCACTAGACCTAGACTTAACACTAACCCTAAAACTATCCCTATTCATATCCCTAGATCTTACATTAGACATAGTGCTACCCTAGCCCTAACCTAACCCAAAAACTAGCTCTAATCTAAGCCCTCACCCTAGCTTTAACACTAAACCTAACCCTAACTCGGGCCTTAGCACTTAACCTAAACCTAACCCTAAACCTAAAGTTTGTCCTAACCCAAAACCTAACCTGAATCATAGCCCTAATCTTAATCATAACCCTAGTCCTAACCCTAGCTCGAATCCAATCCATTACCCTAAACATAATCCTAACCGAATTCTAACCCAAGGCCTAACTGTAATCATAGCCCTAACCTAACCAAAACCCTAGCCCTAACTGCAGTTCTAATCTTATTCATTATCCTAACCATGACCTAACCTGAACCATAGCTCTAATTTTAACCATAATCCAAGCCCTAACCCTAGCTTGAATACTATCCATTACCCTAACCATAACTCTAACCAAATTCTAACCAAAGTCCTAACCTTAATCATAGCCATAACCTAACCATAACCCTAGAGCTAACTGCAGCTCTAATTCCTATCCATTAGCTAACTATAACCCTAACCAAATTCTATCCCTAGTCCTAACCCTCACTCTATCACTAACCCTAACCCAATCAATTACTCTAAACATAACCTGAATCCTAAACCTAACCATATCCATTACGCTAACCCTAACCCTAACCCTAATGCTAATTTGAGTCCTAACCATAAACGTGAATCTAAACCATACCCTAACCCTGACTCTGACCCTAATAATATGCTAGCTGTAAACCTGAACCCAACCCTCAACCTCACCCTTACAATGGACCTAGCCATAATCCTAACTGTAAAACTATTTTTAACCATAACCCTAGACCTGTCATTAGCCCTAATCTAAACTTAACACAAACCCCAGCTCTATTCCTAGCTCTAAGCCTAGAATTAATTTTAATCCTAATCTTAACCCTAGCCAAAATCCCTAATTTTATCCCATTCCCTAGCCCTAAACATAGCTGTAACATAATAACTTACCCTAACCCTAATGCTAGCCCGAACACTAGCCCTCAACCTAGGACTAAACCTAACAATAACCCTAACGCTAATCCTAGCCCTAATTTAGCCTAACCCTAAACCTAACCTTAGCCCTAGCCCCAAGACTAAGTCTAATTCTCACCCTAGCCCTAGCCCTAGTTCTAAACCTATCCCTTACCATAAACCAAAACTTAGCCCTATCCTTAGCCCCAATCCCAGCCCTAACCTTCACCCTAGCCCTAAACATGGATCTAAACCTAACTTTAAGTGTAAGTCTAACCCTAACACTAGCCCAAACCCTAATGCTAATTTAAAAACTACCCCTAAACCTACCCTAGCCCTAAAACAAAACCGAACCATAAACATAACCCTAAACCTTAACATAAACCAAAACTTAACCCTACACCTAGCCCTAAACCTAACTTTAATTTGAGCTCTAACCGTAAACCTAGAAATAACCCTGACTCTGACTCAGACCCTAACACTAACCCTAGCTCTAAACATTGTCATAATGTTAACCCTAAAACTACTTCTAATCGGAAACCTATTTCTTACATTAGCCATAGACCTAATGCTAACAAAATTCTAGCCCTAATCAGAGCATTAACCGTAGGTTTAAATCTTACCCTAATCCTAATCATAGCCCTAAACCTCACCCTAACAAAAAACTTAACCCCACCTCTAAAACTATCCCTTATATTAAGCCAAACCCTCACCCTAATGCTATAGTAGTTCTATTCCTAATCCTTAGCCTACCCCAAAATTTAAGCCTATTAATAGTCCTCACACTAGCCCTCATTCTAGCTCCAAACCTAACCAAAACCCAAACCCTTACCATGACCTTTATTCTGACCTAACATGAACCCTAGGTATAAACCTGAACCCAACCCTAAACAGAACCCTAACCAGTACCCCTACCAGTAAAAGTATAACAAAACCTAACCATAACACTAGAAATGGCCCAAACCTAATCCTAAATAGAGTCATAAATCTAGCCGTAGCCCTAAACAAAAACCTAGCACTAGCCCTAACAATAACCCTTAACCTAATGCAAAGACTAACCCTATCCTTAGACCCAATGCTAGTCCTAATTCTGATCCTAATCATAAACCTAACCCTAACCTGAACAATGAACCTTACCATAACCCAAACTCTAGCTCTAAACCTTATTCTAACTCAAAACCTAACCCTAACACTAGACTTATCCTTAACCCTAACCCTAAAACTAGTCATAAACCTAACCCTAGCTCTTACATTACTCATAGCCCTAATGCTATCCATAAACTTCCCACAATAACTAGCCATTATCTTAGCCCTAAACCTAGCCCTAATTGTAACCCTAACTGTAACCCTAGACCTAACCCTAACCCTAACCCTTGCCCTAGCCCTAACCCTAGCTCTAATTCTAACACCCTAAACTGAATCCTAACATTAACCCTAGGCCTAACCCTATACTAGCCCTAATTCTAACCTTAACCTTACCCCTAACCTTAGCTCTAACCCTGTCCATTACCCTAAAGATAAACTTAACTTAAATGCTAACCTATGCCTAACGCTAAAACTATCCATACCACCAACCTTTACCATTACTCTAAACTAAACTGAACCCTTAAACTAACTGTATTCATTACCATAACCCTAACCCTAACACTAACAAAATATCAAGCCTTAACCCTAAACCTTAAATTAAACCAAACTCTTCCCCACCCTGACCCTAATAATATACCTAGCTCTAAACCTGACCTTTAACCTAAACCTAAATCTTACACTAGACCTGGCCACAATCTAACCCTAAAATTAACCCTAACCATATATCTAGACCTCACATTATCCCTAGCCTTAATACTAGCCCTAAACCTAATCCAAACCCTAGCCCTCATCCTACCCCTAAACCTAGCCTTAATCCTAACCTGAACCCTAACCCTAGCCCTAACCCTGATTTTAACCCTTCTATTAGCCTGAATCTAGCTATAACCCCATCCTATCCCCTAACTCTAACCCTAATCCTTACCCTAACACTAACCCTTACTCAAGGCCTAAAAATAGGCCTAACCCTAATATTAACTCTACCGCAAATCCTACCCCTAATTTAGCCCCAACCCTAATCCTACCCTAACCCTAGGCCTAAAACTAACTCTAACACTCACCCTAGCCCTATTTATAGTACTAACCCTATCAGTTACCATAACCCTAAAACAAGCCCTAACCTTACCCCTAATTTTAGTCCTAGATCAATCCCTAGACCTAACCTTAAATCTAAATCTAACCCTAAACCTAAGCCTAAACCTCACACTACCACTTGATCTAACACTATCACTAATCCTAAAACTAGCCCTAACCTTAGCCTTAGCCTTAAAACAAAATGGAGCCATTGCCCTAACTCTACACTTTAACCTAAACCATAACCCTACAACTACCATAACCTCTTTACTCTAATTTGAGTCCCAGGCCTAAAATTATTCCTGACCCTGACATATATCTTAACACTAATCCTAGATCTAAATCTCACACTAACCCTAAAGATAATACTTTCACTAGACCTAGACCAAACACTAACCCTAATTTTAATACTAATAATAACCCTAGATCTTACATTAGCCATAGCCCTAACCGTAGCCCTAACCTAATCTAAAACTTAGCCTAATCCAAGCCCTAACATAAGATTTAACCCTAACCATAAACGTAAACCAAATCCTAAACCTACCTTTAATCCTAACCATAATTTTAGCCCTAAATCTACCTCTAATCCTATCCATTACCTTAATACTAACCCTAACCCTAATGCTAACCCTAGGATAACCCTAACCTTATCTATAACCTGACCCTTACCCTAAACTGAACCCTGAATCTAGCCCTACCTGTAAACTTTTACCTAAACCTAACGCTAACATTGGCCATAGACCTAAACCTAATCCTAATTCTAGCAATAACTCTAGTCCGAGACCTAAACTAAAAGTTAGTCCCAGCCCTAACAGTAACCCTGAACCTAAACCAAACACTAACACTACCCCTAGACCTAAACCAAGTCCTAATTCTGGCTTTCAACCTAACCCTAACTATAACCGGAACACTGAAACTGACACTAACAATAAACCTAGCCATAAACCTGAAAAAAACCCAAATTATAAACCTAACACTAGGCCTAGCCATAACCCTATCACTAAAACTACAATAACTAGAACCCTAGATCTTACATTACCAATAGCAGTAACCTTAGGCCTAAACCCAACACAAAACCTAGTCCTAATCAGAGGCCTAAACCATCCCTAAGCATAAGGCTCACCCTAACCCTAGACCTACCCTAACACTGACCTCACCTTAGTCCTAACCCTATGTCAAAGCCTAAACCATAGCCTAAACATAATCCTAGCCCTATCACTAACAATAACCCTAACCCTATCCCTAATCCTAAACTTAACCCTAGCCCTAACTCTAAAAATTATGCTAACTCTAGCCCTAAACCTAATGATAACTCTAGCAATAACCCTAAATGAAACCCTAACCCAAAACATAAACCTAACCCTACACCTAAACCTAAACCTGATCCTTGCAATAAACTTCTTCCTAACTCAAACCCTAACCCTTACCCTAAACCCAATAGTAAACCTAGCCCTAAAACTAAGCTTAACCCTAAAGCTAACCTTGCGTCTAGTTGTATCTGTTACCCTAAGCCTAAAACTAACTCAAGTGAAAACCCTAGCCCTAACCCTAAACCTAAACCTTACTACTAATAAAACCACGAACCCTGACCTAACATTAAACTTAACTGTAACACTAGAACAAACCCTAGTTCAAAACCTTAACTTTACCATAAACCTAATTATAACCCTACACTAAGCAAGGGTTACTAGCCCTAATCCAAATGCTAACATTAACTCTAGCCCTAATCTTAAACATAACCTTACCTGTAACACTATACTTTACCCCTATGATAACCCTATTCGTAAGGCTAACCCTACGCCTTACCCTTTTCCTATAACCAACCCTTAATCTCTCCATTACCTTAAACCTACACTGAACCCTAAACCTATCCCTATCCATTACCATAAACCTAACATTAACCCTAGGGCTAACCCTTACTCCAAATCTTAACCTAAGCCTAAGCCTAAGCCTAACACTAACACTACGCCTAACCCTAATACTAATATTATTCCTAGACCTAACCCTAAGCCTAAGACTAAAATAAAATTGATCAATAGCCCTAACCTTAAACCATAACTTAATCTAACCCCTAACACTACAACTAGACCTAACCTAGCCCTAATTCGAGACTTAAGCCTAGATTTAACCCTAACCTTAATCCTAAATCTAGCCCTAAACCTAGCTCAAAGCCTATCCCTTATCCCAAGCAAAACCTTAACCCTAATGGTAACCCTAGACCTATCCCTAATGCTTAGGCTAACCAAAACCCTAACCCTATTAATAGTCCTAACCCTAGCCCTCACCCTAGCTCTTAACCTATCCCAAACACTAATTCTAACCCTGATCCTTATTCTGACCCTAAAACTAATCCTAGGTCTAAACCTGAACCTAACTCTAGAAAAAACCCTAACACTAGCCCTAGATCAAAACCTAATTCTAAATCTAGACTTAACTCTATCCCTAGACCTAAACAACAACCTAGCCTTAGCCCTAACAATAACCCTGAACCTAACCCAAACACTAACCCTACCCCTAGACCTAAACCCAGTCCTTATTCTGGCTGTAACCCAAACTCTAACTCTAACCCAAACACTGACCCTGGCTTTAACAATAAACCTGCCTCTGAACCTGACCCTAACCGAATATCTAAAACTAGCACTAGACCTAGCCATAACCCTAACCCTAATAGTAGCCATAATCATTACCCACAGCCCTAATCCTAGGCCTAAACCTAACACAAAACCTAGAGCTAATGCTAGGCCTAAAAATAGCCGTAAGTGTAACCCTAACCCTAACCATAACCTAACCCTCAATTATACCTCACCCTAGCTCAAAGCCTAACCTTACCCTAAACATAAACCTACACCTATCCCTAAATATACCCCTAACACTAGCCCTATCCTAAACTTAACCCAGACCTAAACCTAGATCTAAACCTACCCATTACCCTAAACCTAACCCTAAACCTATTGATAACTCTAGAACTAACCACAACTCTAAAACTAACAAGAAAACTAACCCTAGACCTAACCCTAAAACTCACACTAGACATAGACGTAACTCTAGCACAAACGCTAAACCTTTCCATAAACCTAAACATAACCATATCCCTAACCCTAAACCTAAACCTCAATCTAACACTAACAATAACCCTATACCTACATGTAGCCATATCCATTTCTCTAACCATAACCCTACCTATATGGTGACTCTAGCCCTAATAATAACTCTAACCCTAACTGTACTGTATTTTTATCCCTAGATCTAATTCTAGACCTAACCCTCGCCATAGGCCTAAGCCTAACTCAAAACCTAACCCTTATGCTAAACATAACCCTAATACTAACTCTAGTTCTAACCCTACTCCTAACCCTAATTCAAGACCTATTCCTAACCATAAGCCTAGCCCTAACCTTATTCTAACCCTATCCATTATCCTAAACATTACTCCTAGCCTAATGCTAACAAGAGGCCTAACACTAACCATATCGCTAACACTAATCCTATCAATTACCCTAAACCTAACCTGAACCCTAAACAAAACCCTATCATTACCCTAATCCTTACCCTACTGCTAATTCGAGCCCTAACCCAAAACCCTAAACTCAAACAAACTCTAATCCTGACCTTGACCCTAATAATTCCCCTAGTTCTAAATCTGAACCTTACCCTAACCTAACAGTTACATTAGACCTAACAACAAACATAAGCCTAAAATTATCCTCAACCATAACATTAAACCTGACATTAGCCCTAGCCCTAATCCTAGCCCTAGCCCTAATCCTAGCCCTAGCCCTAATAAAACCCCAGTACTTATCCTAGCCCTAAATCTAGCCTTAATCCTAACGCTAACCCTAACCATAGCCCTAACCCTATTACTCACCCTAGCTCTAATCTTAGCCCTAATTCTGCCCTATCCCTAACCCTAACCCAAGACCTAAGGTAAAGAATGGCTTAAGTTTGGTGATAGGATTAGGGTTAGCATTAGGGTTAGGGTTATGTTTAGTGTATTGGATAGGTTTAGAGCTCAGGTTAGGGCTTGGCTATGGTTTGGATTATGTCAAGGATTTGGGTTAGGTTTAGGGATAGGATTGGTTTAAGGTAAGTATTAGGGTTAGGGTATGTGTTAGGTTTAGGGCTAGGGTTATGATTAGGTTAGGGTAAAGTTTAGTGTTTGAGCTAGGGTTAGAGCTAGGGTGAGGCTTAGGTTTAAATTTAGGTCTATGGTTATGTTTAAGTTTATGGTTTGGTTTAGGGTTAGGGATATGAATAGGATTTCAATTATGGTTAGGGTTCTGTTTAGGGTAATGGATAATATTAAAGGTAGGGTTAGGGTTAGGGTTAAGGTATGAGTTAGAGCTAGTGTTAGGATTAGTTTTAGTGTAAGGCTTAATATTTCAGCTAAGGTTACGGCTATTGCAAGGGTTAGGTTTCGGGTTAGGTCTAGGGTTACATTAATGTTTAAGGTTAGGTTTTGTTTTAGGGATAGAGTTATAATTGGGGTTAGAGTAAGGATAATGGGTATGGGTACAGCTAAATTTGGGCTAGGATTAAAGCTCGGATTAGAGCTAGGATTAGTGTTAGGGTTTAGGATAGGGCTAGAGTTATGTTTAGTGTAAGGGATTTCCTTGAGCTAGTGTTAGGTCTAAGGCATGGGTTAGGGTTAGTGTTAGGGCTATGATTACTTTTAGGGTTATGCTTAGGACTAAGTTTAGGCCTAGGATTAGGGCTGGGTTTTATGTTACATTTAGGGCTAGGGTTAGAACTATGAGTAATGAAAGAGCTAGGGTTGGGTTTAGGGCTAATATTAGGGTTAGTGTTATGGCGAGGTCTATTGTTAGGTCTAGGTTTTGTGTTAGGGTCAGATGTATAGCTACATTTAGTGGTAGGGTAAGGATCAGTGTTCGGGATAGGGTTAGGGTTAGGGTTATAGCCAAATTAGGACTAGGTTTAGGTCTAGGTGTAGGATTAGTGTTTGGTTTAGGTTAAGGGTTATTGTGAGTGCCATGGCTAGGTTATTTTTTAGGTCCAGGGCTAGAGTTATAGCTATTTTTAAGATTAGCTTTAGGTCTAGGGCTAGTGTTAGGATTAAGTATACATATACCATTACCGGCAGGGCTAGTGTTTGGGTTGGTTTAGGAATAGGGTCAGGTTTAGACTCAGGGTTAGTGTTAGGGTCAGAATAATGTTCATGGTTAGTATTAGAGCTAGAATGAAGGCTAGGGTTAGGACTAGCAATATGGTTAGAGTTGATGTTGGGCTAAGGATTAGGGTTAGTGCTAGGGATAACATTTGCGTAAGGGTTTGGCTTTGGGTAAGGGAAAGTTTTAGAGCTAGGGTTAGGGCTAATGTAAGGGTTAAGATTTGGGTTAAATCTAGGGTTAGGGCTTAGATTATGGGTAGGATTTGTGTTAGGGTTAAGGGTAGAGTTAGGACAATGACTAATGTATGAACTAGGGTTATGATTAGGGCTACTTTTATGGTTAGAGTTACAGCTAGGTCTAGTGCTACAATTAATTTAAGGTTAAGGTGATGTTTAGAGCTAGGATTAGTGTTAGTGTCAGCATCAGGTTCAGGGTTAGTTTTAGAGTTAGGGTTAGGGCTAGATGTAGGGTTAGAGTTTGGTTTAGGATAAGGGTTAGTGTTAGGGCTATGGCTTGTTTTTTTATGACTAGGACCAGGGGTAGTTCAAGTTTTAGAATTAGCATTATTGTTAGGGCTATGTTAATTTTTGGTTTAGGCTTATGGTTACGGTTCAATTTAGAGTTAGGTTTAGATTTAGAGTTAGAATTAGGGCTAGGACTAAGGATAGATCTAGGGATAGGGCTAGGGCAGTAGTTAGTCTTAGGGCTAAGGTTAGGGTTTGGATAGGACTAAATTAGGGCTAGGATTAGTGCTAGGCTTAGTGTTGTTGTTAAGCCAAGAGTTAGGGCGATGGGTTAGTGTTACGTTTGGGTTATGATTAGGTTTAGTGTACGGGATGGGGTTATAGCTCTGTTTAGGGCTAGGACAAGGGTTAGAATTATGGTTAAAACTCAGGTTATGGTTTGGTTTAGGGCTAGGGCTAATTTGAGGTATAGCATTATTGTTAAAAATAGTTTTAGGTTTAGGTTTATGGCTACATCTTGCGTAATGGTAGGTTTAAGGTTAGGGTCAAGTTTAGAGCTAAGGATATTATTAGGGTAAGTGTCATTATTAGTGTTTGGGATAGGTTAAATTTTAAAGTTAGGGCTTGAATTAGCATTAAGGTTAAAATTAGGGTAATGATAGGGTTAGGTTTAGGTTTCAGGTTAAGTTTAGGGTAATGGATAGGGTTAAAATTAGAGATAGGGTTAGGTTTAAGCCTAAGATTAGCATTAGGGTTAGGGTTATGGTTAGGGTAATGGATAGGGTTAGAGCTAAGTTTATGGCTAGGGTTATGGTTACTATTAGTGCTAGGGTTTGGGTTAAGGTTAGGGTTAAAGCTAAGTTTAGGACAGAGATTCAGGCTAGGTTTTGGGTTAAGTAAAGCCTAGGGTTAGGGTTATGTCTAATATAAGTACTAGGGTTACTGTTAAGGCTAGTTAACTTAGCTCTAGGTTTAGGGCTATGTCTAGTGTTAGATTTAGGGTTAGGATGTGAGTGATGTTTAAATCTAGATTTGGGGTTAGGTCAGGTTCAGGGTTAGTTTTATTTTTCGACTTAAAACTCAAATTAGGTCTAGGGTTATGGCTAGGTGTAGGGTTAAGGTTTGGTTTGGTTAAGGGTCAGGGTTAGGGCTATGGCTTGGTTTTGTATTAGGGCTAGGGTTTGAGTTAGGACTAGTTCTAGGATTAGCATTGGGGTTATGGTTAGGGCTAGTGTTAGGTTTAGATTTAGGCTAAATTTTAGTATTAGACTCAGATTTAAGTTTAGATCTAGGGTTAGGGCAAGGGCTAAGAAAAGTTCTAGGGTTAGGCCTAGGGTTAGAGATAGGATTAGATTTCCTTTAAGGGATAAGTTTATAACTAGTATTAAGGCAAGGGTGAGAGTTAGACTTAGTCCTAGGGCTAGGTTATGATTAAGGCTAGGGATATGGCTAAATTAGGGCTAAGATTAGGGCTAAGGTTAGTGTTAGGGTTAGGGCCAGGTTTAGGGTTAGAGTTATGATTAAGCCTATGTTAAGGGCTAAGATAAGGACTAGGGTTTGTGTTAGGGTTAGGGATAAGTTTATGGCTAGGGCTAATGTCAGGTCTAGGGTTACCATTAGGGATATTTCAAGCTTAGGTTTTTGGCTAGGTCTAGCGTAAGAGTTAGGTTTAGGGTAAGAGTCAGTTTTAGAGCTAGAGGAATTTTTAGGGTTATGTTCAGAGTTAGGGTTTGGTTTAGGTTTGAATTTAGGGTTAGTGTTTAAATTAGCATTAGGTTTAAGTTTATGGTAATAATAGCGTTAGATTTAGGGTTCAGATTAGGTTTAGGGTAATTGATAGGGTTGGGGTTAGTGATATGGTTATGGATAGGCCTAGCGTTAGCATTAGGGTAAGGTTTATGTTTAGGGTAATGGACACAGTTAGAGTTAAGTTTAGGGCTAAGTTTATGGTTGGGATTAAGTCTTGAGTTTGGGTTAGGTTGAGGGTTAGAACTAGGGTTATTTTTAGGGTTATGTTTAGCATAAGGGTTATGTTATGAGCTAGGGGTATTTTCAGAGCATGAATTGGGTTAAAGTTTAGGTCTAGGGATAGAATTATGGTAGTTTTAGGATAAGATTTAGGTTTAGGGCTAGGATTATATTAGGTTTGGGGTTAGGTTTAGTGTAATGGATATGATTAGATTTAGGTTTAGGGTTAGGGTTAAATTAAAGTTTAGGTTTAAGGTTAGGGCTATGGCTATGTTTAGGTTTATGGTAAGGGTTAGGTTTTGAGCTAGGGTTAGGATTATTGTGAGTGTTAGTTTTAGAGTTATGTGTATGTTTAGTTTCCTGGTTAGGGTTACTGTATGGTTAGGGTTAAGGCTAGGGTTACCAATAAGTTTAGGATTAGGTTAGGGTATTGGGTAGGTTTAAAGCTAGGGTTAGGTCAAGGGTTAAGGTTAGGATTAGTGCTAGATTTAGGGTTAGAGTTCGGGATTGTTCTAGGTTTATGTTTATGGTAAGGATTAGGCTTTGAGCTAGGGTTAGGACTAGTTTAAGTTAGGATTAGGGCTAAGGTAAGGGTTAGGTTACACTTAGGGCTAGGTTAAGGCCTAGGATTAGCTCTAGGTTTTGTATTAGTGTTAGGGCTGTGGGTAATGTAAGAACTAGGGTTATGTGTAGGGCTAGTTTTAGGGTTAGGGTTATGGCTAGGTCTAGTGTTAGATTCATATGTTTTTTTTTGTTAGTGTCACGTTTAGATGTAGGTTTACTCTTAAATGCTGGTGAGTGTTTGGCTTTGAGTTACAATTAGTTTTATAGCCAGAAGTAGGGCTCGGTCTAGGGGTAGGGGGAGTGTTTGGGTTAGGGTAAGGGTTATTGTTAGGTTTAGGACTAGGTTTTTGTTTAGGTTTAGGGCTAGAGTTAAGGCTAGATTTAGGATTAGTTTTAGATCTAAGGCTAGTGGTAGAGTTAGGTTTTGGAATAATTTTATCAGTATTGCCAGTGTTAGAGTTTGATCCAGGGTTAGTGTCAGGTTTAGACCTAAGTTTAGTGTTAGGGTCAGAATAAGGGTTAGGGTTAGCATTAGAGTTTGGGATAGGATTACAGTTAGAATGTGGGCTAGGGTCAGGTCTATTAATGTGGTTAGGATTTTGGTTAGCCTAAGGATTAGGGATGGGTCTAGGGTTACCATTAGGGTTAGGGTTTTGCTTACGGATAGGAATAAGGCTAGAGCTAGGGTTAGGGTTAGGGTTAAAGCTAGGTTTAGAGCATGGATTAGGGCTTGTTTTTGTGTTAGTGTTAGGGCTAGGGCTAATGGCTAATGTAAGAACCTGGGTTACAATTAGGGTTAGTTTTAGGGTTAGGGTTAGGGGTAGGTCTAGTGTTAGGTTAGGTTTAATGTTAGGGTGATATTTAGAGTTACGGTTAGTGTTAGAATATGAGTCAGGGTCAGGGTTTGGATTAGGACTCGAATTAGCAATAGGGTTACTGTTAGGTTTTTGTTTAAGGTTAGGATGGTGTCTAGAGCTATGGTGAGTATTATGATATGAGTCTGTGTCAGGGTTAATTTTATGGTTAGGGTTAGAATTCGAATTAGGGCTAGGGTTATGTCTAGATGTAGTTTTTTGGTTGTTTAAGTTAATGTTTAGGGTTAGTGCCATTGCTCAATTTTGTTTTACTGCTAGAGTTAGGTCTATTTTTATAATTATCATTAGAGTTAGGGCTAGTGTTAGTGTTAGGCTTACGATTCGTGTTAGGGTTAGTTTTAGAGTTAGGGCTAGATCTAGGTTTAGGGCAAGGAGTAAGGATCATGCAAGAATTAGTTCAGGGCCAGGTTTGGGCTTATGGTAAGAAATATTGTTAGAACTAAGGATAGGGATAGTGTGAGAGTTAGAGTTAGTCATAGGGCTAGGTTTAGGGTTTGGTTTAATTATAAGTTTACTGGTAGTGCCAGTGTTAGGGTTTGCACTATGCTTAATTTCAGGTTTAGACTTAGTGCTATTGTTTGGGTCAGAATAAGGTTCAGGCTTAGTGATAGGGTTTGGGATAAGATTAGAGCTAGAATGAGGGCTAGGGTGTGGACTATTAAAGAGGTTCGGATTTTGGTTGGCCTAAGGATTAGGAATAGTTCTAGGGTTACTATTAGGGTTAGAGGTTTCGCTAAGGGTAAGGGATAGGTATTGATCTAGATGTTAGGGTTAGGGTTAGGGTTAAAGCTAGGTGTATAGCTTGGTTTAGGGCTAGTTTTTGTGTTAGGTTTAGGGCTAGGGTTAGGGCAATGGCTAATGTAATATCAAGGGTTACCATTAGGGTTAATTTTAGGGTTTAGGTTTAGGTTTAAGGTTAGAGTGATATTTAGAGCTAGGGTTAGTGTTAGGATATGAGTGAGGTTCAGGGTTAGGGTTAGGAATTGTATTAGGGATAGGGTTAATGGTAGGTATCGGTTTAGGTTTAGGTTTAAGGTTAGAGTGAAATTTAGATCTAGGGTTAGTGCTATGATATGAGTGAGTGTCAGAGTTAGGGTTAGGAATTGTATTAGGGATAGGGTTAGTCGTACATATGGGTTTAAGGTTAGAATGATGTTTAGAGCTAGGGTGAGAGTTAGGATATGTGTAAGTGTCAGGGTTACTTTTAAAGTTGGGGTTAGAGTCAAATTAGGGATAGGGTTAGTTCTAGATGTAGTGTTAGTGTGGTTTAAGTGAAGATTTAGAGTTAGGGCTATTGCTTAGTTTTGTTTTACTGCTAGGGTTATGGTTAGTGCTAATTTTATGATTAGTGTTAGGGTTTGCGCTAGTGTTAGTGTTAGGCTTAAGCTTAGGGTTAGGGTTAGATTTAGATTTAGGGTTAGATCTAGGTTTAGGATTAGGACTCTGGATAGGGCAAGGGTTAGGGCTAGTGTAGATTTTAGTATGTAATAGGGTTAGAACTAGGGATAGAGCTAGTGTGTGTTATAGTTAGTCTTAGGACTTGGGTTAGGGAAATGGATAAATTAGGGCTAGGATTAAGGATAGGATTAGTGTTCAGCTTAAATATAGAGTAGGGTTTGATTAGGGATTATGTTTAGGGTAAGGGATGATGTTATAGCTAGGTTTAGAGTTAGGGTGATATTTAAAATTAGGGTTAGGGCTTGGGTTAGGGTTAGGGTTATGATTAAGGCTAGGTTTAGGGCTAGGATGAGGGCTAGTGTTTGTTTTAGGGTTAGGGCTAAGATTTGGGGTATGGCTAATTTCAGGTCTAGAATTATGTTTGAAAATAATTTTACATTTAGGATTATGGCTATGTCTCATGTAAGGGTTAGATTTAGGGTTAGGGTCATGTTTAGGGCTAGGGGTATTATTACGGAGAAGAGCTGGGGTAAGGTTTGGAGAGGTTAAGATTTAAAGTTAGGGATAAAATAAGTTTTAGGATTAGGGCTAAATTCGTGCTAGTATGAGGGCTATGGTTAGTGTTCAGCTTAAATATAGAGTAGGGTTAGCGTTAGTATTAAGTTAAAGTAAGGGATGTTGTTATAGCTGGGTTTAGAGGTAGGGTGATATTTAGAATTGGGATGAGGGCTTTGATTAGGGTTAGGGTTATGATTAAAGCTAGCTTTAGTGCTAGGATGGGGGCTAGTGTTTGTTTTAGGGTTAGGGCTAGGATTTGGGGTATGGCTAATTTCAAGTGTAGAATTATCTTTAAAGATAATTTTATGTTTAGTATTATGGCTACATCTAGTGTAAGGGTTAGGTTTAGGGGTAGGGTCAGGTTTACGGCTATGGGTATTATTATACCCCTAGGTCTGGGTAAAGGTTTGGAATAGGTTAAGATATAACGTTAGAGAACAAATTAGCATTAGGGTTAGGGTTGGAGTAATGATAGGTTTCAGGTTAGGTTTATGGTTATAGATAGAAATAGGATTAGAGATAGTGTTAGGTTTACGCCTAGGGTTAGGATTATGTTTATGGTAATAAATAGGGTTATGTTTATGGTAATGGATAGGGTTAGACTAGGGTTAGGGCTAGGGTTATGATTATGATTAGGGCTAAGGTTATGGTTACGACTTGGGTTAGGTTTAAAGCTTGGGATACATCTCAGATTATGGCTAGGTTTCGGGTTTAATTAACGCTAGGTTTAGGTTTATGGATAATGTAACTACTAGGGTTACATTTAGGGCTAATTTTAAGGTTAAGGTTAGGGCTAGGTTGAGTGTTAGGGTTAGGTTTAAGGTTAAAGTGATGTTTAGAGCTAGGGTTTATGTTATTGTCAGAGTCAGGGTCAGAGTTAATTTTAGGGTTTGGCTTAAAACTCGAATTAGGTATAGGGTTTGGGGTAGGTGTATGGTTAGGGTTTTGTTTAGTGTGAGGATTAGTGTTAGAGCTATGGCTCAGTTTTGTTTTAGGCTAGGGCTAGGGTTAGGACTATTTATAGGATTAGTATTAGGCTTAGGGCTAATGTTAGGGTTAAGCTTAGGCTTCACGTTACTGTAAGATTTAGAGATAGGTGTTGATCTAAGCATAGTGCTAGGGCTAAGGATAGGGCAAGGGTTTGGAAAGTGGTTAGGGCTAGGGTTAGGGTTATGATTAGGAATATGGTTAGAAAAAGTGATAGAGCTAGTGTGAGAGTTAGAGTTTGTCTTATGGCTAGGTATAGGATTGTGTTTAGGGATAGGGCTAAATTAGGGCTAGTGTTAGTGTTAGGTTTAGGCCGAGGTTTAGGGTTAGAGTTAGAGTTATGTTTAGTTTAAAGAAATGGGTTATACCTAGATTGAAGGCTTGGTGAGGGTTAGTATTACGGTTAGGGCCAGGGTTAGGGTTAGGGTTATGATTAAGGCTAGGGTTTAGAGATAGGATGAGGGCTAGTGTTTGTATTAGGATTAGGGCTAGTATTAGGTCTAGGGCTAATGTCAAGTCTAGGTTTACAATTAGGAATATATTTAGTGTTACATTTATAGCTTGGTCCAGTGTAAGAGTTAGCTTTATGGTAAGGGTCAGTTTTAGAGCTAGGGCTATTATTAGATTCAGAATCAAGTTTGGGGTTTAGGTTAGGTTAGGCTTTAAGTTTAGGGCTCAAATTAGCATTAGATTTAGGGTTAGGGTAATGACAGGATTAGGTTTAGGGTTTAGTTGTGGTTTAGTATAATGGATATGGTTAGGGTTAAGCCTAGGTTTAGCATAAGGGCTAGGCTATCATTAGGGTAATGGATAGAGTTAGACCTAAGGTTAGGGCTAGGGTTTCGTATAGGAATACGGCTTTAGTTTGGGTTAGAGTTAGGTTTAAGTTAAGGGTTAAAGCTAGGTTTAGTACTCTAATAAATTCTAGGTTTTGGGTTAGGTTAGGGCTAGGATTAAGACTATGGCTGATATACGAAGTAGGGTTATGATTTGTGCTTGTTATAAAGTTAGGGTTAAGACTAGGTCTAGTGTTAGGGTTAGATTTACTGTCACAATAATTTTAGAGCTAGGTTTAGTTTTGAGATCAGAGTCAGGGTCAGGGTTAGTTTTCAGGTTAGGGTTAGGTCTATCATTAGGGATACGTTTAGAAATAAGGTTAGGGATAAGTGTAAAGTTAGTTTTTGGTTTAGGATAAGGGTTAGGATTAGGGCTATGACTTGGTTTTGTTTTAGGGCTAGGGCTAGGGCTAATATTAGTCTAGTTTTAGGGTGATGATATGGGAAAATGTTAGAACTACCTATAGGGCTAAGGCAAAAGTTCATAGTTAGTCTTAGGCTAAGGTTATGTTTAGTTTTAGAGATAGGGCTAAATTAAGGCTGGGATTAGGGCAAGGTATAGTATTATAGTTAGGCCTAGGGTTAGGGTTAGGTTTAGTGTTAGGGTTTTGAATAGGGTTAGGTTTAGGGTAAGGAATGAGATTATACCTAGATAAGGGGTAGGGTGAGAGTTAGAATTAGTGTTAGGGTTAGGTTATGATTAAGGCGAGTATTATGTCTAGGATGTGGATTAAGTTTTGTGTTAAGGTTAGGACTAGGATTAGAGAAGGGGCTAATGTCAGGTCTAGGGTTACAGTTAGGGATAGTTATAGGATTAGGTTTATATCTAGGTCTATTGTAAGGGTTAGGTTTATAGTTAGACTCAGGTTTAGAGCTAGGGGTATCATTAGTGTCAGGGTTAGGGTTTAGATTAGGTTATGGTTTATGGTTAGGATTGAAATATCTAGGGATAGGTTAATGATAGTTTTAGGTTTATGGTTCAAGTTATGTGTAGGGTAATGGATAGGATTAGGGATGGACATAGGATTAGGGTTTGGCCTAGGGTTATCATAAGGGTTAGGGTTATCTTTAGGATAATGTATAGGGTTAGAGCTATGGATAGGGCTAGGGTTATGCTTAGGATTAGGTATAGGGTTAGGCTTAGGATTAGGTTTAAGGCTATTGTTAGGGTTAGGGTTAGCTTTAGGGTTAAAGATAGGGTAGGGGTTGGATTAGGGCTAGGTTTTGCAATAGGTTAGGGCTATGGCTAAATTAAGAGCTTGTTATGATTAGGGCTAGTTTGGGGGTTAATATTAGGGCTAGGAATGGTTTCAGTGTTAGGGTGATGTTTAGAGCGATGGTTAGTGTTAGTGTCAGGGTCAGTGTTCATGTTAGGATTATGGTTAGGGTTAAACCAGAATTAGGACTGGGGTTAGGTCTAGGGAAAATATTGTGTTTGGTTTAGGCTAAGGGTTATAATTAGGGCTAGGTCTAGTGGTATTTTTAGGTCTAGGGCTAGAGTTATGGCTAGATATAGGATTAAGTTTAGGTCTAGGGCTAGTGTAGGGGTTAGGTTCAGGTATAAGCTTACTGGTATGGCTACTGTTAGAGTTTACTGTTTACTGTTAGAGTTTAGGGTTAGTTTCAGGTTTATACATACAATTAGTTTTAGTGTCAGAATAAGGGTCAGGGTTAGGGTTAAGGTTTGGGTTATGTTTACAGCAAGAATGAGGGCTAGGGTTAGGATGAGTAATAGGATTAGTGTTTGGGTTAGGTTAAGGATTAGGGTTAGAATTAAGATTAGCATTAGTGTTAGGGTTTGGCTTAGGGAAAGAGATAGGGTTAGAGCTAGGGTTAGGGCTAGGGTTAGGGTTAAAGCTAGGTTTACAGCTCGGATTAGGCCTAGTTTTGTGTTAGGATTAGGGCTACGGTTAGAGTAATGGCTAATGTAAGAACTAGGGTTACAATTAGGGTTAGTTTTAGGTTTATGGTTAGGGGTTAGACCTCTAGTGTTAGGATTAGGTTTAAGGTTATGGTGATATTTAGAGCTAGTGTTAGTGTTAGGTTAATAGTCAGGGTTAGGGTTAGTATAAGGTTAGGGTTAGGACTCGAATTACAGCTAGGATTACTATAAGTGTTTGGTTTAAGGTTAGGATTGTGTTTAGAGCTAGGGTGAGGGTTAGGATATGAGTTAGAGTAAGGGTTAGTATTACGGTTAAGGTTAGGACTCGAATTAGGTCTAGGGTTAGATCTAGGTATAGGGTTAGGATTTGATTTAAGTTAAGGTTTAGTATTAGCACTATAGCTCAGTTTTGATTTACTTCTAGGGTCAGGGTTAGGCCAATTTTAAGAGTAGTTTTAGAGTTAGGGCTAGTGTTAATATTAGGCTTAGACTTAGGTTTAGTGTTAGATTTAGAATTAGGGATCGATCTAGGGTTACAGTTAAGAATAAGGATAGGACAAGATTTATGGCTAAGGATAGAGCTAGGGTTAGGGCTAGGATTAGGATTAGGTAAGGGATAGGGTTAGAACTAGGAGTAGGGCTAGTGTGGAAGTTAGGGCTAGGGTTAGGGTTAGGGATAGGGTTAAATTAGGGCCAAAATTAGGGCTAGGGTTATTGTTCAGCTTAGGCCTAGCATTAGGTGTTGTGTTAGGTTTAAGGCTAGGGTTAGGGCTTTGTGTTATATAGGAACTAGGTTTATGATTAGGTCAAGTTTTAGAGTTAGGGTTATGGCTAGGTCTAGTGTTAGGTTTAGATGTTTGTTAGGCTCAGGTTTAGAGATAGGTTTACTGTTAATGGCAGGATCAGTGTTCAGGTTAGAGTTAGGGTTAGGGTGAAAGCCAGAATTAGGACAAGGTTAGGTTAAGGGGTAGGGTTAATATTTGGTTTAGGTTAAGGTTTATTGTTTGGGCTAGGACTAAGTTTTTGCTAAGGTACAGGGATAGAGTTATTGGTAGATTTAGGATTTGGTTTAGGTCTAGGGCTAGTGTTGGGGTTAGATTTGGTGTAAGGTTAATATAGGGCTTGTTTCAGGGTTCAGTTTAGGGTTATGGTCAGGTTTAGTCCTATAATTAGTGTTAGTGTCAGAATAAGTGTGAAGTTTAGGGTTAGAGCTAGAATGAGTGCTAGGGTTAGGACTAGTAATAGTGTTAGGATTTGGATTAGGCTAAGGATTAGGATTAGGACAAGGGTTAGCATTATGTTTAGCGTATGGCTTAGGGTAAGGGATAGGGTTAGGGCTAGTGTTAGGGTTATGTTTAGGACTTAGGGTTAGGGTTAAATCTAGTGTTAGGGCTCAGATTAGGGCTATTTTTGTGTTAGAATTAGGGCTAGAGGTAGGCTTATGGTCAATGTAAGAACTAGAGTTACTATTAGGATTTGTTCTAGGGTTAGGATTTGGGCTAAGTCTAGTGTTTAGCATTAGATTTAGGGTTAGGGTGATATTTAGAGCTAGGATTAGTGTTTGGATATGAGTCATGGTCAGGGTTAGTTTTAGGCCTATGACTTGAATTAGAGCTAGGCTTATGGCGAGTTGTAGGTTTAAGGTTTGGTTTAGGTTAAGGTTTAGGTTTAAATCAATGGCTCAGTTTTGTTTTAGGGCTAGGGCTAGAGTTAGGGCTAGTTTTATGATTAGCAATTGTGTTATTGCTAGTAGTACGGTGAGTTTTAGGCTTAAGTTTAGGGTTAGATTTAGAGTTATGGTTAGATCTAGGGTTAGGTCTATGGGTAAGATGACGGCTAAGCTTAGGACTAAGGTAATGGATAGGGTTAGAAATAGAAATAGGGCTAGAGTGAAAGTGAGTTAGTCTTAGGACTATAGTTAGTGGTAGGGTTAGGTTTAGGGCTAAATTAGGGCTAGGATTAGTGCTAGGGTTAGTGTTAGTGTTAGGTTTAAGGTTAAGGCTAGGGTTAGGGTTTGTGCAATTGTTAGGTTTAGGATTAGTTTTAAGAGATATGATGGGATTATCGCTAGGTTCAGGGCATGGTCGAGGGTTAAAATTAGGGATACATCCAGGGTGAGGGTTTGGATTAAGATTAAGGATATGTTTAGTGCTAGGATGAAGGCTAGGTTTTGTGATAGGGTAAGGAGTAGAATTAGGGACAGAACTATTATCAGGTCTAGGGTTATTTTTAGGGTTATGTTTATAGCTAGGTCTACTGTAAGGTTTTGGTCTAGGGTAAGGGTGATGTTTAGAGCTTGGTTTATTATTAGGGTCAGAGTCCATGTTAGGGTTTGCTTTAGGTTAAGGTTTAGGTTTAGGTATCAAATTAGCAATAGGTTTAGTGTTAGATTAATGAATATGGTTAGGTATAGGGTTCAGGTTAGTTATAGAGTAATGTATAGGGTTAGTTTTATGGATAGTGTTAGGTTTAGGCCTAGGGTTAGCATTTGGGATAGGCTTATGTGTAAGGTAATCAATAGAGTTAGTGCTAGTGTTAGGGATTTGTTAAGGTTAGAATTAGGACTAGGGTTAAGGTTAAGTCTAGGGTTAGTGTTAGGGTTAAGTTTAGGTTAAGTGTTTATGGTTAGATATAGGGTGAGGTTTAGGGTTAGAGTCAGGGCTATGATTAGAATTAGAGTTAGAGTTAGGGCAAGGGTTAGCATTAGTTTTAGGGTTTTATTTAAAGTAATGGATAAAATTTGAGGTAGAATTTGTGCTATGGTTACAGGTAGGATTAGGGCAAGAGTTAGGGTGAAGTTTACATTTAGGGTAAGAGTTAGAGTTTGAGCTAGGGCTAGGGCTAGGGCAAGCATGAGGATTAGGTCTAGTGCTAGGATTAGTGTTATGGTTATGCTTACAACTAGTTTTAGTGCTACATTTAGGGCTAGGTTATAGGGGAAGTTTATAGTTAGTGTTACGACTATGGGTAATGTAAAAGCTAGAACTATGGTTAGGTTTATGGATAGGTCCAGTGTTAGGGATAGGATTTGTGTTAGGTTAAGATTTAGAGCTAGGATTTTTGTTATGGTTATTGTCAGTGTTCGGGTTAGCATTGGGTTTAGGGTTAGGACCACAATTTCACTAGCATTAGTTTTAGGGGTATTCTTAGTCTTTACTAGGGTTAGTTCTAGGGTATTGTTAGTTCTTGGGGTATTGTTAGGTTAGGGTTAGATTTAGGAACACTGTTATTCTTTGTGTCAGGCTAATGGTTATTGTTAGTGCTAGGGCTAGGTTTTCTGTTTAGGGCAAGGGCAAGAGTTATAGCTATATTTAGGATTAAGTTTAGGTCTATTGCTAATATTATGGGTAGGTTTAGATATAAGGTTGCTGTTAGAGCATGTGTTAGTGATTGGTTTGGAGTTAGGGTCAGGCTTAGACCTAGGGTTAGTGTTAGGGTCAGAATAAGGGTCAGGGATAGGCTTAGGGTTTGGGTTACAGTTAGAGATGGAATGAGGCCTAGGGTTAGGATTAGTAATGGAGTTAGTGTTTGAGGTAGGCTAAGGATTAGTGTTAGGACTGGGGTAGCTTTAGGGTGAGGATTTGGCTTACGGTAAGGTATAGGGGTAGAGTTTGGGTTAGAGTTAAAGCTAAGGTTAGGGTTAGGGTTAAAGCTAGAATTACGGTTCAGATTAAGGCTAGATTTTGTTTTAGGGTTAGGGCTATTTCTAATGTAAGTACTGGCATTATGATTAGGGCTAGTATTAAGTTTAGCATTAGGGCTAGGTTTAGTGTTTTGGTTAGGTTTAGGGTTAAGGTGATGTTTGGAGCCAGAGTTAGTTTTGGGATCAGAGTCTGGGTCATTATTAGTTGCATGGTTAAATTTATACCTCGAATTATGGCTAGTGTAAATTCTAAGCATAGCATTAGAATTTGGTTTAGGTTAAAAGTTAGGATTAGAGCTCTAGCTCAGTTGTGCTTGAATGCTATGGCTAGGGTTAGGGCTTGTATTCAAATAAGCATTATGGTTAGGACTAGTGTTAAAGTGAGGTATAGGTTTAAGTTTAGGGTTATATTTAGAGTTAGTGTTAGATCTAGGTGTAAGACTAGGGCTAAGTTTGGGGCTAGGGTTATGGCTAGGCTTTGGCTTATGGTAAGGGATAGGTTTAGAACTAGGGATAGGGCTATAGTGAGAGTTAGATTTAGTGTTAGGGTAGGGATATGATGAGGTTTAGAGTTAGGTCTAAATTAGGTCTAGAATTAGAGCTATGGTTAGCATATGTCTAGGCCTTAGTTTACAGCTATGTATAGAATTATTGTTAGGATACAGTATGATATTATAGATTGGTTAAGGGCTAGGGCGAATTTCACTTTAGGGTTAGGCCTAGTGTTAGGGTTAGGGTTAGGATTAAGGCTAGATTTAGGGCCAGGTTTAGGGATATGGTTTTTTTTTAGCATAAGGGCTAGAATTAGTGCTAGGGATTATGTCAGGACTAGGGTTATGATTAGGGATAGTTTAAGGGTTAGGTTTATGGCTATGTATAGTGTAAGGGTTAGGTTGAGGGTTAGTGTCACTTATAGAGGTAGGGTTATTATTAGGGTCAAGGTCATGTTTAGGGTTTTTCTAGGTTATGGTTTAGGGTTATGGCTCAAATTAGCGTTAGGATTAGGTTTTCAGTTAGGATAATAGATATGGTTAGGTTTAGGGTTCAGGTTATGTTTAGGGTAATGGGTAGGGTTAGGGTTATGGATATAGTTAGGGTTATCCTAGGATTAGTATAAGGGTTAGGGTTAAGGTTAAGTTAATGTATACAATTAGAGGTAGAGTTAGGGCTAGGGTTATGGTTAGAATTGAGGCTAGGTTTAGGATTAGGTTTAGAGTTAAGTTTAGGATTAAAGGAAGTGTTAGGGTTAGGGTTAGAGCTAGGTTTCAGATTAGGTTAGGGCTAGGGTAGGGCTATGGCTAAAACAAGAACCAGGCTTATTATTAGGGCTAGTTTTAGGATTAGGGTTAGGGCTAGGTCCATTTTTATGGTTGGGTTTATTATTAGGGTGATGCTTTGAGATAGGGTGAGTGTTAGGATCAGAGTCAAGGTCAGTGTTAGTTCTACGGTTAATGATAACACTCAAATTAGGGCTAGGGTTAAATGCAGTTTTAGAGTTAGGTTTTGTGTTAGGATTAGGGTGAAAATTAGGGCTAGGGCTAATATCAGATCTAGGGTTACAGTTAAGTTATGGTTAGGGTTACGGCTATTGCTTTGTTTTGTTTTAGAGCTAGGACTATGTTTATGGCTAGTTTTAGGATTGGCGATAGTGTTAGGGCTAATGGTAATGTGAGGTTTAGGCTTACAATTATTGTTATATTTAGAGTTATGTTCAGATCTAAGGTTAGTGCTTGTGCTAGGTTTAGCGGTTAGGTTAGGGCAAGTGTTAGGGTTACGGTAATAAATAGATTTAGTACTAGAAATAGGTCTAGGGCAAGAGTTAGAGTTAGTCTTAGGGGTAGGGTTAGAGTTAGGGTTATGGTTAGCACTAAATTAGGTCTAGGATTAGAGCTAGTGTTAGTGTTAGGGTTAGGCCTAGGGTTAGGGCTAGGGTTAGGGTTAGTGTTTGTGTTAGTATTAGGGTTAGGCTTAGGGGAAGAGATGTGGTTATAACTAGGTTCAGAACTATGGTGATGGTTGAAAATCGAGATTGGGCTAGGATGAGGGCTCGGGTTTGTGTTAGGTTTAGGGTAAGAATTAGGTCTATAGTTAATGTCAGTTCTAGGGTTATGTTTAGGGATAGTGTTAAGGTTAGGTGTATGGCTGGGTCTATTGTAAGGGTTAGGTTTCGGGAAAGGGTTTGTTTTAAAACTGGATGTATTATTAGAGTCAGTGTCTTGTTAAGAGTTTGGTTTAAGTTATGGTTTAGGTTTATGACTCCAATTAGCATTAGAGTAAGGGATTGGGTTAGAGTAATTAATAGAATTAAGTTTAATGTTCAGGTTAGTCTTAGGTAATGGATTAGGTTAGTGTTAGAGATAGGTTTAGAGTTAGGCCTAGGGTTACCATTTGGGTTAGGCTTATATTTAGGATAATGGATTGGTTTAGGGATAGGTTTATGGTTAGAATTAGTTCTAAGGCTAGGGCTAGGGTTAGGGTTAAGCCTAGGGCTAGTGTTAGGTTTAGGTTTAGGGTATGTATTAGGCTTTGAGCTATGGTTAGGTCTAGGGCCATGGTTAGGGTTAGTGTGATGTCTAGGTTTAGGGTTAGGGTTAAGTTTAGAGCTAGGATTTGCATTAGGGTTAGGGTTATGTTTAGGGTAATGGATAGAGTTAAAGCTAGGGTTTGACCTTGGTTATGGTAAGGATTAGGACTAGGGTTAAGGTTAGGGTTAAGGCTAGAGTTATGTTTTGATTAAGGGTTAGTGTTTGAGCTCAGGTTAGGGTTAGGACAAGGGTAAGGGTTAGGGTTAGGTCTAGGTTTTGGGGTTAGGGTCATTCTTAGGGCTAGTGTTAGGGCTAGATTTTGTGTGAGGTTTAGGGCTAATGTTAGGGCTATAGGTAATGTAAGACCTAAATTTAGGGATATGTCTAGGTCTAGTGTTAGGGTTAGGGCTAGATTTTGGATAAGCATACAGTTTAAAGCTAGGATTTGTTTTACAGGAAGGGGCCGTGTTTGGGTTAGGGTTATATGGCCAGAATTAGGACTAGGTATAAGTCTAGAGGTAGAGATAATATTTGGGTTACATTAAGGGTTAATTTGAGGGCTAAGGCTAGGTTTTTGTTTAGATCTAGTGCTAGATTTATTCCTGGATTTAGGATTAGGATTTTGTCTAGTTCGAGTGTTGGGGCTAGGTTTAGGTATAGAGTTACCCATATGGCTAGTGTTAGGGTTCAGTTTAGGGTTAGGGTCAGGTTTCAAACCAGAATTAGAGTTTGGATCAGAATAAGGGTCAGGGTTAGGGTTAGTATTTGGGTTATGGTTAGAGCTAGAATGAGGTCTAGGTTTAGGACTATTAATAGAGTTTTGGTTTGAGGTAGGCTAAGGATTAGGATTAGGACTAGGGTAGAATTAGGGTGAGGGTTTGGCTTAGGGTACGGGATAGGTTTAGAGCTAGTGTTAGGGCTAGTGTTAGGGTTAGGGATAGGTCTAGGTTAAGATTCGGGTTAGGTTTTATGCTGTGTTTATGTCTCAGATTAGAGCCAGCTTTTCTGTTAGCACAGGCATTAAGTTTCGGTCTAGGTCTTGTGTTCGGGTTAAGTTTAGTGTTAGTGTGATGTTTAGAGCTAGGGTTATTCTTAGGGTCAGATTCAGGGTCAGGGTAAGTTCTATAGTTAGGGTTAGGACTAAAATTAGGGCTATGGTTAGGGTTAGGTATGAGCTTAGGTTTTAGTTTAGGTTAAGGATTAGGGTTAAGTCTATGACTCGGTTTTGTTTGAGTTTTGTTTGTTAGTGCTAGGGTTTGTGTAATATAAGGGATAGATTTAGAACTAGGGTTAGTGCTCGGGTTAGAGTTAGGGTTAAGGTTACAGTTAGGGTTAAGTTTAGGAATAAATTTGTGCTAGGATTAGTGCAGGTGTTAGTGTTAGGGCTAGGCTTACATTTAGTGTTAGAGTTAGGGTTAGGATTAGTGTAAGGTGTGATATTATGGCTAGGTTTAGGGTGAGGGTCAAAATAGTGTTAGAGCTAGGGTTAGGGTTAGAATTAGTGTTAGGATTAAGGCTAAGTTTAGGGCTAGTAAAAGGCCTAGGTTTAGGGCTAGAATTAGGGCTAGGTTTTGTGTTAGGTTTAGGGTTAGGTTTAGGTCTCGGGTTAATTTCAAGTCTATGTTTATATTTAGGGTCAGTTTTAGGGTTAAGTTCATTACTAGTTCTAGTTTAAGTATAGGTTGATGGTTAGGGTCAAGTTTAGAGATAGGGTTATTATTAGGGTCACAGTCATGTTGAAGGTTTGGATTAGGTTAAGGTTTAAGGTTTAACGCTCTCATTAGCATTAGGGTTAGTGTTAAATTTAGGGTAATGTTTATGGTTAGGTTTAGGTTTTAGAATAGGTTTAGGGTAATAGATAAAGTTAGGGTTAGATACAGTGTTAGGGTTATCCTAGGGTTAGCATTAGGGTTAGGAGTATCGTAAGGGTAATGGATAGGGTTAGAGCTAGGGTTAGGTCTAGGATTATGGTTAGGATTAAGCCTAGTGTTTAGTTTAGGGTTAGGGCAAGTTTTAGTGTTAGGGTTAGGTTTAGCATAATGGTTAGGGCTCTCGTTAGGGTTAGTTTTAAAAGAAGGTGTAGGGCTCAGATTAATGCTAGATTTTGGATTAGGTT
This sequence comes from Marmota monax, assembly GCF_021218885.2. Lineage (NCBI taxonomy): Eukaryota > Metazoa > Chordata > Mammalia > Rodentia > Sciuridae > Marmota > Marmota monax. The sequence continues at coordinate 13,131 of NW_026694662.1, read as the reverse complement.
AGGGCTAGGATTAGGGCTAAGGTTAATGTAAGAACTAGCTTTATGATTAGGGCTACTTTTAGGGTTAGGGTTAGAGGTAGGTGTGGTTTTAGGGTTAGTTATATTTTTAGGGTGATCTGAGAGCTGCAGCTAGTATTAGGGTCAGAATCAGGGTCAAGATTAGTTTTAGGGTTAGGACAGGACTTTAATTAGGCTACTATTAGGGCTAGACGTACGATTATGTTTTGGTTTAGGTTAAGGGTTAGAGGCAGGACTATGACTAGGTTTTGTTTTATGGCTAGGACTAGATTAGGGCTACTTTTAGGATTTCTTTAGTGTTAGGGCTAAGGGTTAGTGTTAGAGTTATGCTTAGATGTATGGTTAGTGTTAGGGCTAGGATTAGGGCTAAGGTTAGAGTAAGTGTTAGGGTTACAGTAAAGGATAAGGAATTTGGAATAGGGCTAGGGTGACAGTCAGAGTTAGTCTTAGTGCTAGTGTTAGGGTTAGAATTAGGGCTAAATTAGGGCTAGAATCAGGTCTAGGATTAGTGTAAGTGTTAAATCTAGGGTTAGAGTCAGGGTTAGATTTAGGGGAAGGGATGGGGTTATAACTAGGTTCAGAAATATCATGAGAGATAAAATTAGGGATAGGGCTAGAGATAGGTTTTGGGTTAAGATCAAGGCTAGGTTTAGGGCTAGGATGAGGTTTAGTGTTTGTGTTAGGGTTATTGAAAGAGTTAGGGCTAGGCCTAATATCAGGTCTAGTGTTACAGTTCAGGGTAACATTTATGGCTAGGTCTAGTGTCAGAGTAAGGTTTAGGGTAAGGTTCAGGTTTAGACCTAGGGCTATTATAATGGTCAGGTCAGGTTTTGGGTTTCAGTTAGGTTGAGGTTTAGGGTTAGGGCTCCAATTAGCATTAGGGTTAGAGTTAGGTTTAGTGTAATGTATAGGGTTATGCTTAGGCTTCAATCTAGGTTTATGTTTCAGGTTAGTTTTAGGTTAATGACAGGGTTAGGGTTAGGCCTAGGGTTAGAATTAGGTTTATGGTTATTGCTTGGGTAATGGAGAGGTTTAGAGCTAGGTTTAGGGCTAGGGTTATGTTTAGGATTAGGGCTAGAGTTAAGGTTAGGGTTTGAGTTAAGACTAGGGTTAGTGTCAGGGTTAACTTTAAGATACGGGTTAGAATTTAAGCTAGGGTTATTGCTAAGGCTAGGGTTAAGTTTAGTCTTAGGTCTAGGTTTAGAGTTGATATTAGGGTTAGGGCTAAGGTTAGGGTTAGTGTTAGGCTTAAGATTTTCTTATGGTTAGGTTAAGGGTAAGGGTCAGGGATTGTTTAAGTGTTAGGGCTAGGTTTAGAGTACAAGTTAGAATCAGAGCTATGGAGAGAGGAATTGTTAGGGTTAGGGCTAGGGTTAGCATTAGTTTAGGGTTATATTTAGGGTAATGGATAGAAATAGAGCTATGGTTTGGGCTATGGTAACAGTTATGGCTAGGGTTTGTTTATGGTAAGTGTTAGGGTTTGAGCTAGAGGTAGGTCTAGGGCTAAGTTTAGGTTTAGGTTCAACGTTAGGTCTAGGGATAGGATTACGGTAGGTTTATGGTTAGGGTTAGGGTTAGGTTTATCATTAGAGTTAGGATAAGGGTAGGGAAATGGATATGGTTACATGTAGGTTTAGGCTTAAGGTTAGGGTTAGATTTAGTTTTAGGGTTAAGGTTAAAGCATGGTTATGTTTAGGTTTCTGGTACAGGTTTGGGTTTGAGCTACGGTTAGGCCTATGACAAGTGTTAGGTTTAGGGTTAGGTCTAGGGTTAGTTTTCTGGTTAGGATTAGGGTTAGGGTTATGTCCAGGATTATCAATAGGGTTAGGGTTAGGGTAATGGGTAGATTCACAGCTAGGTTTAAAGATAGGGTAAGTTTAGGGTTAGGGATAGTGTTAGGGTTTGAATTAGGGTTAGGTCTAAATTTATATTTAGGGTAAGGATTAGGCCATGAGTAAGGTTTAGGACTGAGGCTACAGTTAGGGTTAGGATTAGGGCTAGTGTTAGGGTTAGGGTTATTCTTAGGGCTAGGTTTTGGCCTAGGATTCGCTCTAGGTTTTGTGTTTGGTTAAGTCATAGTGTGAGGGCTATTAGTAATGTAAGAGCTAAGATTATGATTAGGGTAGTTGTATGGTTAGGATTATGGCTAGGTCTAGTGTTAGGTTTAGGTTTTCAGTTAGGGTCAGATTTAGAGATAGCTCAGGTTTAGAGTTATGATTCAGGCTATGTTTAGGTCTATGATGAGGGCTAGTGTTTGTTTTAAGGCTTGGATTAGAGCTAGGTCTAATATCATGTCTAGGGTTATGGTTAAAGATAGTTTTAGGGTTAGGTTTATGGCTATGTCTAGTGTAAGGGTTAGGCTTAGGGTAAGGGTCAGGTTTAGAGCTAGGGGAAATATTAGAGTTAGGCTCAAGTTTAGAGTTTGTTTTAGGTTAGGATTTAGGTTTAGGGCTCAAATTCTCATTAGGGTTAGCATAGGGTAATGATAGGCTTTGGTTTAGGGTTCAGGTTAGGTTTATGGTAATTCATAGGGTTAGCATTAGCAATAGGGTTAGGGTTAGGCTTAGGGTTAGCATTAGGGTAAGGGTTATGTTTATGGTAATGGATCAGATTAGAGCTTAGGTTAGAACCAGGGTTATGGTCAGGAATAGGTCTTGAGTTATGGTTAACTCTCGTTTAAAACTAGGGATAGGTTTAGGGTTATGGTTAGTATAAGGGTTAGGTTTTGAGCTAGGGTTAGTGCTAGAGAGAGGGTTAGTTTTAGGGTAAGGTCTAGGGATAGGATTATGACAGGGTTAGTGTTAGGGTTAGGGTTAGGGCTAGGGTTATCATTAAAGTTAGGCTTATGTTTAGGGTAATGGATAGTGTTAGATATAGGGTTAGGGTTAGATTTTGGTTTTGGGTTAGGATTAGGGTTATGGTTATGCTTATGCTTAGGTTTATGGTTAGGTTTAGGTTTTGAGCTAGATTTAGGGCTATGCTGAATGTTAAATTTAGGGTTATGTCTACAGTTAGTTTTCCGATTAGAGTTAGGTTTAGAGTTAGGGTTTGAGCTAAAATTATCAATAAGTTTAAGTTTGTGGTAATGGGTAGGTTTAGAGCTAGGTTTAGTTCTATGGTTGAGTTTAGGATTAGAGCTGGTGTTAGGGTTAGAGTTATTGATAAGTCCACATTTATGTTTAGGCTATGGTTTAAACTTTGAGCTATGGTTAGGGCTAAGTTGAGGGCTAAGGTTAGGTTATGGCTAGGTTAATGGTTAGTGTTATGCTTAGGGCTAGGTTTAGGCCTTGGATTAGCTGTATGTTTAGTGTTATGATTAGGTCTAGGGTTAGGGCTATGGGTAATGTAAGAGCCAGGGTTATGATTAGGGCTTGTTTTAGTGTTCGAGTTTTGGCTGGGTCTAGAATTAGGTTTTGTGTTTTGGTTAGGGTCAAGTTTAGAGGTACGTTTAGTGTTACAGGCAGGGTGAGTGTTTGTCTTAGAGTTAAAGTTAGGGTTAAAGCCAGAATTAGGACTAGTTTTTGGTTTAGGGGTAGGGTTAGTGTTTAGGTTATTTGAATGGTTATTGTTAGGGCAATGGCTAGGTTTTTGTATAGGTTTAGAGCTAGAGTTAAGGCTAGATTTAGAATTAGGTTAAGATCTATGGCTAATGGTAGGGTTAGGTTTAGGTATAAGATTACCAGTAGGGCTAGTGTTAGGGTTTGATTTAGGGTTAGGGTCAGGTTTAGACCTCGGATTTGTGTTATAGTCAGAATAAGGATCGGGGTTAGGTTTAGGGTTTTGGACAGGATTAGAGCTAGAATGAGATCTAGGATTAGGACTATTAAAAGGGTTAATATTTGGTTAGCCTAAAAGTTAGGCATAGGTATAGGGTTACCATTAGGGTTAGGGTTTTGCTTAGGGTAAGGGATAGGGTTAGAGATAGGTTTAGGGATAGGGTTAGAGTTAAACCTAGGTTTAGGGCTCAGATTAGGGCTACTTTTTGTGTGAGGTTTAAGGCTAGGGTTAGGGCAATGACTAATATAAGAACTAGGGTTAATATTAGAATTAGTTTTAGGGTTAGGGTTAGGGGAAGGTCAAGTGTTAGGGTTAGGTTTAAAATTAGATTGTTATTTATAGCTAGAGTTAGTGTTAGGATATGAGTAAGGTCAGGGTTAGTTTTAGGGTTAGGGTTAGGATTCGAATTGGGGCTAGGGTTACTGTTAGGGTTTGGTTTAAGTATAGGCTGCTGTTTAGAGCTAGGGTGAGTGTTAGGATATGAGTCTGGGTCAGGGTTATTTTTAAAGTGAGGATTAGGACTTGAATTAGGGCTAGGATTTTTTCTAGATGTAGTGCTAGTATTTTGTTTAAGTTAAGGTTGAATGTTAGGATTTTTGCTCGGTTTTGTTTTAGTGCTATGGTTAGGGTTAGGGCTAGTTTTATGATTAGCTTTAGGTTTAGGGATAGGGTTTTGGTTTGGATTAGGTTAAGGCTAGGATTAATGCTAGGATTAGGGCTAGGGTTTTAGTTAGGTTTAGGGCAAGAATTAGGGCTTGGGCTAATATCAGGTCTAGTTTTACAGTTAGGGATATTCTTAGGGTTAGGTTTATGGCTAGGTCAAAATTAAGTGTTACTTTTAGGGAAATGGTCAGGTTTAGAGCTAAGTGTATTATTAGGGTCACGGTCCGGCTTGGGGTTTGGGTTAGGTTAAGGTTTGGGTTTAGGGCTCAAATTAGCATTAAGAATGGAGTTAGGGTTAAGGTAATGGGTAGGGTTAGGTTTAGATTTCAGGTTAGGTGTAGAGTAATGGATATGGTTTTGGTTTATTATAGGTTTAGGGTTAGGCCTAGAGTTAGCATCAGCATTATGTATCATTAGGGTAATTTATAGGGTTAGACTTAGGGTCAGGGCTGGGGCTATGGTTAAAATTAGGGCTAGAATTAGTGTTAGGCTCAGGGTTAACACGAGGGTTGGTGTTAGGATTAGGTTTTGGGTATGGTTTAGGGTTTGAGCTAGGGTTAGTGTGAGGACAAAGGTTAATTTAGGATTAGGTCTAGGGTTATGGTCATGGTTTATGGTAGGGATAGTGTTAGTTTTAGCATAAGGGTTAGGGTCAAGTTTAAACCTAGGTTTAGTGTTGGAGTAAGAATAAGGGTCAAGGCTAGGCATAGGGCTTGGGTTAATGTTAGGGTTAGTGTTAGGGTTATGGCTAGGGTTATCATTAGGTTTAGGGTAAAATATTTAGATATCAGGTTAGAGATAGGGTTAGGTTTAAGTTTTCCTTATGGTTAGGTTAAGGGTTAGGGTTAGAATTTGAGCTAGCTTAGGTTTAGGATTAGGTTTAGGTTCACTGTTAGTACTAGGGTTAGGTTTATGTTTAGGGTTAGGGTAGGTTTAACTTTAGGTCTAGTGTTATCATTAGGGTTAAGTTTAGGGTTAGGTTAATGGGTAGGGTTTGAGCTAGGGTTAAGGCTATGGTTAAGGTTAGGATTAGGGCTAGGGTTATGGTTAGTGTTAGGCCTTTGGTTATGGTTAGCTTAAGTTTAAGGGTTAGGGAATGAGCTAGGATTAGGACTGGAGTGAGGGTTAGGGTTACAATCAGGGCTAGGCTAGCGTTAGGATAAGGTTTAGGGCTAGGGTTAGCATTAGGTTTATGGTTATGGTAAGGGTAATGGATAGATTTAGAGCTAGTGTTTTGACTATTTTTATGCTTATGATAAGGGCTAGGGTAAAGGTAAGGGTGAAGTTTTGGTTTTGGACTAGGGTTGCGTTTAGGATAAGGTTAAGAGTTGGAGCTAGAGTTAGATCTAGGATGAGGGTTAGGGTTAGGATTATGGCTAGGTTTAGGGTTAAAGTTATGCTTGGGGTTAGGTTTAGGGCTACAGTTAGGGCTAGGTTTTGTGTGAGGTTTAGGGTTAGTGTTAGGTGTATTAGTAATTTAAGAGCTAGAGTTATGGTTATTGCTAGATTTAGGGTTCATCTAGTGTTAGGGTGAGTTTTGGGGATAGGATAAGTTCTAGAGCTAGGGGTTTCTTAGGGTAAGTGTCAGAGTTAAGGTTAGGATTATGTTTAGGGTTAGGTTCAAAATGAGGACCTGGGTTAGGTCTAAGTTTAGGGCAGTGTTTGGGTTAGGTTAAGGGTTATTGTTATGGCTAGGGCTAGGTTATGGCTATATTTAGAATTAGGTTTAGGTCTAGTGCTATTGTTAGTGTTAGGTTTAAGTATAGGGTTACTGGTAGGGCTAATGTTAGGTTTCAGATAAGGTTAGTGTTAGGTTTAAACCTAGGTTTAGTGTTAGAGTCTGAATAAGGGTCAGGGATAGGATTAGGGTTTGGGTTAAATTTAGAGCTAGAACGAAGTCTAGGGTTATAACTAGTAATAAAGTTAGGGTTTGGTGTAGGCTTAGGATTAGGGTTAGGACTATGGTAGCAATAGGTTTAAGGTTTGGCTTAGAATAAGTGATAGGGTTAGAGCTAGGTTTAGAACAAGGAATAGGGTTAGGGTTATAGCTAGGTTTAGGTATAGGGTTAAAGCTAGTGTTAGGCCTTGGATTATGGCTAGGTTTGTGTTAGGTTTAGGGCTATGGCTAATGTAAGTACTGGAATTACATTAAGTATTTGTTTTAGGGTTAGGATTAGGGCGGGGTCTAGTATTAAGTTTTGGTTTCAGGATAGGTTGATGTTTACAGCTAGGATCAGTATTAGTGTCAGATTCAGGGTTAGTATTAGTTCTAGGTTTAGGGTTAGGACGTGAATTAGGGCTAGGGTTTTAGGTAGGTGTAGGGTTAGGGTTTGGTTTCTTTTAAGGGTTAGGGTCAGTGCCAAGGCTCGGCTTTGCTTGAGGGCTAGGTCTAGGTTCAGGGTTAGTTTTCAAATTAGCGTTAGGGTTAGAGCTAGTTTTAGTGTACGGTTTAGTTTATGGTTAGGGTTAGATTTAGAATTAGGGTTAAATCCAGGTATTGGCTAGGATTAGGGATAGGGTTTGGATTATCATAAGGGATAGTGTTAGAACTAGGGATAGGGATAAGGCGAGAGTTAGAGTTAATCTTAGGGTAAGGGTTTGGTAGGGTTAGGGTTACGGCTTCATTAGGGCTAGGATTATAGCTAAGGTTAGTATTAAGTCTAAGCCTAGGTTTAGGGCTAGGGTTAGGGTTATGTTTATTGTTAGGCATGATGTTATAGCTAGGTTTAGAACTAGGGTGAGGGTTAAAATTAAGTTTATGGCTAGTGTTAGGGTTAGGGTTAAGATTAAGTCTACGTTTAGGTCTAGGGTTTGTGTTAGGCTTGGGGCTTCATTAGTGCTAGGGCTAATGTTAGGTCTAAGATTTTGGTTAGATTTAGATTTAGGGTTAAGATTATTGCTAAGTATAGTGTAAGGGTTAGTTTAAGGTTTAAGGTAAAGTTTACAGCTAGGGGCATTATTAGGGTAAGGTACAGGGTTCCAGTTTGGATTAGGCTAAAGTTTAAGGTTAAGGCTCAAATTAGCGTTAGGTTTAGGGTTAGGATTAGTTTTATGGTTTATGGTTCAGGTTAGTTTTAGTGTAATGGATAGGTTTAGGGTTAGGAATAGGGTTAGGGTTATCCTAGGGTTAGCATTAGGGTTAGGTTAGGGTTAAGTTAATGGATAGGATTAGAGCTATGTTTAGGGCTATGGTTATTGTTAGGATTAGGGCTAGGGTTAGGGTTAGGTTTGGGGTTATTGCAAGGGTTAGGGTTAGCATTAGATTAGGATAACAGTTAGGGCTAGGGTTATAGTTATTGTTAATGATAAAACTATTATTAGTGCTCTGATTAGGATAGGTTTTGTGTTAGGTTATCACTAGGGTTAGTGCTAAAGATAATGTAAGAACTAGGATTATGATTAGGGCTAGTTTTAGGATTAGGATTAGGGTTAGGTCTAGGTCTAATGTTAGGGTTCAGTTTAGGTTTTGGGTGATGTTTAGAGCTAGAGTTTGTGTAGGGTCAGGGTCAGGGTCAGGGATAGTGTTATATTTAGGATGGAACTCAAACTAAAGCTAGGTTTAAGGCTAGGTGTAGGGTTAAGGTTTGGTTTAGGTTAAATGTTAAGGTTAGGGTTATGGCTTTGTTTTGTTGTAGTGCTTGGGCTAGTTTAGGGCTGTTTAGGATTAGTGTTAATGTTACAGCTTGTGTTAGTGAGATATTTAGGCCTAGGGTTAGGGTTAAATTTAGAGTTATGATTAGATGTAGGTTTAGGGCTAGGGCTTGGTTTAGGGCTAAGGTTAAGGGCAAGTTTTAGGGTTATGTTAATGGTTGGGGTTTGAACTAGGAATAGGACTAGGGAGAGAGTTAGAGTTAGTTTTAGGGCTAGGGTGAGGTTAGGATTATGGCTAAATTAGGACTAGGATTAGGTCTAAGTTGTGTGTTAGGGTTAGGCCTAGTTTTAGTCTTAGGTTTAGGTTTAGGAGAAGGGATGGGGTAATATCTAGTTTTAGTGCTAGGTTGAAGGTTAGAATATGGTTAGGGCCAGGATTATGTTTTGGGTAAGTAATAAGGCTAGGTTTAGGGCTAGAATGAGGCCTAGGGTTTGTTTTAGGTTTTGGCAAGAGTTAGGGCTAGGGCTAGTTTCAGGTCCAGGGTTATGGTTAGGGATAGATTGAGGGTTAGATTAATGGCTAGGTCTAGGGTAAGAGTTAGGTTTAGGGTAAGGGTCAGGTTTAGAACTTGGGGTATTATTAGGGTTTGAATCAGGTTTCTGGTTTGGTTGAAGTTAGGGTTTAGGGTTAGGGCTCAAATTAGCATTAGGGCTAGGGATATGGTAATGATAGATTCAGGTTTAGGGTTCAGGTTAGGTGTAGGGTAATTGATAGGGTTAGAGTTACTGAAAGGGTTAGGTTTAGGCCCATGGTTAGTATTAGGGTAAGGGTTATGTTTAGGATATTGGAAAGGGTTAGAACTAGGGTTAGGGCAAGTGTTGTGGTTAGTATTAGAGCTTGAGTTAGGGTTTGGGGGAGGTTAGGACTAGAGATAGTGTTAGTTTTAGGTTTAGGGTATTGTTTAGGGTTTGAGCACTAGGGCGAATGTTAGGTTTAGGGTTAGGCCTAGACTATAGCTACGGTTAGGGTCAAGGTTAGTGTTAGGATTAGGGATAGGGTTATCATTAGATTTAGAGTATTGGATAGGGTTTGATGTTAGGTTAGGGTTAAGTTTAGGATTAGGTTTTGGCTTAAGGTTAGTGTTAGGAATAGGTTTAGGGTTAGGTTTAGGGTTAGGATTAGGGTTTTGCTAGTGTTAGGTCTATGACAAGTTTAGGTTTATGGCTATGTCTAAGTTTACGGTTAGGGTAGATTTATGTTTAGGGCTAGGGTTATCATCAGAGTTAGGGTTAAGGTTAGGGTAATTGGTAGTATTAGATCTAGGGTTATGGCTAGGGTTAAGGTTAGGACTAGAGCTTGGGTTAAGGTTAAGTTTAGGTTAGGCCAAGTGTTAGTGTTAGGGCTATCTTAAGTTTAAGTGTTAGGGATTGAGCAAGGATTTCCACTAGGACAACGTTTAGGGTTAGAGTCTGGGTTAGGGTTAGGTTTAGGATTATGGTTAGAGTAATGGATTGAGTTGAGGTGGTGTTTGGCCTATGGTTATGGCTAGTTTTAACATTAGTGATATGGCTAGGTCTAGTTTAGGGTTAGGTTTTTGGTTAGGAAAAGGTTTCGAGCTAGAGTTTGTTTTAGGGTAAGGGTCAGTGTTCAGGTTAGGGTTAGGTTTATGATTAGGTCCAGCATTAGGACTAGGGGTAGGTCTAGGGGTAGGGTTACTGTTTGGGTTAGGTTAAGCGTTATTTTTAGTGCTAGGCATAGAGTTATCACTAGATGAAAGACTAGATTTAGGTCTAGGTCTAGTGTTAGGGTTAGGTATAGGTATAGGTTACAGGTAGCACCAATGTTAGAGGTAGGTTTAGGGTTAGGATCAGGTTTAGACCTACAGATAGTATTAGGGTCAGAATAAGGGTCAGGGTTAGGGTTAGGGTTTGGCATAGGGATAGAGCTAGATTGAGGGCTAGTGTTAGGACTAGTAATAGAGTTAGGGTTTGGGTTAAGCTAAGGATTAGTTTTAGGACTAGGGTAGCTTTAAGGTTAGAGTTTGGCCTAGTGTAAAGGTAAGGTTAGCAGTAGGCTTAGGATTAGGGTTAGTGCTAGGGTTAGTACTAGGCTTAGAGTTAGGGTTACGGTTAGGGCTAGGGTGAGAGTTAAAGCTAGCGTTAGGGCTCGGATTAGGGCTAGGTTTTGTGTTAGCTTTAGGTCTACGGCTAATGTAAGAGCTAGGTAGGGTTACTATTAGGGCTAGTTTTAGGGTTATTTTTACGTCTAGGTCTAGTATTAGGTTAGATTTAAGGTTAGTGTTATGTTTAGGGTAATGGATAGGTTACGTTTAGGGAATGTGTCAGGGTTAGGATGAGGGTTAGCATTAGGGTTAGGTTTCAAGTTAGGGTAATGGATAGGGTTAGAGCTAGGGTTTTGGATAGGGTTAATGCTAAGGTTAGGGTTAGGGTTAGTGTAAGGATTAAATTTAGGGTTAGGTTTAGGGTAAGGGTTAGAGCAGCATTTAGGGTTAGAGATAGGGTTAAAGCTAGGGTTTGGGCCCAGATTAGGGCTAGGTTTTGTGTTTCATTAGGGCTAGTGTTAGGGATACGGCTAATGTAAGAACTAGTGTTATGATTAAGGCTAATTTTAATGTTACAGTTAGGGCTAAGTTTAGTTTTAGGTTTAAGTTTCAGTTTAAGTTGATGTTTTGAGCTAGGGTTAGTGTTACGTTCAGAGTCAGGGTCAAGGATAGTTTTAGGTTAGGGATAGGACTCAAATTAGGGGTAAGCTTAGGGCTAGATGTAGGTTTAGGATTTCATTTAGGTTAAGGGTTAGGGTTAGTGATATCGCTCGGTTTTGTTTTAGGGCTAAGGCTATATCTATATACAAGGGTAGTTTTAAGATTAGCGTTAGTGTTATGGCTAGTGATAGGGTGAGTTTAGACTTAGGGATACATTTAGAGTAATGGTTAATTTTAGGTTTAGGGCTATGGCTAGGGTTAGGGCTAAGGTTAGGTGTAGTGTTTGGGTTATGGTAAGAAATAGGGTTAGATCTAGGAATAGGGCTAGGGTGAGAGTTAGATTTAGTCTTAAGGCTAGGGTTAGGGTTAAGTTTAGGGCTAAACTAGGCCTAGGAACAGGTCTAAGTTTAGTGTTAGTGTTAGGCCTAATGTTAGGGGCTATGTTTATGGTTAGGTTCAGGGTTAGGTTTAGGGGAAGAGATCGGGTTATAGGTAGGTTTATGGCTAGGGCGATGATTAGAATTAGGTTTAGGGATAGGATTAGGATTGGGTTAGAATTAAGGCTAGATTTGGTGTTACGATGAGAGCTAGGGTTTTTTTAGGGTGAGGGCAAATGTTAGTGATGGGATAAGGTCAGGTTTAGGGTTATGGCTAGGGGTAGTTATAGGGATAATTTTATAGCTAAGTCTTGTATAAGGATTAGGTTTAGGGTAAAGATTAGAATTCGGTGATTTTTAAGGTCAGTGTCAGGTTTCGATTATGGGATAGGTTAAGATTTAGGGTTAGGACTCAAATTAGCGTTAGGGTTAGAGTTAAATTTAGGTAATGGATACGTTTAGGTTTAGAATTTAGGTTAAAATTAGGATAATGGGTATGGTTAGGGTTAGTTATAGGGTTAGGGTTAGGCCTAGGGTTAGCATTTGGTTTATGGTTATTGTTAGGGTAATGGATAGCATTAGAGCTAGTGTTAGGGCTAGGGTTTTGGTTAGGATTAGGGATAGAATTAAGGTTAGGGTTAGGGCTAGGGCTAGAGTTAGAAATTGGGTTAAGTTTAGGTTACTGGTTAGGTTTTGAAATAGGTTTAGTGCTAGGGTGATATTTAGGTTTAGTGTTATATCTAGGGTTAGTTTTATGGTTAAGGTTAGAGTTAGAGTTAGAATTAGGGCTAAGGTTATATTTAGAGTTAGGTTAATGGATAGGAATAGATGTTGGGTTAGGGTTAGGGGTATATTTACGTTTAGGGTAAGTGATAGGGTTTGGGCTAGCGTTAGGGTTAGAGTACAGTTTAGGCTTTGATCTAGGATTAGGGCTATGATGAGGGTTAGGTTTAGGGTTAGGTCTGGGATTTGGTTTACATTTAGAGTTAGAGCTAGGTTTATAATCAGGTTTAGGGTTAGGTTTATGGTAATGGATAAATTTATAGATAGTATTAGGACTAGTATTAACATTATGATTAGGGCTAGAGTTAGCGTTAGCTTTAGGGATAGGGCTAGGATTTTGTTTAGGGTTAGCATTAGGGTTAGTCTTAGGGTTTGGGTTAGGTTAGGGTTAGAGTATAGTTTAGGGTTTGATGTAGGGTTAGGGCTGTGATGAGGGTTAAGTTTAGTGTTAGGTCTAGGATTAGGTTTACAGTTAGTGTTAGAGCTTGGATTATCATTGATTTAGGGTTAGGTTTATGGTAATGAATAATTTTAGAGTTAGGATTAGGGCTAGTATTAACATGATTACAGCTAGGCTCAGCGTTAGGTTTAGGGATATGGCTTAGTTTATGTTTAGAGTTAGCGTTAGGGTTTTAACTAGGGTTGGGTCTAAATTGAGGTTTAGGGCTTGAGTGATGGATTGGGTTAGGTTTAAGGTTATGTTTAAGGCTAGGTTTAGGTATAGGATTAGGGCTAGGTTTTGTGTTAGGTTTAAAGCTAGGTTTAGTGCAATGGGTATGTAAGAGCTAGGCTTATGGTTAGGGTTATGACCAGGTCTAGTGTTAGGTTTAGGTTTTGTATAAGTTCAGTTTTGAAGCTAAGTTTAGTGTTAGTGTCAGGGTCTGTGTTTGGATTAGGATTAGGGTTAGGGTTAGAGCTAAATTAGGATTTGTTAAGTCTAGAGGTAGGGTTATTTTTTGGGTTAGGTTAAGGTGTATCATTAGAGCTAGTGCTAGGTTTTTCTTTAGGTCTTGGGTGAGAGATATGGCTAGATTTAGGATTCAGTTTATGTCTAAGGCTAGTTTTATTGTTAGGTTCAAGTACAGGTTTACTGGTAGGGCTAGTGTTAGCATTTGGTTTATGGTTATGGTCAGAATTAGAATCAGTGTTAGGGTTAGAGTTTGTGTTATGGTTGTAACTAGAATTATGTCTATGGTTAG